>NW_021635134.1:0-390844 GCF_004799145.2 Neltuma alba
GTATACCATAGAATGACCTAAAGCTTGCAGGATCAAATTTTCCTCCTATTTTCCCAGGCATTTTGGTGCCATTTTCATGAGGAGAGGACAAGGTTGGAACTATACCATTTGTTAAGGGGCATAATTGGAAGAGGTTAAATTATAATTAAATAATATTTTGTAATCACATGTGTATTAGGTATAAGGACATGTGGCATGATCATGGGATGGAAGACTTGATCATGGGACGGAAGACTTGATCATGGGACAAATAGACAATAGAATTTTAATAATTCACTAAGGGTAAAATGAGAAATCCAAGGCCAAAAGTTTGTCTACAAATATCCTCCCATATATGTATAAACTTGGCTAAAAAAGAGAAAAGAGAGAAGGAAAGGTTTTTCTCTTGAGTTGAAGGAAAAAGAAAGAGAAAGAGGAAGAAGGAGACCAAGGCAAGTTCAAGCAATCATCCAAGGTAAGTTAAGAATTTTTTTTAAGGTTTTAATTGTCTTGTTTAGGGATTGAATTGGATTTGTTTTTGGTGGAGTTTGGTAGCCAAAAACCCCAAGGCAAAATGCTGTCCAAAATGCCACATAAGAACTTATAACAGCTTAATTTATCACCTTATTTCACATCAAATAGAAGTAATTGGAACCACTCAATAAGTCGTTAAGTTAGGAAAATTTAAATTTTAAAATAAACTTTTCTGGGTTACTATTCGTTATAATCCTAAAAATTGATTCAACTTTGAAAAATCATAACTAATTCTAAAAAAATCAAAATGAAATGGTCCTAAGTTCTACTTAAAACTTACAGAGAGATATTTAAGGAAAAAAAATGTTTCCTAGTTGTGAATCCAACTCATGTGTGCCCAGTTTTCACAACAATGTGTACTATTCATATGGTCAATTTTCTAATTTTTCAGAATTTATGCCTAATTTTGGATAGGTATAGCTTTTTCTACAAAACTCCAATTTTAATGAATTATCATTCATTTTAAAACTAAAAATGAGATCTATTGATCTTCCAAGTTTCATAATGAAATTCCTTCATTTTCTTATAATCACGTGGAATCAAGTATTAGTCCATTTTAGGTCAAATTTATCCTTTTAATATCAACTTGAAATAATTCTACCATAACAATTCAAGACTGCTTCTACCATAATTCACACCATTTAAAAAGCATTCTCTACTTATGCTACATGCCCTCAAATAGTCATCAAATCATCAAAAGTTATAATCATTACAACATTGTAGGATAATATTCACATAGTTACATGAAACCATTCCTCAAGCTAGGGCCATTTCCTTGCCTTTTCCTTGAGCACTTGTTGCCCCTAATGGTATGAATTTGAGCATAAAGAAGGGTGAGATTTTATGGAAATCTCAGTAGGAAAGAATCACAATTATAATGTCAAACAAGCAAGGCATGTCACATGTGATTTCACAAGATATCAATCAACTCTTGTCCTTGAGCTCTCTCTTGTTCAACAATAATGCCTATCAAACAATAAGAGTAATGGCATTCCAAATCAATTGTATCATCCTATTAAACAATTGACTCTAAAACCCTAACCCCTTAGCCTTTATTTTAGGATTTTAGCATCATCTTCCTTAAAATAATTCCCATATGTTTTTCCTACATGAGTTTCCATATAGAATCAATATATGAACTTAGATTTATCAAAATCCAACTCGTTCCCTTCTTTTTCATGTTGGCTAAGAGGTAAGGGCTCAAAATTCTATTTTCAGTTTCAATGCTTCAAAACACATATTCTCCACATACCCCTACGCAAATTTACCTTTTAAACTCATTAGAAACATCAAATAACAAAAATCAAACCCTAACATGGTGAACCAATTCTGGCTGAATTGCATTAGATAATTACACGAGTTGAAATCTTTCAAATAATAAGGTTTAACTACCATCAATAAACCATTTTCTATCCTCTAATCCATATTTTAACTTAGAATCAATCATGTTCCATCATGAAGCAATTTGAACAGCATCCTTCCTCAAGGTTCCCAATCATCAAACTCCATGAAAACCATTAATCTATAGAATATCATGCACTAGAAAGAATAACTAAGCCTTTACCTTGATTAAAGACTTGAAACTACCTTGACTTGCCTTATTATTTTTCTCCTCCTTCTTCCATGTCACTTGGCCAAAAGGTCTGCTCTCCCAAGCTCCCGAGATTACTAAAAAAAAGGACCAAAGAGGAAAGGAAGTGGTATATATACACTTGGACTTAACCCTTACCATATGGTAACCTAAGTTACCATTCATTTTCACCACTTCACACATGGCTTCATCCTACCTCTTCTCCCTCAAGATCACACCACATGTCCTCCTTAAGTGCCTTCCTAATTGAATGAAGATGCTACCTCAAGTGACACATGGCAACCATGTGTAAAAATCTATATTTTTTATTCATAATTCCAATCTTTCAATTCTATCTTTTAGCAAATTGTATTATTTCACTTAGGTTCTCTCACTTCTCAAATGGTGCCATCTTGGCTATAAAAATGGGAAAAAATTTTGTCCCACCAAACTTATGGTTATTACAGTATATAATCTTAAGATATCAGTTAAATTTTTCTTGGATCCTATTAAATTCATTATCTCTAAAAATTCATTTCCTTATGCCAATAGCGTCCTTTTGATGATGAGAGGTTTCTCTAATTTTATCATATTTTATTTTACCTTATAACTCCTTTAATTAAATTTTTTTGAAATCAGCCTTTTACCAATATAATGTAGGTTTAAATAATTTAAAGCTCATAGTTGCATATCCAGAGGCTGGAAATAATTTTAAAATTCATAATAACCTCTCAAATTATTTTGATAATTCTTTTATGAATTATTGAGGATCCTATATATTTTAAATAATTCAATTTTGCCAATTTTCTCTTAATTAGCCAAAATTCCATGAAAATACAAAAAAATTTCAAAATAAATTATTTTCATGCTATTTTCATCTTCTAAGCCTCAAATGCTATTTTAGACCATTTATTCTATTTTTAATTTTTTGAAATTTTGAGTACACTTTCCCACTCTGTTCTATCTTGACTGGATATTTTGAAAATGAAAGTTCAGTTTCTAGTCTGGTAAAAGTTGTGCCATCTGTTTGTCTACTACCTTACTTGACCATTGGTCTATTTTATATTTCCTATTTTCACGGTTAAAATTAACAGGATGTAGCATTTTCTCTCCCCTTAAAATAAATTTCATCCTTGAAATTTTAAGATGTACCTTATTGAAAGAGTTTTGCATACTTGCTCTTTAACTCAGCTTCCTTTTTCCACGTTGCCTCCTCTTGTGTCATGTCCTTCCAAATCACCTTTTTTAGCATAATCATTTTGTTTCTCAAACTGCTTAACCTTTCAATCTACGATTCGCTTTGGTCATACCTCAAATGATAGGTTATTTTGTAACACAATGTTGTTACATTCTATGATATGTGTGAGATCTAGATGATATTTCTTCAATTGGAAAACATAAAAGATGTTATTTAATTAACTAAGATTGGGGGGTAAGGCTAGTCTTGAGGCCACTAGTCCAACTTTAGACAGAATTTGGAGTGGTCTAATGTACTTCGGTGTCAACTTTTTTACCTTTAGGGTTTGACCTACACTCGTGGTTGGAGATACCTCTAGAAACACATGGTCTCTAATAGCAAATTTCAAAGGCTTTCTTCTAACACCAGCATAGCTTTTCTCTCTGCTTTGTGCTGTAAGTAACCTTTGTCTAATAATTTTTATCTATTTTGAAATTTGATCTACTATCTCTAGACTATATACTTTTCTTGCACCTGATCCTGTCCAACGGAGTGGAGATCGACACTTCCTACCATATAAAGCTTCATATAGAGCTATCTGTATGCTAGAATGACAACTATTGTTGTAAGCAAATTTTGGCAATGGTAAATATTCATCCTAGTTTCCTTTAAAGTCTAAGACACATACTCTTAACATATCTTCCCAAGTGCCTGGATGGTCCATTCTGTTAGTGGCAGCTTCACCTAAGAGGGGGTGAATTGGGTGAAGTATAAAAATTTAACTTAATAAAACAATTAAGCAAATCAAATGAAAGAGATGAGTTAGGAAGTTTCACTGAAGTATGGAGACACAGAGTTTATACTAGTTCGGTCTTAACCACTTGACTTACGTTCAGTCCTCAGAATATTTTTGAGATTTTCCACTATATCCCCAAGATTAAACGGGCTCTGGGTGCCTCAATATAGTAATTGAATCTCTCAATTAGTCCTTTTTACTACCCGTAAGGTTACAATCCCCTCAAGAATTCACACTCTTGAGTTACTCTCAGAAATGAGTGAAGAAAGATATATTAAACTCTCTCACTGAGTGTGTGAATGATAAACACTGAAGTTCGGTAAAACAAAGTATTGAATGCAATAGTAAATTTTTAACAGACGGTAGCTCGTGTATTCATACTTTATCCAATACCCTTCGTACCTTTTATAGTTGGAATATTTCAATTATCCATTAGACTAAAGTGCTTCTTGCCATTGGAAGATCGCTTGTATGTGTTTGGCAGTTACAACTGTAGTTTGCCATTAAGCTTCTAATACAGCAGGTTAAAGGCTATAAAATAGCCATTGCGCTTCGTAATCTGTAGAAGTTTCTTGGCACAAGTAAGTTTTCCTTCTTCCATAAAATAAGAATGAGTAATACAGAAGGCGATGAATCTGACATTGATGCAATAGTTGAAAAACACAGAATCAATCACCAGATACTTAAAAAATAAACTAAACTCACTTGATCATTGTCCTGATCAATAATCCTTTGATCAATCAAGTTATCAATTAATTTCAAAAAGGAAAGATATAGCAGTTATATACATTTATCGAATAGATTATAGATCATATGATGATCAAACAAATAATTGATAAATAATGAAATATGAATACAGTGATCTGCGCAAGTGAGGTATGCATGGTTGATCTCTTTTAGGTATTGTTTTGCCTTTATATCTTTTTTGAAAAGAGAATTATGTGATAGAGGAAGGCTAAGAAAAGCTTAAAGATAAAAAGAAAATTGTTTTTAAAAATGATCATGAAGAATGCATTGATTGAACAAATGACAAAAAAATGTTTGATCAATCATATCATCGATTAAGCTAAGCATGAGTAAAAACCACTTTTAAAATATGATGATCAAACATTTCTTTAATAAAGGGATGATCAAACAAGTGATTGAAGATTGGTTCAAAGAAAACTTTGTCAGAGAAGTATACAGAAGATTTGATGATCGATTAAATGATTGATTAATCATTAATTGATTATTTGATCGATAAATGACTGTCTAAAAATAGTTTTAGAAAATTCCAAAGTAAGCCCTTGATTGATCATGTGATATGAAAAGTTGAAGTAGAGACCATGATGATCAATCATATCATCAAACAACAAATGATCGATCAATTGATTGATCATAGACTGAGAAAGACCTTATTTTGTAGAATAGCACAGAATACCTTGATAGAACATATTATCGATTATCCATAAACATTTTAATACATAATGTTCAAATAGATTATCGATAAAACAATGATCGATAAAGTGATTGATAATAAGTGAACTATTCAATATAGTAAAAAAAAATAGGGAGACTTTACCAGTTATCTAAGTCCACATCGGTTAATACTTGATTGATCAAGTGATAGATAAAAGTTGTGTTATACTCATAGAGGTTTTATGGCTTTTTCCTGACAGTTAATCGAACAATAGATTATCGATCAATTGATCGATAATTTGCTGTGACATTTTATGCTAACCAATGTTATCAATGATCGATCACATGATTGATCAACACATAAAACTTGAATTATCTAACAAATTATCGATCAAGTTCAGTGTTAAGTGATTAAGACAGAAGTAGCAGTTATCTGACAACTGATCAATTAACCATTGATTTATTACTTGATTGATCAATTTAACAAATTCATAGAGAAATAGAAAAACTTAATTTGTTATCATCAAAACCTTTACTCTAACATTCTCCCCCCTTTTGATGATGACAAAACATAAGGGCAAACATGATAATAAACAGCATAATTCATCAGATGAGAAATCAGAAATTATAAATTGACAGTAAAAATTAGGTAAAAACTCATTAATTAGAAACTGATAAACTGATAAGCAACAAGCTCATAATTCTGATAAACATTAAAATGTTTATAGCACAGTGTAATATAGCAAAGTCTAATAAAGTCAGAGAATCATCAGGATGTCAGAATACATAAGCATATAAAACTAAAACATACAGAAACTGACATAAAACATAAATCTAGTTAGAAACTCTTCTTCTTCCCCTTTTTGTCAGCATCAGTAGAGGAACTGGCCGGAGAAGAAAAGGTAGGTAGAGTAAAAGGGATAGGGAGAGGAGGTAGTTGAGACATAAGAGAGAGAGCTTGAGAGATAGGTGGTAGTGTAGTAGAAAGAGTAACCTTAGGAACAGGAATGAGGGCTAGTGTAGTAGAAGGAGGAATAGTAGGTGCAGAAGGCAAGACAGTGTATGGAACTAAAGGTGGGACAGAAGATGTGGAAGCAGGAACAGTAGAGGATGGAGGTTCAGGATTAATGTGAGGAGGAGAGGGTGGATAGGAAAGAAGATCCTCAAAATTGAATGAGGTGCTAGGGGTCGAGAAATTAGTATAGAGTGAGGTGACCAACCCTTTAAGCTCCTTAAGCCCTTTGTCCACATAATCAAACCTCTAAGAGACCTCTTTTTCTAGCTATGCCATGGCTTGTCTGTAAAGATCCAAAATAGTACATAACCCCTCAAACTTTCTATCTAAAACTACCCCATAATCCTTAGCTGTGGCATACACCCTTATCTCAAATTCCTGGAGCTCTGACTGGAATATTTCTTTAATTATATTGCCATAAAATGAGGGTCCAGAAGTTTGAGTAGGTTCTGCAGTGGACTTAGCCTCATCTTGAGCTATGGAGGTGCTTGCTACTAGCTGTTTTCCTTTCTCCTTGTGTACCAGTTTTTGTGAAGGTCTAAAAGGCACTGGTATCCTCATTTTGTTGAGCTGATTAATGCCAAAGATAGGAACCTTCACTTTGACTTCTCCAGGCTCCAATGTTGTAATGTTGTGCACCTAGAGGAGGTATGCGGCCAACTGAGGATAGGGGATGTCATATCCAGAAATATGGTATTTGGGAAATAGGAATATTCATAAATAATTAAGGGTAAAAAATGACAAGGAGTAATAGAAGAATTTTGGGTGGAAAATAATTATTATAATTTTCCAAGCCAATTATGAAAAGTTTGACTAATTAAGGAAAATTGGTCAAGAGTAAATAGGGGAAAAATAATTTCAAGTCTCAGAAAATTAAGAAAAAATAAGGACAAGGTTCCTTGAGAATTATATGGAATTATAAAATTGGTTTTATGACCAATTTGCCCTTAGAAAAATTACAAAGGAATTTAAGGGCAATTTAAGCTAATTTAAGGTCCTTATTTGGAAAATTCCAAATAAATATATTTAAGAAGGATAAAATCCCAAGAAAATTCCTATGAAATCCCAAGGAATTATAAGAGATTATGAAATTAAAAGAAGACCCTCAAGTATCCAAGATTTTTTCCAATTCTTTGGAAAAGTGAAAAAATCACTAAAGAGAAGGAAAATAGTTTTCCTTTTTATTTAATTATTGGGAAATTAAATTTGAGACAAAGAGGGCAATTTGGGAAGATAAAAATAATGAGAATAATTTATGGATCTAAGAGAAAATAATTACAGAGGTCAGAGCACTGTAATTATAGAAAAGAAGTTAAACCCGGAGTAAAAGTGCACCGATAAAGTGTTGATCGGAGCCTTGCACTTTACTTGGCCCATAAGCTACCACTTGTCAAGCCTTTAATGGATGATAATTAGAGCTTTCCAAGTGTCAAGCTACTAATGGAGAGGATCTTGACTTTGGAATTTAATTATAATGTGAATTAAGTTAATTAAAGAGAAAATGCAAGACTAAGTAGGCTTATGACACTTGGCTCTTCATTAATTGTGGTAGATGGGATATTTTGATAGCATTGATGAGCTCATCTCTCCCCTAAATCAGATGGGAATTTCATGCAAGGCATGAAGAGAGGGAAAAAGAGAGAGTTTTGAGGGAAAACCAAGAGAAAGGCATCAACTTTGGTCATACATCAAGGTTCAAGGTGAGTTCTTGGCTCTAGATGTGTTCTTGCCTTGTTTTCTTTCTCTTTTATGGTTGAAAATATGTCTTCTCTCCCTCTTTTGATGCTGGACGAACTGTTTAAAGGGAAAGGGAGTTTTGCTCATCACACTTGTTAAAATACTACAACACAAGCTAGATCCTAGTGTTTGCAAGTGATTATAGTTGGTTTTGAAGCATTTTTCATAGTTACTTCCTTGAGTGTCATTTTCGACCAAGATAAGATCTGAACCCTATGATGTGTTTTTCAAAGTTTTGAGGCTTCCATTGTGTTCAAAATGAAAAATGGTGTAGGGTAAACCTAAAGAACAAGTGTTGGAAGCCATAGAAGCAAGGTTGCAATTTTTGAGTTTTAAACCCTAAGGGTTTGGTCAAGCTGAAACTGGAAGAGGAAAATTTATTTTGTTAAATCTAAGTAGATATTTGGAATCTACATGAAAAACCATGTAGGAAAGGGTCAAGAGGGAATTTTTAGGGTTTATGGAAAACAACTCTAAAAATTCAAGAAACAAAGATAGAGGCTTTAAGGGGTTTAGGAGCTTCTTGAGTTATGTGATTGATTTTTATGTGGAATGTTTAATAATACTTGCTGCCCATTTTGGGGATTGCCATGTTAGGGTTTGGCATTTGTGGAAGCAAGAAAGAAGAACAAGAAAAGTCAAAGAGCATTGGATTAAGGTAGTAAGATTTAATTAGCCTTAATGTTGAATGTTGCATTGATTGCTATGCAATTTCATGTGCTATTATGTGGTTGAACTAAATGATGATGATGATGATGATGATTGTGTAGCTATACTCCTTGCTTTATATGCCTTGGCTATTGCATGTTAGAGTGCTACATGTATGAGGTAAAGTAGTTCCCTATTAATAGCAAAAGGTTGAAATGCTTGTAATTGATGCATGTAATGTTTTGGTTGATTGATCTTGCTACTAGGATTTTCAAAAATCTCATCCCCCAAAAATAATGTAACATTTTAGGGCCTGAACTTCTCAAGAGCAAGCTGCAGAATGGAGGCTAATTATGGTGTCATACCATAAAATTTTCGTGGACATTTGGTTATGTATAATTATCAATGGTTGGTGCTGTAACCCTTAAGCAGGATGTTAGTTTAGAGCCATGGTTTATTTAGTTACTGAACGAATTTCAGCACAAAATTTGGTATGCTTATAGTTGACGTCCTGAACTTTAGATTGATAGGCAGCACGTTAAAAATGGCCAAGTATACAATTTTTAATGATTTTTCAAAGTTAAGATTCAGAATCTGGAAAAAGAGTTTTTGGCAAATGAATAATGTTACCTTTCACAAAAACCTGACACTTTTTCATAAGGAATTGGATAACGATATTATTTTTCCTTGAAAGAGGACTTAAAGAGATTTAAATATAATTTTGAACCACCTCATTTCGATTTTTATGGAATAAGTTATGAATTTTTGAAGTTGGGCCAGAAAACTGGATTTTTACCCGATGAACAGTAAAAATCCGAAAATTAGCGTTTTTCATGAATTTTTAAGCCCAAAACCATCCAATGTGGTCTAAAATGGTTTTTATTAAACCCTAAGTGGATCCGATAGTAAGGTGTGACAGGGGATGGGTATGGATTTTGACTTGTTGAGGGTGAAATCTTTTATTTCAATGTAGATCAGAGCCCCTATATTGATTTTCTCTCTATTAATGATTCTGGCTAGTAAGAGGTATCCTGATTCAAATGAGAGAAGCTGTCAGATTTATTCACCATCTTCCTGGAGTAAATGTAGTGGATTATTTGATAATAATCATACATTTGCTTTAGAGGGAAATTCAGTTCTCTAGGATAGTTGTCACTCTACATCAAAATCTTATAAGCTTTGATGTCATTTATGTCAGATCCTCTAACATGTTCCTGAGTTCCCAGGAGCTCATTTATCTTTGCAGAAGTGAGAGTAATGGTTCTGCCTCTGAGTTTGGTTGTGAGACAATTACTCACTAGATTGTCTCCTTTATCATATTCTTCAATTGATTTCATGTTGCAATAAAATCTTTTGACAACCTCAGGGCAATATTCTCTACCAATGCTCAGCCGATTTGAATAGTAGCCTAAAGGGTCACTCAGGTCTAATCTAATTTTCTTGTTATTTTTCAAACTATCCAAATTTATAGAAACAACAGGACAAAATTTTTGAGTTGCAAAATCTGCCTTAAACTTAAGCATATTCACATCTCTATCCAAATTTCCAACCAAAAATTTAGTAGATGATTCAAATGGAATACCTTAGGTAGGAGTTTGCTGAGACACATCCTCACTAGTTCTATGTTTCTTGTGTCTTGGTTGTTGGGGTACTAGATTGTTCAATGCTATATCCACATCTTTCTTAACTGAAATTTCATCATCAGATTCTATTTTTGATTCCTTAGTGATTACCGGTGGTTTTAATTTTAAGCGAGGAGATCTTCTTTGTGAAGTTAGTTGTTTAGAGCTTACTGTCTGGCTTTCTCTGATTTTCAATAGCCCCTTTTCTTTGATGTGTCTTACTTCACTTTGGGTCTATATCTTTTCTTGGTAGTCGAGGGAGTAGTTTCTTTGGATTGGATTTACTTCTCAAAGCTTTCTTCTTGGTCACTACTAGCTTGTTTAACTCTTGCCATTTTTTGGTACAGAAGACGATTTTAGAGTGATATTTGGTGATTTGTGAGTTTAAAGAGGTTGGGAGTGATCAAAAGGACTTAAAAGATGATTTTGGGTGATGAATAGTGGGAAACTTAATGGAATAATGTGATTTTTGACAGTTGGGAAAAACAGGGATGACGGTTTATCGAGTTAGGGTTTTGAAAACTGATGAGGGAGTTTCAAATTCTGAACATTATAAAGTCAAAAATAATCGATCAAGTTATCGGTCAAATGATTGATAAATACAAACAACAAGCAAGAATACTAAGAACAATTATCGATCATGTTATCAAATAGCAGTTATCGAATACTTTGTCGATAAATTTACAATTAAAGTTATACCTGTCTAAGTTTATCAATCATATGATTGATTAATCATTGTTCAATGAATTAATCGATAAACCTTACCCATTTGATTGATTGACTAAAGAGTCTCCTTCTACTGTTGAACTATAAATTGTTTGATAATGGAGTGATCGATCAGCTTATCTATAATCCTACTCCCTATCATTTCTAGTCAGTCCCATATACCCTATTAATCGATACGTTGATCAATAAATTGGATTTATCGATCAGGTGATGATAAATTGAGGTATCTTTAAGGCATGTTTATCGATGCTTTTATCAATCAAACCCTACTCTGTTCACCTCTATTTTTCAGTATCTAAGCAGAGTTTCCTGTAAAACAAATTTTTATCTACTCTGATGCTTAAGTTAGCTTTCTAATCATCAAAACTTTAAATCAAAATACTCAAACTGAAGAAGTAATGTGAGATTTCTCATAGCTCATTGGGATTTACCATTTCCAATTCTCTTATGAAGTAATTGAATTTCTATTGGTCAAGAGGCTTTGTGAATATGTCTGTTATTTGATATTCAGTGGGAATAAATTCTATTTTCACATCTTTCTTTTGAACATGATCCCAAATAAAGTGATGTCGAACATCAATATGCTTGGTTCAGGCATGATGAACTGAATTCTTGGACAGGCTCATTATGCTCTTATTGTCACACAGGAGTGGGATTTCCTTCAATTTAATTCCCAAATCTTGTAACTGTTGTTTTAACCATAGAATCTGAGCACAACAACTAGTAGTGGCAACATATTCTGATTCTGTAGATGATATAGCCACGGTGTTTTGTTTCTTGCTAGACCACGAAACAAGGCATCCTCCCAGAAATTGGCATTGTCCATTGGTGCTTGTCCTATCTATTTTATATCCTCCATGATCAGCATTTGAGTATCCCATTAGATATTCTACTCCTTTCTTTGGATGCCATATTCGGAGATTTGGTGTTCTGACAAGATATCTGAGGATTCTCTTAATAGCTTCTTCATGTGATTCCTTGGGAGTTGATTCATATTTGGTCAAATTCACATCTTTGCCTTTCTCATCTGCATCTAGTGAGATGGTTGAACTCATGGGAGTCTTTACACTCTTTACATGTTCTAGACCATATTTCTTCAAAAGTTCTTTGGGATACTTTGTCTAAGATATGAAAATTCTATTTTTCTTTTGTTTGATTTGTAATCCTAGGAAGAAATTCAATTCCCCATTATTGACATCTCGAATTCACCCTATATTAACTTAGCAAGCTCTTGGCAAAGATCTTTATTAGTAGCGCCGAATATAATATCATCCACATAAATTTGAACGATTAAAAGTTCTTTCTTATTTCTTTTGATAAAGAGTGTAGCATCCACTTTGCCTCTTTCAAAATCTTTTTTTATCAAAAAAGTGCTAAGTCATTCATACCATGCTCTAGGTGCTTGTTTTAAACCATATAAAGCCTTTTTCAATTTGTGAACATGATCAGGAAGATTTGGATCCTCAAAACTAAGGGGTTGTTCAATGAAAACTTCTTCCATGATGTAACCATTCAAAAATGTACTTTTGACATCCATTTGATATAGTTTAGAATCTTTTATGCAGGTAAATGTCAAGAGTACTCGTATGGCTTCCAATCTAATTATTGGAGCATATGTTTCCTTGTAATCAATACCTTCTTCTTGATTATAGCCTTTTGTTACTAATCTGGTTTTGTTGTTATGGATGTAACATTTGCTTATGAAGATCTTTAGATGAGTCAAGTTCGGTTTCCTTCCCTTACACAGCTCATGAGGAGTCTTCCTGAGTAGCATTTTGATATATGCTCTGTTGAAGATATAACAAGTTATGCTCATAGCTTCTGCTCTGAATACTTGAGAGATTCTTTTTTATTTAGCATTGCTTTGGCCATCTCTGTGATTACTCTATTCTTTCTTTTCATAAATCTATTCTGTTAAGAAGTTCTTGGTACTAAGAAGTTGTGGTCAATTCCATGCTTGTCACAATAGTCTGCGAATTCATTGTTCTTGAATTCTCCTCCATGGTCAATCCTGATAGACACAATAGAGCTACCTTTCTCATTTTGGACCTTTTTAGCAAAAACTATGAATGCACTAAATGTCTTGTCTTTGGAGGAAAGAAATAGAGTCTAGGTAAATCTTGAATAGTTGTCAACTATCATAGGAGTATATAAGTTTCCACCGAAACTCTTGACTCTTGATAGACCAACCAAATCCATGTAAAGCATTTGGAGTGGCTTGTCAATTCAAACTGTCTTCTTTGATTTAAACGAGGACTTTGTTTTTTTACCCTTCTAACAAGCATCACAAACAATATAATGTTCAAATTGAATTTTAGGTAAACCAATAACTAAATCCCTTTTTTGTTAATTTTGAAAGCTGATTCATATTAACATGAGCAAGATATTTATGCCAAAGCCAACTTTCCTCATTTTTGCTAACAAAGCAGGTTTTAGAGAGTTTAGAATCAATTTTAATAGTATAGCAGTTACCGTCTATTGGAGCTCTTATCCTTTCAATTCCTCCTTCTTCAGTGGTAAGTCATCTTTGCTGATGATTAGGCATTCTTCTGAATTGAAGATCACCCAGTTGTTCTTGTCAGTACTCTGTCGGACACTGAGTAGGTTGTGACATAGGCCTTCAATATAGTAGACATCTTCAACTCTCATTCCCTTGTCACTTCCTATTTCTCTGATTCTAATAATTCTCCGAGACTGATTTCCGCCAAAGCTCATGTTGCCTCCTTCTTTAGGTTTGAGTGATGAGAATTTCTTAGTATCACCCGTCATATGTCCACTATTGATGTACCATTTGTTCGTTCCAGATGCTTTAAGACATACTTGCAATAGAAGAATCATGTTTTAGGTACCTATACCTTCTTGGGTCCTTTCTGGTTAGTATAGTTTGTCTTAGGTACATAAGTAACTTTGGGCATCTATTTTAATGTCCCATAAGTCCCTTTCTTCTTGTGATGACAAGAAGAGGTAGTATGACTCTTACAGTTATAGTATGAACATAATACAAAAGGATTAGAATATGAGCAGCATTTTTAAAGGAAGTTAGATATGATCGACCACCACTTTCCTTCTTCTCCTTTTCTTATCTTGAGTATGATCATATCCTATTCCAGACTTATCCATCGTACAGCGTTGAGCTCCTAGAATTACTTTGAGCATTTCATTGTGTACTTCTCTAGAGCATTAGTGAGCTCCTCAATTTTCTTTCTATTTTGCTCACATTCTATACATATTGGAGATGTGGTATCTTTCTGCTTCGTTTGTTGTTCCTCTTGAATCTTTATCTTCTTTTTGGAGCTTACTAACTCCTTAGCTATTCCTACTAGCTTAGAATGTAACGCATTATACTCAGATTGCAATTCATCATAAGAAGGTTTAGAAATGATTACCTCATTTGTCTTCAAATCTCCGTCTTCTTAAGCCATAAGATAAATGTTAGCTGTTTCTTTATCATCACTATCTTCTTCTTCTGAAGAGCTCTCTCCCCAAATTGATGTCATAAATGCCTTCTTCTTTCTAAACTTTTCTTCTTGTTTTTTTTTGTCTTTGTCCTTCATCCTCGATAGTTGAGGACAATCTGCTTTAATATGTCCTGGCTTCTTAAATTCGTTGCAGATTATTGGTTCTTTAGGCTCGTTTTGAGATATGGTTGCCTTATGTTTTGACTGGAACCTCCTTCCTGCTCTGTTCTTATAGAATTTCTTAAACCTCCTGATTATGAGGCCTTTCTCTTCATCCTCCAAATCCTCTTCGTCGTTAACTTCACTTTCTTGAGCCTTGAGAGGTATACCTTTACGATTTTTCTCATTCATTTCTTTTTTTATATTTCTGCTTGCTCTTGTATTTTTCCAAGCTTCTGAACAATGCAGCAATCGAGCTAATAGATTCCCCTTTTGTTTCTTCGGTGGCCGTCACCTTTGGCTCCTATTCTTTAGTGAGTCCACCAAGAATCTTCCTTGGTTGATCTTTCTGACTATATTTCCTTCTGAGAGCAGTCAGGTGGTTGATAAGATGTGAGAACCTTACTTCCATATGCCAAATGCTTTCTCTGTCTTTCATTCTGAAAAGCTCAAATTCTGTGGTAAGAGTGTTTATTCTACTCTGTTTTACTTCGGTTGTGCCTTCATGAGGAATCTCCAAAGCTTCCCATATTTCTTTAGCTGTCTCTAGGCTTGAGACCTAGAAGTACTCTCTCTAACTTAATACATAGGTCAACATGTTGATGGCTTTGTCATTTAACAGCACGAGCCTTTTATCTTCCTCATCAAATTCTCTTGGACTCTTTGCTACTTATTGATCATTGACTGTCTTCATTGGAACATAATTTCCATGTTGTATTACATCCCATAGACTGTAATCCATTGCCTTAATGAATATCTTCATCCTCATTTTCTAGAAGGTGAAGATTTCATCGTTAAAGTCTAGTGGTTTTGATGTTGAGCATCCTTCAGGTAGCACACTATCTCCAAAACCTATCATAGGATCTCTCTTTGGACTGTTAAGTCTTAGATGAAGAGACCTACTTTGATACCAAATGTTAGTGGCAGCTTCACCCAAGAGGGGGTAAATTGGGTAAAGTATAAAAATTTAACTTAATAAAACAATTAAGTAAATAAAATAGAGGAGATGAGTTAGGAAAATTTCACCGAAGAATAGAGACACGGAGTTTATACTGGTTCGATCTTAACCACTTGACCTACGTTCAGTCCTTAGAACGTTTCTGAGATTTTCCACTATACCCTAAGATTAAATGGGCTCTTGGTACCTCATTACAGTAATTGAATCTCTCAATCAGTTCCCCTTACTATCCATAAGTTTACAATCCCCTCAAGAGTCCACACTCTTAAGTTACTCTTAGATATGAGTAAAGAAAGACATATTAAACTCTCTCACAGAGTGTATGAATGATAAACACTGAAGTTCGGTAAAACAAAGTATTGAATGCAACAGTAAATTTTTAACAGAAGGTAACTTGTGTATTCAATACTTTATTCAATGCCCTTCGCATATTTTATAGTTGGAGTATTTCAATTATCCATTAGACTAAAGTGCTTCTTGCTGTCGGAAGATTGTTTACATGTGTCTGGCAATTACAACGATAGTTTACCATTAATGCTTCTGACACAGCAGGTTAAATGTTACACCTTACTATTGTATCATCTTAGGGTTCAATTAAAACCATTTTAGACCATATTGGATGGTCTTCGGCTCAATTTTATCCCAAAAACGTTGATTTTCAGATTTTCAGATTTTCATCCAGTAAAAATCTAGTTTTCTGGCCCAATTTCAAAAATTCATAACTTAATTTAGAAAAATCAAAGTAGAGTGATTCAAAATTCCATAAAAATCTATTTGAATTCTCTTTCAATGAAAAATAATCTTGTGAACCAGTTCCCTTTGAAAAAGTGTCAAGTTTTTGTGGAAGTCACCTCTGTCTATTTGGCAAAAACCATTTTTCCGGATTCTGAACCTTAACTTTGAAAAATCATCAAAAATCGTATAGTTAGCTATTTTTAGTCTGTTAGCTATCAAAATGAAGCTCAAAACGTGATCTACAATCATGCTAATTTCTGTGATTAAAAGCATTCATAAACTTAATCAAAATGTCACTTAAAGTTGGCGGTGTCAGTAGGTTTAGAGCACTGTCTTGCTGAATATTTACATAACCAAAAGTCCATGAATTTTTTTTTTATGGTGTGATACCATAATTCAACCTTCAATCTGTAGCTTGCCCTTGGAAGTTTCAGGCCCTAAAATGTTAGATTATATTTGGGGGATGAGATTTTAAGAAATCCCAGTAGCAAGATCAATCAACCAAAACATCAACATGCATCATTATAAAGCATTTCAACATTAGCTATCATAGGAGAACTAATCTTCTTATAAATAGGCAACCTCAACATGCAAGACAATGGCAACAAATGCAAGGAGCAACCATATCACAAACATCATAGTTCAACCATATAATAGCAAGCATTCATGCCATAAATAACAATGCAAAGTTAACACTAATGGCTAATTAAATCCCACTACCTTGATCCAATGCTCTTTGATTTTCTTGTTCTTCTTTCTTGCTTCCATAAATGTCAAACCCTAATATGGCAATTCATAAAAAGGGTAGTAAGAATCATCAACCATTCCACATAAAAATCAACAACATAACTCAAGGACAACATTTGTCCCTTAAAGCTTCCACCTTTGTTCTTTAAATTTTAGAGTTTGTTTCCATAAACCCTAAAAATTCCCTCTTGACCTTTTCCTATATGGTTTTTTATGTATATTCCAAATTTGTGCTTGGATTTAAACTCCTTCTTCTAGTTTTAGCTTAGCCGAGTCACTATTGTTCATTTTCTAAAAATTACACCTTTAGCTTTAATGCTTCCAACCTTTGTTCTTTAGGTTTATCCTACACCATTTTCCATTTTGAACTCAATAGAAGCATCAAAACTTTGAAACACACATCTTAGGTTCTATCTTTCTTCTTGGCCGAACTGAACCTCAAGAGAAACATCAAAGAAAACACTTCAAAAACAACCTACAACCACTTGTAACCACTAGCATCTATCATACTTTGAAGTGTTCTAACAAGTTTGAACAACAAAACTTCCTCCCTTACTTATTATATATTTCAGCCAACACCTAAGAAAGAAGAAAACCAGAAATTTCAACCATACAACTCAAGGGAAACAAGCAAGGAACAATGTAAAATCATCTACTAACCTTAACTCCAAGCTTACTTGATCTAAGTTGGTCGTTTTTCCCTTGAATCCTCTTCAAGCTCTCTCTTTTTCTCTCTTTTCCCTCTTTGGCCAAAATGGTGATCTGATTTAGGGGGAGGAAGAGCTCAATTAATGTACCAAAATATCCCAACCACCATCATAAATGCAAATCCAAGTGTCATTATCCCCTTTAATCTTGCTTTCTTTTTCATAATTAACTAAATCCACATGAAATTAATTACCAAAAGTCAAAATCCTCTCCATTTGAGGAGTGACACTTGGCAAGTTCAAATACTCTCCATTAGGGGCTTGACATGTAAAAACCCTTTACCCCAAAACATTATAATCTCGTCATAAAACCACTACTATGTTAGAAAAGGAAAGCTGTTAAAATGAACTACCATAGTAGAAAGAAATTTGCATAATTTTAGAAATTGACTTTTGAACTCAGGTCAAACCCAAACTCAGTTGTATGTAACTAACATCAATCATTCACAACCACTGGGCCTCCGAGCCTCTAACCCGGGTAACACAAGATATCAAAATCAGCCCATATAAATGGTTTCCAACAACGTAAATTAAAGTTCCACAATAATAGAAAGGGGCCTCCGGCCAATTAAAAGTGAGAAGATACACTTCCTCCGGTTTACCATAAAGCCAGGCAATCAAAAGATTTCAAAGGACCCTATATGTGGCAATATACAACTAGCCATATATAAACAAAGGCTAGAAGCCTAAAGCTAACCAAGCTCAAGCCTCTACGTCTCTTCCCGAAGGCGCACGCCTAGAAACTTCACCTGAAAACATTGTAAACCACAGGGTAAGACAACGTCCTAGTAACCAACCTTTCCAATTCAAGGTACAAACTAAATAGGTGCTCGTGAGGTGTCAAGTGGGGTAGTTCACAAGTAATATTATAAATGATAGCCACAACAATTCATGCAAGTGCAATGATGCAATTCCCATCAACCATATCCCTCACTTTGGGGGGCTTTCAAGAGCCGAACCCGGCCTATCCCTCACTATGGGGGACATAAGGAGCCATAAAAGGCCTATCCCTCACTCTAGGGGACGTAGGGAGCTAAAAGGCCTATCCCTCACTCTGGGGGACGTACTGAGCCAACCATCATGCACTAATGGAGGCCTTACCACGTGGTAGTAACTATCAAAAACTCTCACCAATTCCCAATTCATGCATCATGCTCAAACCATAATCGAATAGTAATTGAACATTTCATAATTAACTTCTTTCAGTGGCATATCGTTCACAATTCCAAGATTCATTCATCATCAAGCGAAACCCCACAAGACGGTTTTCCTTTTTATATACAACATACACTTTGAACATAATTGTTACTCGAAGCACAAAACATAAATCTACTCACAATACCACAGAAGCATGTACTAAGGATTGGAAAGTGGTTACCTCTCGCCTGAGCAAGGAATAACAACCAACAATACGGTCCGTGCACCAACAAGGCTCACAACCGGTCTACACAAGCACACAAACACACAACCATCATGTATTAGCTTTCAAACTAATAATGTGGCCAAAACAACACTTGGGGATACAAAATTCCTAGCTCCAACCAAAACACTACCCAACTCAAAGGGTATAACCATCAAAACAACACTCCAAAGTCATAAAAGTCCATTAAAACATCAAATCCCCTTCCAAGCATCAATTAGGGTTTAAACCTCAAGGACCCACTATAGGAATTCAACACCCAAACATCCCATTTGAACAATTGAAGTTCTAACAACAATCTAAACCGATTAAACATCCAATTTAACCCCCTTGACATAACCCAATTCACAAAACTCAAAATCAATCTCTACATTATCATCCTCAATCACAAAACTCCCTTTTTCCATAAACCCTAACTTCAAAAACTCTAAGTTCTTCAAATCCAAGAAAACTACACCGATTAAATACTTAGACTAACCCAAAGCAATCAATTAAACTCAAAATAATCGGTCAAAAACTTCAATTCCATCACAACCTAGAAAACTCTAGGATTCTACCATAAATCCTCAAAAATTCCAAGAAAGAAAGTAGATTAGAGGTTAAAATCACTTACTTGAGGTAATGGATCCTTAGAAATGCCCCCTCCAAGCCAAAATATCGAAACCCTAGCAGAGCCTCTCTCTACCTCAGAGTTTTCTAATTTTCGCACAACTGAACCCCTCCCGTGACTATATAGATTCAGACTCCCTCGCCGTGGCGAACCCATAACTTTGCCGTGGTGAACTAATCTTGAGAGGGATTACTTGCCTGAAAACCCGACTTCGCCGCGACGAACTCCAATCTTTGCCGCGGTGAAAGCTTCCCGAGAGGAAACTCTCGCTCGCCTAGAAAACCTTTGCCGTGGCATACCCCTACCTTCGCCGCGGCGAAACCTTCCCGAAAGAAAATCCCCCTTGGAACTCCCGGTTCACCGCGGCGAAGTGAGAGGGATTGTTCACCTATTCCTCCAACATACCTCAAGTTCCAACCCAAACACCAAGATCAAGATTAAAATCACTATTCTATCCTCAAAACCAACCGAAAAGAGGCTATTAAAACCCAATAAAAACTCAGGACGTTACATGACACATGGCTAAATGTGAACTATTTGAATTGCAACACTCTAGTCTTGCTTTATCGGTGTACTTTAACTGCGGGTTTAATTTCTTGTCTATAATTACAGTAGTTTGGCCTCTATAATTATTTTTTGTTAGATTCATAATTTATCCTTCTCATTTTTATCTTACCAAATTGCCCTCTTAGTCTCAAAATTGAATTTCCAATAATTAAATAAAAAGGAAAACTAATTTCCTTCTCTTTAGTATTTTTCCACTTTTCAAAGGAATTAGGAAAAATCTTGGATACTTAAGGGTCTTCTTTTAATCTCATAATTTCTTATAATTCCTTAGGATATCATAGAAATTTTCTTAAGATTTTATTCTCCTTCCCAGTATTTATTTGGAATTTTCCAAATAAAAGGCTTTAAACTAGCTTAAATCGCCCTTAAATTCCTTTGTCTAAGGGTAATTTGGTCATAAAACCAATTTTATAATCCGATATAATTCTTAAAGGATATTATCCTTATTTTTTCTTTATTTTTTCAAGACTTGTAAAAAATTTTCCATAATTATTTTTGACCATTTTTCCTTAATTAGTCAAATTTCCATAATTGGCTTGGAAAATCATAATAATTATTTTCCATCAAAATTCTCCTATTTCTCCTTGTCACTTTTGACCCTTAATTATTTAGCAATATTCCTTATTCTTAATCACCTTATTGTTGGATGTGACATTTCTTTCCCCCTAAATAAATTTCATCCTCGAAATTTAAAGCATATCTTATTAGAAAAGTTTATGATACTTTTCCTTTATCTTAGTCTCCATCTCCCTCATAGCTTTTTCCATTGTAAGACCTTTCTAGACAACCTCGACCAGCAGGATCTGCTGGTTTCTTAGCTGCTTGACCTTTGATCCATGATTCTCTCTAGTCTAACATCAAAAGACGGTTGTCATGGAGCACAATGTCATCATAGCTTATGACATGTGTCAGGTCTAGATAGTGTTTTTGTAATTGGGAGACATGGAAGACATCATGAATTTGACTCAAATTCAGGGGAAGGGTCACTTATAAGCTACTGGTCTAGCCTTGGACAAAATTTGAAACGGTCCAACATTCTTTGAACTTAACTTCTTAAGCTTTAGAGATCGACCGACTTCCATTATTGGTTACACTTTAATCAACAACCCTAAACTCTAACGGTCTCCTTTAGTGTCTGGGTAGCTCTTTTGTCTACTTTGAGCCATTAGAAGTCTTTGCTGAATAAATTTAATCTACTGGGAAGTCTGATCCACTATATCAGGACCATACTTACTTCTTTCATTGAGCTCTATCTAGCACAAGGGAGATCTACACTTCCTCCCAAGGAGTGGTTCGTATGGTACTATTTAGATACTTGTATGGAAACTGTCATCTTAAGCGAATTCAACTAACAGTAAGTATGTATCCGAGTTACCGCCGAAATCAAGCGCATATGCATGTAGCATATCTTTTAACATCTCTATCATTCTTTGTGTTTGCCCATCTGTCTCAGGATGGTAGGTTGTATTGAATTGGAGAGTAGTGTCTATTTCCTTCAATAAAGACCTTCCAAACTTCAAGTAAATCTCGAGTCTTAGTCTGAAACCATACTACTTAGGACACTCAGTAGCCTAACAGCTTCCTTAACTTTTATCCTCCATTTTCTGCTAGACTTAGTGCATTCTTGCCAAAATGACTATCATTTCTGGCTTTAGCATCCTCTTACTTTACTTTCCACAGGTTACCTATCACTCGGTTACTCTTGCCCAGGCACACTTAACTGAATAATGCTGATAGGAAACTGAAGCACTGATTCTAATAGCCTCAACCCTAGTACTTTGCTATCTTAGACCCCTTTCTTGATCTATCTTTAGTCGAGTCTTTTCGGCTTATATTCTTATCTCTCGTCTCATCTTAAGGATTTGCCTGTCAATACTCAGTCTATCTCTGTATCACATAGAGTTCTTCCTGTATCTGGAGCTAGCCTGAATGTCTCTTTTTCAGGTCTTACGGCTCTAATTTTTCTAACTTAAGCTTTCCTCTATTAATAAGAAGGAAATTGAGTCCAGCCTAATCAATGATAAGGTTATCTAGAAGGAGGTCATGGGTACTCTCTTAGTACTAGTTTACAACCAAAGGAGGTTTCTATAACTCTAACTCATCCCTGGAACTTATCTTCCCAAAAAGGTACTGATCCCTAGGAGACTTAGACTATAGGACTAAGTAAAGTTACCTCCACTTAGTTGGTCACCCAACTGATAATTCCCCAAAACTATTCCAAAAACTAATACCATTCTCTTAGGCCTTGTGTCAATTCCCCAAGCCACCTATTTGTCTCTTTAGGTGCCTAATGTCACATCCAGTAATATGGCAATTAGGAATAAGAATATTCCTAAATATTTAAAGGCCAAAAATGAAGATGAGAAATAAAAGAATTTTGGTGGAAAATAATAATTATAATTTTCCAAGCCAATTATGGGATTATAAAATTGGTTTTATAACCAATTTGCCCTTAGAGAAATTGCAAAGGAATTTAAGGACAATTTAAGCCAATTTAAGGTCTTTATTTGGAAAATTCTAAATAAATATTTTTAAGAAGAATAAAATCCCAAGAAAATTCCTATGATATCCCAAGGAATTATAAGAGATTATGGAATGAAAATAAGACCCTCAAGTGTTCAAGATTTTTTCCAATTCCTCTGAAAAGTGGAAAAATCACTAAAGAGAAGGAAATTAGTTTTCTATTTTATTTAATTATTGGGAAATTAATTTTGAGACGAAGAGGACAATTTGGGAAGATAAAAATGAGGAGAATAATTTATGGATCTGATAGAAAATAATTACAGAGGCTAGAGTTCTGTAATTATAGAAAAGAAGTTAAACCTGGAGTAAAAGTGCACCGATAAAGCAAGACTAGAGTCTTACAATTCAAATGGTTCATACTTACCCATGTGTCATGCCTCTAATAGATGGTAATTAAAGCTTTTCAAGTGTCAAGCTATCAATGGAGAGGATCTTGACTTTTGAAATTAATTTCAATTGTCATTAAGTTAATTAAAAGGGAAAATGCAAGACTAAGTAGGCACTTGACACTTGGCTTCTCATTAATGTGGGTAGATGGGATATTTTGTGTGCATTGAATGAGCTTCTCCTCCCCTAAATCTGATCTACATTTCGGCCAAGAAGAGTTAGAGAGGAAAACGGAAGAGCTTCAAAGGAAAACCAAGAGAAAGGCATCAACCTTGGTCATTCAATCAAGGATTCAAGATGAGTTCTTAGATCTAGATGTGTTCTTGCCTTGTTTTCTTTTTCTTTTATGGTTGAAAAATCTATCCCCTCTCTCTCTAATGGTTGGCTAAACTGAATAATAAAAGGGGAAGGGGAGTTTTGTTCGTCACACTTACTAAGACACAACAACACAAGTTAGATCCTAGTGTTTGCAAGTGATTATAGTTGGTTTTGAAGCATTTTTCATAGTTATGTCCTTGAGTGTTATTTTGGGCCAAAGCAAGATCTGAACCCTAGGATATGTTTTTCAAAGTTTTGAGGCTTCCATTATGTTCAAAATGAAGAATCGTGTAGGGTAAACCTAAAGAACAAGTGTCGGAAGCCATAGAATCAAAGTTGCAATTTTTGGTTTTTAAACCCTAAGGGTTCGGTTAAGCTGAAACTAGAAGAGGAAAATTTATTTTGTTAAATCCAAGTAGATATTTGGAATCTACATGAAAAATCATGTGGGGTTGAGTCAAGAGGGAATTTTTAGGGTTTATGGAAACCAACTCTAAAAATTCAAGAACAAAGATGGAAGCTTTAAGGGGCTTAGGAGTTACTTGAGTTATGCTATTGATTTTATGAGGAATGGTTGATGATTCTTGCTACCCTTTTTGTGGATTGCCATGTTAGGGTTTGGCACTTGTGGAAGCAAGAAGGAACAACAAGAAAAACAAAAAGCATTGGATCAAGGTAGTGGGATCTAATTAGCCATTAATCTTAACTTTGCATTGTTATTTATGGCATGTATGCTTGCTATTATATGGTTGAACAATGATGTTGTGATATGGTTGCTCCTTGCATTTGTTGTCATGGCCTTGCATGTTGAGGTTGCCTATTTATAAAAGATTAGTTCTCCTATGATAGCTAATGTTGAAATGCTTTATAATGATGCATGTTAATGTTTGGCTGATTGATCTTGCTACTGGGATTTCTTAAAATCTCATCCCCCAAATATAATCTAACATTATAGGGCCTAAAACTCCTATGAGCAAGCTACAGATTGGAGGCTAAAGTATGGTGTCTTGCCATAAAATTCGTGGACCCTTTTTGGTTATGTACATATTATACTAACAGTGCTGTAAGCACACTGACACTGCCATGTTCATGCAACTTTTTGATTATGCTCCCAAACGTGTTTAATCACAAGATTTGGTATGATGAAAGATAACGTCCTGATCTTCAATTTTATAGCTAATATGTTAAAAATGGCCAAGTATATGAATTTTAATGATTTTTCAAAATTAAACGTCAGAATCTGGGAAAAAGGGTTTTTGGCAAATGGACAGTGTTGCATTTCACAAAAATATGATGCTTTTTCATAAGGAATTGGATCATGAGATTATTTTTCCTTGAAAGAAGACTTAAAGATATTTAAGCAGAATTTTGAACCACTCTATTTGGATTTTTTTGGAATAAGTTATGAATTTTTGAATTTGGGTCAGAAAAACCGGATTTTTACCCGATGAACAGTAAAAATCTGAAATTTAGCGTTTTTAAGATAAAAGTGAGCCTAAGACCATCCAATGTGGTCTAAAATGGTTTTGAAAGGAACCTAAGTCAATATAATAGTAAGGTGTGACATTTTTTGTATTAGAGCGGAGGTTCTGGCATAGGATAGAACGCTCTGCTTAGTTAATATGTCAGTTAAAAGGAAAAGCGACAGATTCTTGAAAGAAGAGTACTACTGTCTAATTATTAGATGGTTGGTTATTATAATATAGGATGGAGTAGAATGGCTTGTTGTGACCATAATAGTGATTCAGAAGGTTCAATTAATCAAAGGAGACCAGGAGAACCTTTCCTGCAATGGTTCGACAAGGATGAGGACTATAGCCTTGTAGCAGACTTCTACTATGATACCTTATGGGAGAGTAACCCTCCACTTGACATAGCCACCGTTGCTTCCAATGATCCTCAAAGGATTGAGGTCGTTGAAATATCTGATGATGTTGGAGCTGGACCTAGCAAAGTCAAGCTACTTCTAATTATGAAAGAATTTCACAACATAGAGTACCTACCTAGGGATTTTAGGGAGAGGGGCTAGTACATTAAGTCCGATAAGAATCAGAATGCCCATGTGTACCTAAGATATCTAGAGGATATCCGAAAGCTCTACCATTATGTGACTAGGGAAGATGCTACCCTAGAGGTGATGGACTGGATATCAGCATTACTTAGAGTACTCCCTCAGACCCGGCCTTGGAAAAATGGTGTGAGAGACATTTGTAGTCACATGAATAGTGCTAGCTTCAACGATCTCATTGATGCCCTTGAGATCTTTGTAAGGAATACATTTCCTTGAGTAGATACAGAAGACTGAATCCTGGTGATGATGGATATGCTCCTGTTTATACCCTGATAAGAGAATGAGTTTTGTCATTTGTACCCGACATTGGGATCCAATGTTGAGTTAATAGACCCAAAGCCTTGAGAGTTTTACTATTTCCCATTTTGGGTAGTCAGTTGGACTTTTGTAGTATTGACATAGGACTTGTATTGTTACAGCTAACTGTAGTGGGTTGGTCTGGCATGCTTGATTGCTATGTATGTTCCTAAGATGGCTATGTATGTTAAATTATATTGCTGTGACTGATGACTAATGCTTGAATGATGAATTATGAATGCACATGTTGTTTATTTTCTTGTTCCTCGGATATGCTATCCGTTTAGTTAGCATATTGGTTAGAACCGATAAAACGCTTTGCCGAAGAGACCCTTAGAACGCAACGGTAAGAGTCTATCCTAATCCAATACCATTAATTTCGGAATGCTTAGAACCGCAATAAAAGGCTATTAAAGGGTTAAGGGTGGCACAAGCTAGCCAAGAACAAGAAAGAAACATTGTAATAGTAGCAGCAGTAACGGTGGCAGTGGCTAACCTCGATCGGAGGCAGCCAGAGGAAGAAAGCTCAGCAGCACAAGCCATGATGATGCCCAGGTTGGCAATATCAGCAGTAATGCCAATAGTAGACCCTGACAGCATCTAGCAGAGGATGACTCACTTTTGCAAGCACAATCTACCATCCTTCGATGGAGTAATTTACATCCAAGCAGCAGAGGACTGGATCATCTGCTTGGAAAAGATTTTCAAAGTTCTAGACTGTCCGACTATGCAGAAAGCCCAAAGGGCAATATACAAGTTAGAGAAAGATACCGACCACTAGTGGAAGAATACCAAGATTCTTTTGGATACTCAGAACATGAGAGTGACATGGGAAGTGTTCCTAGAGCAGTTTCATGAGAAATAAGTTTTAAGGTCAGCCAGGGATGAAAAGAAACAGAATTCCTAACCCTGAAGCAGAAGGATAACGAGTCAATTGGTGAGTAGTTAGCTAAGTTTAGACGTTTTTCTCATTACTTCAGTTACTGGCATTATCGAGATGATGAAAGTTAGATGACCTAAAGATGGTCAGAGGACTAAAGCAATCCTTAAGGGAGATGATTGCTCTCAAGCAGTTCGAGCACTTCGACAAGGCAGTTGAGGCCTGCTGACTTACAGAGAATAGTTTGAACAATCATTTGATTATTGAACTACTCCCAAGTTAGAGGAGGGAGATCAGGGTGGTACCTCTTCTGATGCGAACGGGAAGAGGAAGAGCTATGGGACAACCAAAAGAGTAAAAAGGGAAGGTAAGCCTTCCAATGGCAAAGAATGCCCAATTGCAGCAAGAGTCATGGTGATAGAACATATATGATTGAGCAAAACGTTTGTTGTACTTGCAGCAAGTCCAGACACTTTACGAGAGAATAGCCACTGAATATAGAGAAGCCAAGGTTACGCACCCAAGGACGAGTACTTGCCATCACAAGGAAAGAAACCCAAAAGTTTTTGGAAATGATCCAAGGAACGATCATTATTATGAACTTCCCAGTGATTGCAGTGATACATTAGGGTGCTAATCATTTTCTTCTCTCATATGATTGTTTTAAAGGACCTAACTTGGTTATGAATATGTTGCTATATGATATATATATATATATATGTCCATACCAACATATAATAGGACAATTACATCTGATGGGTGCTTAAACAGTATAGTTGGTTTTGAGCACTGTTATATTGCCTTAAACTTGATATGTAGACCTTCTACAAAGCTGATGTGGTAATAGGATTGAATTGGTTGCCTTCCCATAACAATAAGGACAAAACCCTGATCCTACCCTCAAGAGAAATGGAGTTAAATCTGGAAGTAAGTTAAACTTCGTAACGGATGCCTATATAGGCAATGGTATGATAAATGAAGCTACCCAACAGAGGTTAAGAGAAAAGCATGTTTTGTCATGACAAACCAAGGGAATTAATGGCGATGGATGAATACAGAGTGATTACCAAAGGAGGTGGTAACTTCTATCCTACCAACAAGGGTTCTGGTCATAACAGATGAACACAATAACCCTCAGATGTTGAGGTGATATCTCAACGAGACACAACGACTGTCAGAGGTCGCAAAGAGTGAGATTAGTAGAAGTTAGAAAGAGAGAGATAGCCCCTAATTAGAATTATTAGATTCCCCCTTAAGAGGAAGAGTAATGATGAGGAGTTGAATGAGACAGTTAGGGGTTGAGTCCTTACACCATTAAGAAGGTGTGAGTGGCAACCTAAGCTAGACAAACTCTTACAGCCTCGTTAGGGCTAGGGCCCCATGATAGAATAGCTATCTCAAGTTCTGGAAGAGATGAATAGGAACCTGGAGATAGTGAAGTTAAGATGGAGAGCCCTAGTAAAATGTCTTAAGGATCAAGAAGAAGAGGACGAGACAAATTGCTATGCAGGGAACTAGCTTAGAGGTTGGCATGTTCCCCTTAATGTTAAGAGATACTCAGTCGCTTGGAGTTTAGGTCGAGAGGCACCCTTTTCAAGGGATAAGTTCTTGGCCAGAAATCTTCCTTGAGAAAATGGGAATTGGTCCTCCAAGTTAGAGTTGATGTTGCTCAAGATGGAGCAAAATGCCCTATCCAAGTGGGAAAGGGAAGCAGCCGAGGCAAGGCAAGTGGAGTTGACCTTACCTAATGGAAGTATGACTAGTACGAATGAAGCTAGGCTTAGATGTACCTGAGCTTAGCAGAGTACTAGAGTAAGCAGAAAGAAAAAGAACCTCAAAAGTCCTCTCCCTATGACTTCCAGAAGCAGCTGTGAACAGAAAAGAGGCTCCCTCTTGTAGGGATAAGATGTCTAGTTGGCATGCTACGGACATAGCAACGAGTAAGAGCTTACACTCCTTGGATTAAAATGCTAGACATTATGCATGCCAGAGTATACTCGTACTAAAAAGTAAAGTAGAGGAAAGAGATGTTACATAAGTCCTCTTTCTGTACCGTTCTAAAGTAGTAAGAGACAGTAAGAGCAGCTGGAGAGTAAGAGAACTCCTAAGACAAATTGGCTTAGGCACCTAAAGAGATGAATAGGTGGCCTGGGGAATTGACAGGAGGCTTAAGAAAATGGTATTAGTTCATGGAACAATTTTGGGGAATTATTGGTATAGTGATCAACTAAGTGGAGATGACTTCACTTAGTCCTATGGTCTAAGTCTTCTAGAGATTGGTACCTATTTGGGAAGATGAGGACCAGGGATGAGTTGAGGATGTGGAAACCTCCTTCGGTTGTAAACCAGTACTGAGAGAGTACCCATGATTTCCTTCCAGATAACCTTATCATTGATTAGGCTGGATTTAATTTCCTTCTGATTAATAGAGGAAAGCCAAAGTTAGAGGAGTTAGAGCCATAAGACCTAAAAAAGAGACATTCAAGCTAGCTCTAGATACAGGAAGAACTCCATGTGACACAGAAGCAGACTGGGTATTCACGGGCAAATCCTTAAGATGAGGCGAGAGACAAGAATGTAAGCTGAAAAGAATTGACTAAAGATAGATAAAAAAAAAGGGGTCTAAGACAGTAAAGTACCAGGGTTAAGCAAATCAAAATCAGTGTCTCAATTTTCCATCAGCACTGTTTAGTTAAGTGTTCAGGCAAGAGTAGCCCAAGAGAGTGTGACCCTGGAAAGAATGTGAGAAAGTGCAAAAGCCAAAAATGTTAGCCATTTTGGCAAGAACGCACTAAGTCTAACAGGAAATGGAAGATGAAAGTTGATGAAGCTGTTAAGCTGCCAAGTATCCTAAGCAGTATGGTTTCAGACTAAGACCTGAGATTTACTTAAAGTTTTGGAGGTCCTTATGAAAGAAATGAACACTACTCTCAACTTCAGTATAGCCTACCATCCTGAGACGGATGGGCAGACACAGAGAATGATATGGATGTTAGAAGATATGCTACATGCATATGTACTTGATTTTGGCAGTAACTAGGGTATGTACTTACCGTTAGCCGAATTCGCTTAAGATGCCAGTTTCCATGTAAGTATTTGAATGGCGCCATATGAAGCACTCTATGGGAGGAAACATAGATCTCCCTTGTGCTAGATAGAGTTCAATGAAAGAAGTAAGTATAGTCCTAATATAGTGGATCAGACTTCCCAGTAGACTAAAGTTATTTAGCAAAGACTTCTAACGGCTCAAAATAGACAAAAGAGCTACTCAGATATTAAAGGAGACCATTAAAGATTGAGGTTGGTAATTAAAGTGTAACCAACAATGGAAGTCGGTCGATCCCTAAAGCTTAAGAAGTTAAGTTCAAACTACGATGGATTATTTCAAATTTTGTCCAAGACTGGACCAGTAGGTTATAAGTGACCATTCCCCCGAATGTAAGTCAAATTCATGATGTCTTCTATAACTCCCAATGAAAGAAGTACCATCTAGACCCGACATATGTCATAAGCTATGATGACATTATGCTCCAAGACAACCCGTCCTTGAGATCAGACTAAAGCGAATCATTGATCAGAAAGTTGAACAGCTGAGAAACAGGCAGTTTCCATTAGTCAAGGTTGTCTGGAAAAGTCTCATACTAGAACTATGAGAGAGATAGAGACTAAGACAGAGGAAAAGTATCTTGAACTTTTCCAATAAGATACACTTTAAATTTCGAGGACGAAATTTATTTAGAGGGGGAGAAATGTCGCATCCAGTAATATGGCAATTAGGAATAAGAATATTCCTAAATATTTAAAGGCAAAAAATGACGAGGAGAAATAGAAGAATTTTGGTGGAAAATAATAATTATAATTTTCCAAGCCAATTATGAAAAGTTTCACTAATTAAGGAAAATTGGTCAAGAATAATTATGGAAAAATAATTCTGAGTCTCAGAAAATTAAGGAAAAATAAGGATAGTGTTCCTTGAGAATTACATGGGATTATAAAATTGGTTTTATGACCAACTTGCCTTTAGAGAAATTACAAAGGAATTTAAGGGAAATTTAAGCAAATTTAAGGTCTTTATTTGGAAAATTCCAAATAAATATTTTTAAGAAGAGTAAAATCCCAAGAAAATTCCTATGATATCCCAAGGAATTATAAGAGATTATGGAATAAAAATAAGACCCTCAAGTGTCTAAGATTTTTTCCCAATTCCTTTGAAAAGTGGAAAAATCACTAAAGAGAATGAAATTAGTTTTCCATTTTATTTAATTATTGGGAAATTAATTTTGAGACGAAGAGAGCAATTTGGGAAGATAAAAATGAGGAGAATAATTTATGGATCTGATAGAAAATAATTACAGAGGCTAGAGTTCTGTAATTATAGAAAAGAAGTTAAACCCGGAGTAAAAGTGCACCGATAAAGCAAGACTAGAGTCTTGCAATTCAAATGGTTCACACTTAGCCATGTATCATGCCTCTAATAGATGGTAATTAAAGCTTTCCAAGTGTCAAGCTATCAATGGAGAGGATCTTGACTTTTGAAATTAATTTCAATTGTCATTAAGTTAATTAAAAGAGAATATGCAAGACTAAGTAGGCACTTGACACTTGGCTTCTCATTAATGTGGGTAGATGGGATATTTTGTGTGCATTGAATGAGCTTCTCCTCCCCTAAATCTGATCTACATTTCAGCCAAGGAGAGTTAGAGAGGAAAAAGGAAGAGCTTCAAAGGAAAACCAAGAGAAAGGCATCAACTTTGGTCATTCAATCAAGGATTCAAGGTGAGTTCTTAATTCTAGATGTGTTCTTGCCTTGTTTTCCTTCTCTTTTATGGTTGAAAAATCTGTCCCCTCTCTCTCTAATGGTTGGCTGAACTAAATAATAAAAGGGGAAGGGAGTTTTGTTCATCACACTTGCTAAGACACAACAACACAAGTTAGATCCTAGTGTTTGCAAGTGATTATAGTTCGTTTTGAAGCATTTTTCATGGTTATGTCCTTAAGTGTTATTTTCGGCCAAAGCAAGATCTGAACCCTAGGATATGTTTTTCAAAGTTTTGAGGCTTCCATTGTGTTCAAAATGAAGAATAGTATATGGTAAACCTAAAGAACAAGTGTCGGAAGCCATAGAATCAAAGTTGCAATTTTTGGGTTTTAAACCCTAAGGGTTCGGTCAAGCTGAAACTAGAAGAGGAAAATTTATTTTGTTAAATCCAAGTAGATATTTGGAATCTACATGAAAAATCATGTGGGGTTGAGTTAAGAGGGAATTTTTAGGGTTTATGGAAACCAACTCTAAAAATTCAAGAACAAAGATGGAAGCTTTAAGGGGCTTAGGAGTTACTTGAGTTATGCTATTGATTTTATGAGGAATGGTTGATGATTCTTGCTACCCTTTTTGTGGATTTCCATGTTAGGGTTTGGCACTTGTGGAAGCAAGAAGGAACAACAAGAAAAACAAAAAGCATTGGATCAAGGTAGTGGGATCTAATTAGCCATTAATGTTAACTTTGCATTGTTATTTATGGAATGTATGCGTGCTATTATATGGTTGAACTATGATGTTGTGATATGGTTGCTCCTTGCATTTTTTGCCATGGCCTTGCATGTTGAGGTTGCCTATTTATAAAAGATTAGTTCTCCTATGATGGCTAATGTTGAAATGCTTTATAATGATGCATGTTAATGTTTGGTTGATTGATCTTGCTACTGGGATTTCTTAAAATCTCATCCCCCAAATATAATCTAACATTTTAGGGCCTGAAACTCCTATGAGCAAGCTACAGATTGGAGGCTAAAGTATGGTGTCTTGCCATAAAATTCCTGGGCCCTTTTTGGTTATGTACATATTATACTAACAGTGCTGTAAGCACACTAATACTGCCATGTTCGTGCAACTTTTTGAAGTATGGTGTCTTGCCATAAAATTCGTGGGCCCTTTTTGGTTATGTACATATTATACTAATAGTGCTGTAAGCACACTGACACTGCCATGTTCATGCAACTTTTTGATTATGCTCCTGAATGTGTTTAATCATGAAATTTGGTATGATGAAAGATAACGTCCTGAGATTCAATTTGATATCTAATATGTTAAAAATGGCCAAGTATATGAATTTTAATGATTTTTCAAAGTTAAAGGTCAGAATATGGGAAAAAGGGTTTTTGGCAAATGGACAGTGTTGCATTTCACAAAAACCTGACGCTTTTTCATAAGGAATTGGATCATGAGATTATTTTTCCTTGAAAGAGGACTTAAAGAGATTTAAATATAATTTTGAACCACCCCATTTGGATTTTTTTGGAATAAGTTATGAATTTTTGAAGTTGGGCCAGAAAAACTGGATTTTTACCTGATGAGCAGTAAAGATCTGAAATTTAGCGTTTTTAAGATAAAAAGTGAGTTCAAGACCATCCAATGTGGTCTAAAATGGTTTTGAAAGGAAGCTAAGTCAATATAATAGTAATGTGTGACACCTAAGCCAATCCGTCTTAGGAATTTTCTAATTCCTCTAGCTACTCTTACCGTCTCTTATTATCTTAGAAAGGTACAAAGAGAGGACTTATGCAACTTCTTTTTCCTCTACTTTACTTTTCAGTATGAGCATATTCTAACATGCATAATGCCTAGCATTTCAATGTAAGGAGTGTAAGCTCTTACTGGTTGCTATGTTTGTAGAATGCGATCCAGACATCTTATCCCTACAAAAGAGAAGCCTCTCTTTCTATTTGTAGCTGCTTCTGGAAGTCATAGGGAGAGGACTTTTAAGGTTCTTCTTCTTTTTGCTTACTCTAGTACTTTGCTAAGCTCAGGTACATCTAAGCCTAGCTTCGTTCTTGGCTAGTCACACTTTCATTAGGTAAGGTCAACTCCACTTGCCTTGCCTCGGCTGCTTCCCTTTCTAGCTCGGACAGGGCATTTTGCTCTATCTTAAGCAACATAAATTCTAATCCAAAGGACCAATTCCTACCCTCTCTAGGAAAACTCCTAGCCAAGACCTTATCCCCTGGAAAGGGTACCTCTTAACCTAAACCCCAAGTGACTAAGTATCTCTTAACATTAAGGGGAACATGCCAACCTCTAAGCTAATTCCCTGCATAGCTATCTGTCTCGTCCTCTTCTTCTTGATCCTTAAGACATTTCACTAGGGCTCTCCATCTTGACTTCGCTATCTCCAAGTTCCTATTTATCTATTATAGGACTTGAGATAACTACTCTATCATGGTACCCTAGCCCTAACGAGGCTGTGAGAGTTTGTCTAGCTTAGGTGACCACTCACACCTTAGTGGTGTATAGACTCAATCCCTAACTGACTTGTTTAACTTCTAATCATTTCTTTTCCTTTTGAGGGGGAATCTGATAACTCTAAATAGTGGTTACTACTCTCTTCAACCTCTAAAAGTCGTTATGTCTTGTTGAGATACCACCTCAACATCTGAGAGTTATTGTGTTTGTTCGTTGTGACCAGAATCCTTGTTTGTAGCGATGGAAGTTACCACCTCCTTTGGTAATCACTCTGTATTCATCCATCGCCACTAAATCCCTTGGTTTATCATGACAAAAGACACTTTTCTCTTAACCTCTGCTAGTCTTACGTAGCTTCATTCATTGCACTATTGCCCGTCTGGGCTTCTGTTATGAAGCTTAACTTAACTTTCAGATTTTGCTCCATTTCTCTTAGGGATAGGATCAGGGTTTTGTCCTTGCCATTATGAGACGACAACCAATTTAATCCAATCACCTCATCAATTTCATGTAAGGCATACATATCAAGTCTAAGGCAGTATAACAGTGCTTATAACACTTACGAATGCGTACTCTGAGGGGTTAAAGGCAGGGTGTTTCATTTTGGTATCAGAGCAGAGGTTCTGGCAAGTATGTAAACAGGGCAAAGGTTCTGGTAAGTGTTTAAACAGAACAGAAGTTCTGGTAGAGGTTCTGACTAAGGTATAAGCAGAGTATTGGTTCAAGCAAAGCCTGGTATGAGAGAAAACCTAAATTAGAAAAGTAATAGGTTACTAAGATTGGTCCAACTGAGATTAAGATATTGAGGTATTTTCTTCAAGGGAAATAGACATAGAAGAGAAGTAAGGAATGACAAAGAGTAACCTGAGAGATTGGTAGTTACTGCTAAGAGACCCCCCTCAAGAGAGGAATGGTTGAGCTGAGAGAGCTTAACCAGGGAATGAGTCAAAGTTGAAAGACGTCTCTAGAGGGTAATAGCTAAGAGTATGGTAAGCGAGTAAGGAACAGGAGTCCAAACCCTAATAGCGAAGCAGGGTGACAACCTAAGCCTCGGGTGATTGGTTAAAGGTGCCTAACTAGAATGTCACACAGTAGAGATGTTTTAATGATTAATGCCTGCTGTGTAATATAGTCACTTTATAATTAGTATATGACCATAGAAACAAATGGTTAAGGGTACAAAGCCAGTCAGAGGTATAAGTCAATACCCTAGCAAGAGAATTGAATGTTGACCTATACCTTAAGTAATCGATGTGACCTCGATAGAGGCAAGGTAACAGGATAAGACGTTTGAGGATTGTTCAAATCCCTGAATAGAGGTAGAAATCCCTATGGGATAGTGAACCAAGAGAGATAGAGATTAGATGACAATGAATGAAGGGTCAATGATGACCTAGGTACTAGATCTAGATACCACACAGCAAGGTGATTAAATGTTCATTGTGTGATGTGATGAGGGTATGGTGATCAATACCTGACCATAAGAATAATTGGTTATGAGATAAAGAAAGTTAGAGAGAGTAAAGTGAGGCAAGATCCCTCTTGAGGATAGAGATTAAAGGAAATGAATAAGAACATGATAGTTGATGGTTGCACTGGGAACTAATACATAGAGAGATAAGCAAGTTCCTGGTGATACCTAGAGCTCAATGATGCTTAGATACATGATAATGTTAGAGATTAAACAGTATTCTTTTATGTCCCTAAGGTATCCAAGAGCGTGCAACCATATACCTCAGGCCATTAAGGAATCTAAGAAATGAAATTCCTATAGATAGATGCCACTGCCTATAAGATTGAGTAATCTAATGGAGAGGCTCCCTTTAATAGGGATATGGTATTCGAGGAACCTTTGTAGAGATTGCATATAAGGAAAGTCTTGACCATGAAGTACCTCTCTAAGATTGGGAAGTGGTTCTCCGAATCAGAGTGATGCTGCTCTAGTAAGAGTAAGCTATCCTCTGAAGGAATGAAATAAAAAGTAAGTGTTTGAGTTGACGATGCTCCAATCAGAGTAATCTGTCCTCCTATAGGAAAAGTAGAAGCAGTTAAGGCAAGGCACAGGATGGACCTTATCCCAGAGAGAGAGAGTGAAATTGGTTAAGACAACAGAAGTGTGATATGCAAACAGATACTCCTTGAACTTAACAAGGTACTACAGAACACTGAAGGATAATGAGAATATGATGATATAAGTCCTCTCTTGATGCTGTCTGAATTATTAAGAGACAGTAAGGACTATAAGAGTTTTACGACGAGGCAGGCTGGCATTGATATAATGGCAAGTTAATGGGCTCTAGAGATGAGCCAGTGCCTAAGCATTCGAAAGGCACAAGAAAAGGAAAGACCTAAGGAAGCTAAAACTAAGGGCTAAAGAAATATTGGAAGGCTAAGAATTCCAAGAGTTGATAGAAAGGATTGAGTAAGGTTTAAGAAGACAATACTGATATTTGTGATCAGTCTTGGGGAATAATCAGTCAAGTTACTAGCTGAGTAGAGGTGACTTATTTTATTACTCAACTCTATGGTCTAAAGTCTCCTAGAGATCCTACGATGGCTCAAATTGATGATAGTATTCTAGGGTCACGATGGATCCTGAAGAGGCTTACGGTAGAGCGCAGTAGCTCCCAAGGTCATACTAGACCAAGCCTAAGAGAAAATGCTTGAGCCATAAGGGTAAGAATATAGTACCTCTTTAGGAAGACTATGACCAGAGATGAGTTTAAGATACTGAAATCTCCTTCAGTGGTAGACTAATATAGAGAAAGTACTCTTGACTTGTTCCAGACATATCAATTATTGATTAGACTGAGCTTAATTCTTTTCTAGTCAATGAAGGAAAGAAAGGAGATATGCCCTTAAAGTAAAGAGAAATGCAGGGTATATCGAAAAGAATAGATAAAAGCGGTATTAAGAGAACCCAAAATGCCATAGTATAGTAAAATACCATGAAGACAGGCACACTGTCGTGTTATTATTATGAAAGAATGAGCCTAAAGTATAGGAAGAATATGAGTAGTGGTGACAAAATGCTTAAAAGCAAAAGCCATGCTCATGTAAGTGACAAAAAAGTATAAAACAACAAGTCATGTAACTACGGAGCCTAGGGTTGAAACCCGTCAGAGTTAAGTATAAGTGGGATTATATTCTTCTCAGTTAACCTCTCATTAAAGGTAAGAATAGAGGCTTGACTCGAAATTTCGAGGACAAAATTCTTTTGAGAGGGAGAGAATTGTAACATCCAAGCTTTTAGGCCTAGAAGTATCAGAAATAGCCTGAATTGGATAGGCTACCAGACCCTTTTTGAATAGAAGTCCCAAAGATGAGAAAGGAAGTTAAAACAGTTTTAGGGACTAAATTGCAAATTAAAGGTTTTCAGGGGCTCAAGTATAATCAAGGCTAAAGGCTCAATAAAGTCTTAAGGGCCCAGAAAGAGAAAAGAGAGTAGAAACAGGCCAAGGGTTAAGTTAGAAACCTCAAAGAGAGGATTGTATGAAGTTAAGTCCCAGTAGGGATTAACCGTAAATTCAGAAAGTTATGACCAATAGAGGTAAAAATGGAAGAGTATACAGAGAATTTCAAGAAAATCCCAGAAAATGAAAAATAATATTCTAAGGCTCTTCTGTGAAGGGAAAAGAGAAAAATACCCTTGAGGTAGTTTAAATGGAATTTATGAGGTTATGGCCCGTAAAAAGTATATCGTTTTAGGTAATTATTTAAAATAGCAAGAGACCTCAAAAATGTATACAAAAATGAGATTAAATGGTTGAATGGTTGTACTAATTTATAAAATTAGTCCCGCAACCAAAAGACTAGTGGAATGGCTTTAATAAAATATAAAGCCGGTTATGCTGTTAAAAGGGCATTTTAGTAAGTGAATTTTTATGTAAGGCTTAAAGGAAGTGTTATGGCCTAAGAAAATTCATAGATACTCTCTAGTATTAAAGGGAATTTATGGAGTAGATAGAAGAATTTTCTGAGCTCCGGAAGGCCATAAAGAAAGCTGGAGAAATGTGAGTCGAGTAAATTTGGAGAAAACTTAGAGAACAAGTTTGATCCAATGGCTAGGATCTAATCTCCCTTCTCCTCCACCACATTTGTGACACTTGGCATCTTTTAGAAGAATGAGGTAAGGATGATGCAAGAAGATGATGCAATGATGATGTAAATGTTAACTTGAAGTTCCAAGATTGCCCTTATGCTTTCGATTAGCTATCAAGGGCATTTTAGTCCATTCAAGCCAAATTTTTGCTATAAATAGAGCTCTCCCCCTTCATATTTTTGACAAACATGAGTTTAAGAGGGAAAAATTTGTCAAAATTTAGGGGTGAAGGCCAAGAAGAAGGAATAAGATTCAAGCTTCAAGATCAAGATATGTGATAGTTATAGCATCTGATTTGATGCCTATTTCGAATAAGTTACTCTTTGTATCTGTCACACCTTACTATAATATTGACTTAGGTTCCTTTCAAAATCATTTTTGACCATATTGGATGGTCTTGGGCTCACTTTTTACCATAAAAACGCTAATTTTCGGATTTTTACTGTTCATCGGGTAAAAATCCAATTTTTCTGGGCCAACTTAAAAAATTCATAACTTATTCTACATAAATCCAATTGGGGTGGTTCAAAATTCTACTTAAAGCTCTTTAAGTCCTCTTTCAAGAAAAAATAATCTCATTGTCCAATTCTTTATAAGAAAGTATCAGATTTTTGAGAAAACAACACTGTCCATTTGCCAAATTCCCTAATGTCCAGATTCTGACCATTAACTTTGAAAAATCATTATAAATCGTATACTGGGCCATTTTTAATGTATTAGCTATCATCTTTCATCATACCAAATTTCACGATTTAACGCGTTCAGGAACATAATCAAAAAGTCGCTTGAACCGGTCAGGGTCAGTGTGCTTCCGGCACTGTTAGTTTAATATGTACATGACCAAAATATTATCACGAAATTTTGTGGCTAAACTCCACAAATCAACCTTCAATCTGCAGCTTCCCCTTGGAGGATTCAGGTCCTAAAATGTTACATTATTTTTGGGGGATGAGATTTTTGAAAATCCCAGTAGCAAAATAACCAACTATAACACCAAGCAAGCATCATTATTATGCATGATCATATTAGCTACTATTGGTGAACTAACATGCTTATCATTTGGCAAACTCAAACATGCAAAGGCCAAAGCAAGATACTATAAAGAGCAGCCATATAACAATCAAGAAAGCTCAACCACAATAATAGTAATTAACCATACAATAATCAACAATGCTAGTTAGTGGTAGTAGCTAGGTTTAACTTACTACCTTGTTCCAAAAGTCTTAGCGTTTCTTCCTTCTCCTCTTTCCCTTAGCAAATATCAAACCCTAACCATGTGATCCAACAAAAATGGCAGCAAGAATCATTATCCAACCATGAAAAAGCAAGAACATACATCAAAATGATTCTTGAACCATAAAGTTCCCTCCTTTGTTCACTAGTTTTAGATTTGGTTCTCTTTAACCCTAAAAATCACTCCTTAACTTGTTCCTACATGGATTTTCATGTAGATTCCAAAAATGAGCTTATATTTATGAAAATAAATTTGCTTCTTCCAGCCACACCTTGACCGAACCACTAGAGGTTTTGACCCAAAATTTTCAGCTTTGCTTTTAAGCTTCCAGCACTTGTTTCTTCTAGTCTACCCTACACCATTCCTCATTTTAAGCATCATGGAAGCCTTAAAACAATGAAAATCTCATCCTAGGGTCCAGTTCTTCACTTGGCCGAAAATAACTCTCACAACAACAACCATGAAAAATGCTTTAAAATCACTTAAACTCACTTGCCAACACTAGGATCTAGCTTGTGTTGTTGTGTCTTAGCAAGTGTTATGATCAAAACTTCTTTCCCCTTTTTATTAATCAGTTTGGTCCACATTAAGAGAGGGAAGATACAGATTTTAAACCATAAAAATGAAAGAAAACAAAGTAAGAACACCTCTAGTACCAAGATCTAACCTTGCAACTTGCTTGAATGACCAAAGGTGCTCCCTTTCTTCTTGTTTTCTCTCAAACTCTCTCTTTTTCTTCCACTTCCTCCCTTGCACGAAATATGGGTCTGAAAATGGGGAGGGAAGAGCTGATTAATTGGCCCAAAATATCTCCACCACCCTCTTTAATGATAATCCAAGTGTCATTACCCTACTAAGTCTTGATTTCTCTTTCCTAATTAACATAATTCCAAATGAAATTAATTACTAAAGTCAAAATCCTCTCTATTTATGGAATGACACTTGGCTAATTCAAATCTTCTCCTTCAAGAGCTTGACACATGGCTCAGTAGGATCCCTTGGATTTGCAAGACACCAATCTTGCTTTATTAGTATACTTTAGGCTTTGAGTTTAACTTCTTTTCTATAATTACAGTAACTTAGTCTCTGTAATTATTTTCTGTCAGATCCTTAATTTATTCTCCTCATTATTATCTTTCCAAATTTCCCTCTTTGTCTCAAAATTAATTTCCTAATATTTAAATAAAAAGGAAAATTAATTTCCTTCTCTTTAGGGATTTTTCCACTTTTCACATTTATTTGGAACAATCTTGGACACTTGAGGGTTTCTATTTAATTCCATAATTCCTTATAATTCCTTGGGATCTCATAGGAATTTTCTTGGAATTTTATTCCTCTTAAAATATTTATTTGGAATTTTCCAAATAAAATCCCTCAATTAGCCTAAATCACCCTTAAATTCTCTTATAATTTCTCTAAGGGTAATTTGGTCATAAAACCAACTTTATAATGTCATATAACTCTCAAAGGATATTATCCCTATTTTTCCTTAATTTTTCATGGCTCGAAAATATTTTTCCTTATTTACATTTGACCAATTTTCTTTAATTAGTCAATTTCCTATAATTGGCTTGGAAAATTACTGTAATTATTTTCCACCAAAATTCTTTGACTTTTCCTTATTATTTTTAATCCTCAATAATTTGAGAATATTTCTTATCTCTAATTATCATAATGCTGGATGTGACATTTCTCTCCCCCAAAATAAATTTCGTACTCGAAATTTAAAGCATACCTTAATGGAAAAGCTCTGGGTATTTTTCCTTCATCTCAGCTTCCATCTCCCATGTGGCTTCTTTAGAGGAAAGACCCTTCCAGACCACTTTGACCAGGGGAATCTGCTTGTTCCTCAGCTGCTTGGTCTTCTGATCAATGATTCGTTCCGGTCTAACCTCAAAAGATAGATTATCCCGAAGCGCAATGTCATCCTAGCTTATGACATGCGTGGGATCTGGATGGTACTTCTTTAGTTGGGAGACATGGAAAACATCATGAATTTGACTTAACTTTGGGGGAAGAGCCAACTTGTAGGCCACTGGTCGAGCTTTAGATAAAATCTGGAATGGTCCAACATACTTCGGACTGAGCTTCTTAGTCTTTAGAGATCGACCGACTCCCATTGTTGGTGACACTTTGAGGAATACGTGATCACCAATGTCAAATTCTAACGGTCTCCTTCTTGTATCGGCATAACTCTTCTGTCTACTCTGAGCCGTTAGAAGCCTTTGCTAAATAGCTTTTATCTGTCAGGAAGTCTGATCCACCATGTCAGGACCAAGAGAACTTCTTTCACTAAGCTCTGTCCAGCATAAGGGAGATCTGCACTTTCTCCCATACAGTGCCTCGTAAGGTGCCATTCGAATACTTGAATGGAAACTGTTATTGTAGGCAAATTCAATTAACGGTAAAGACGTATCCCAACTGCTGCTAAAGTCCAATACACAGGCACGTAACATATCCTCCAAGGTCTGAATGGTTCTTTCCATTTGCCCATCCATCTAAGGGTGGTAGGCTGTGTTGAATCTAAGAGTGGTGTCCATTTCTTTCTGTAAGGACCTCCAAAACTTCGAAGTAAATATTGGGTCTCGGTCCGAAACAATACTGCTTGGAACACCATGTAGCCTAACAATCTCCTTGATGTAAAGTCTCGCTAACTTCTCTGGAGAATCCTTTATATTCATACTGAGAAAATGCATGGACTTAGTCAAACGGTCTATTATCACCCATATTGCATCATGTTTAGCTGCTGTCATCGGTTACCCCACTATAAAGTCCATAGATATACTGTCCCATTTCCACTCAGGGATATCCAGGGGTTGTAACTCTCCTGTAGGTTTCTGGTGTTCTACCTTCACCTTCTGGTAGGTAAGACACTTTGTCACATATTCTGTGATATTCCAGGCCACCAGAAGAGTTCTTTAACATCATGGTACATCTTTGTCATTCCTAGATAAAGAGTATATTTGCTCTTATGGGCTTCGGCTAGTATCTCTTTTCTGAGGTCAGACACTTGGGGAACATAGGTTCTTCCTTTAAACTTCAGTATCCCTTCCTAAGAAATTTCAAAATTCTTATCTCGTCTCTATACAGCTTCTCCTTGAGAATTTTCGCTAGCCAGTCCTGTGACTGTGCTTCTCTGATTTGATCCTTGAGTAGAACTGTAAACTGGGTTCTACCCCTATTTCCTTCTACTAACTGCATCTGATATAGAGGACCCCAATCTCTGAAATCCTTTACCAACTTCTACTCTCTAATCATCAGTGATGCTACCTGTACTGTCTTTCTGCTTAAGGCATCCGTGACTGCATTCGCTTTGCCTGGATGGTACTTAATTTGAAAATCATAGTCTTTGAGTAAGTCCATCCACCTTCATTGTCTCATATTCAACTCTTTCTGATCATGAAGGTACTTGAGGCTTTTGTGGTCACAAAACAATTCTACGGTTGCTCCATACAGATAGTGTCTCCATATCTTCAGTGCATAATGTCACACCTTACCTATATAGTACCTTAGCAGTCATTTAGAACCATTCTAGACCATGTTGGATGGTCTTACACTTAAAAATTTCAATTTGGATGTTAATTTTCGGAAAATTACTGTTCACTGTCCAGTTTTCATATTACAGGTCCAACTTTGGAAAATCATAACTAATTCTAGAAAAATCGTATGGAGGTGTTCCAAAATTATACTGAAAGCTCTTTCAATGCTCTTTAAGGGAAAAATACTCAATTGGACTTATTCTTTCCCAATTCGTACAGTTTATTGGGTTAATATTACTATTTGTTTGGTAAAATCTGGACTCTCCAGATTCTGCGCCTTAACTTTGATAACTCATATCTCTTTGTATACACATCCAAATGATGTGATTTACCACTCATTTTAAAGCTTGGGATATTCATTATAAGTGTACCAAATTCTGTAGCTTAACTCATTCATATGATAGGTCAAACTGAAGCTTGAAATTAACTGCTTCAGGACCTACGTTTTATCCCTTAATATCTCTTTACTTTAATTCTTTTTATTTCTTTGGCATACCTAATATGGGCTTACTTTTTCCCATTCATGCTCATATACTTTCATTCATGCCATAAACATCCTAAGCACATACATTGAATTGATGGCATTCATAACATAATTTACAGCATAGGAGAATTATACATTGAATAATAATATCAATCATTAGCATCAATAACTCTCCACTTCTTCTCCTTGCTTTTCATGCCATTAGTGCCCACCATTGATTGATCTAAATGGTTGGTTAGGGAGGGGGTGAGATTCGGGGGAATCTCAGTAGCAAACAATACCACATAATCATGCTAGATGGATGCTAATGCACTACACGCAACTTGTTTATTCTCTTGTTAATTAGTGACATACTAGCATGCTCAAAGCTAACTTCTTGATGCATGGCTATGGAGACATAATCTACTCATCATGAATAGCAATTACAACAGCTAAAACATGTCACAACAACATGCAAATAACATGTACACGGCAACACACAAGCATACCACATCAAGCAATGACAATAGGTAAGTTCGCTACCTTGCACCTCAAGCTTTCCTTTCACTTTTCCTTTGACTCCCATGACTTTCCAACCATGTTAGCTTTTGGTCAACATCATCAAACATCCTCTTGGATGCTCTAAAGGTCCTAAACATAGTCATAATGATCATACAATCTATTAGGATCACTAGATTACATAAAGTTCAAAGCTAGCTCTCTTGAACCTCAACCCTTTCTCTTAGTCTTAGGGTTTTCTTTCTAGCTTTTCTAACATAAATCTCATCATTTCCCATTCTTATGATCCATTTCTTATCAATTAGGATCACTTTAGATGGCCTTAGATTCAAGAAGATCAAATCTGGAAATTTTGGTTCGCGGGTACTGTTCACGCAGAATCTCCAGAATTTTTACTCAACTTTGAAAATTCATAATTAAATCTAGAAAACTCCAAATTGAGTGCTTCCAAGTCTCACTAAAATATAATTAAGTTATATTTAAAGGAAAAATAGTTTCAGGAACCAATTCTACTCAGAACAGTACCAGAATTGTACGGAACTCGACAATCTCCCAAAAGTTCAACACTGTTTCCAGATTTCAAACCCTAACTTTGAAAAATCACCATAAATCGTACACATATCCAAATAAAGTGTTATACCCATGGATTTAAAGCTCATAGAGTTTAATTTAAGCATGCCAAATTTCAGAACCAGATATGAACAGTAACTAATTTGAAAAAGCCATCAAATCAGCACGTAATTCTTCCAATTTTCACATAGATCCACTTGGATCTACCATACTTTGAGGTGTTCTAGCAAGATCTAACAACCAAACTCCATTTCCCACTCAACAACCATTTTGACCAGCCATCAAAAGGGAGAGAAGACATGTTTTCAACCATAAAAGAGAAAGAAACCAAGGCAAGAATACATCTAGAGCCAAGAACTCACCTTGAACCTTGATTGTATGACCAAAGTTGATGCCTTTCTCTTGGTTTTCCCTCAAAACTCTCTCTTTTTCCCTCTCTTCATGCCTTGCATGAAATTCCCATCTGATTTAGGGGAGAGATGAGCTCATTAATGTGTACAAAATATCCCACCAACCATCATTAATGTTATGCCAAGTGTCATTAGCCTACTTAATCTTAATCCTCTCTCTTAATTAACTTAAATCATAATGTAATTAAATTCCAAAGTCAAGATCCTCTCCATTGGTAGCTTGACACTTGGAAAGCTTTAATTACCATCCATTAAAGTCTTGACAAGTGGCGACTTGTGGCCCAAGTAAAGTGCAAGACTCTGATTAATACTTAATCGGTGCACTTTTACTCCGGGTTTAACTTCTTTTCTCTAATTACAGTGCTCTGGCCTCTGTAATTATTTTCTGTCAGATCCATAAATTCTCTTTAATTTTAGAGAGTGTCTATGAATTTTCTTAGCCCATAACACTTCCTTTAAGCCTTGCATAAAATTCATTTACTAAAATACCCTTTTATCGGCAAAACTGGCTCTTTAATTTCTTAAAGCCACTCTACTGGCCTTTTGGTTGTGGGACTAATTTTATAAATTAGTACAACCTTTCAACCCTTTAACCTCATTTTTGTATACACTTTTGAGGTCTCTCGCTATTTCAAATAATTACCTCAAACAGTATACTTTTTACCGGTCACAACCTCATAAATTCCATTTAAGCTGCCTCAGGGGTATTTTCATCTTTTCTCTTCATAGAAGAGTCTTAGAATATTATTTCGCATTTTTTGGGATTTTCTTGGAATTTTCTGTACACTCTTCCATTTTTGCCCTTGCTGGTCATAACTTTTTGAATTTACGATTTTACCCCTGCTTAAGCCTAACCTCATAGAACCATCTCTTTGAGGTTTCTAACTTACCCATCAGCCTGTATCTAGCCTCTTTTCTCTTTTTGGGCCTTCGAGACTTTACTGGAGCCTCTAACCTTAATTATACTCGAGCCCCTGAAAACTTTTACTTTGCAGTTTAATCCCTGAAACTGCTTTAACTTCCTTTCTCATCTTTGGGACTTCTGCTCACAGGAGTCTGGTAACCTATTTAATTTAGGCTATTTTTGGAACTTCTAGGCCTAAAAGTCTGGATGTTACACATAAACTATCGCCGCCAATTCCAGGTCGTGGGTCGGGTAATTCTCCTCGTGAGATTTCAACTAGCGTGAGGCATAGGCTACTACCCGCCTTTGCTGCATAAGTACACATCCCAATCCCTGCTTGCTAGCATCTGTATAAACCACATACGGTTGTGAAGGATCGGGAAGTATAAGTACGGGAGTAGAAGTGAGGTTTCTCTTCAGCTCCTGAAAACTAGCCTCACTCTTCTCGTCCCACAAGAACGGCTGGTTCTTCCTAGTTAACTTGGTCAGTAGGAGAGCAATTCGAGAAAAGTCCTGGATGAATCTTCTGTAATACCCTGCTAGTCCGAGAAAACTTCTGATCTCGGTCACCGTCTTGGGTCTCTCCCAGTTGAGTACTACCTCAATCTTACTAGGGTCGGCAGTCACTCCCTCTCGGGAAATCACGTGGCTGAGAAATCAGACTTCCTGGAGCCAAAACTCACACTTACTAAGTTTAGCCACCAGCTGTTTCTCTTTTAGGGTATTTAGGACAATCCTCAAATGCTCCTTATGCTCTTCTGGAGATTTGGAGTACACTAAGATGTCATCAATAAATACGACCACAAATTGATCCAAGTAAGGACGAAAAATCCTATTCATGTAGTCCATGAATATCGTAGGTGCATTCGTCAATCCAAACGACATCACTAAGAATTCATAGTGCCCATAACGAGTTCTAAACGCAGTTTTAGGGACATCTTCAGACTTAATCATAAGTTGGTGGTAGCCAGATCTTAGGTCAATCTTAGAGAATACACTGGCTCCAACTAGTTGGTCTAACAGATCATCTATCCTGGGGAGCGGATACTTGTTCTTAACTGTGACTTTGTTCAACTCCCTGTAGTCTATACACAACCTTAGATTACCATCCTTTTTCTTGACAAACAACATTGGAGCACCCCATGGCGACACACTTGGCCTAATAAAACCTTTTTCAAGTAGCTCCTCTATCTGTTTTTTAAGTTCTGTCATTTCATTAGGAGCCATTCTATAAGGGGCCTTAGAAATTGGTCCTGCTCCAGGTACTATGTCAATTGTGAATTCTACTTCTCTGTCTGGGGGTAATCCTGTGATCTATATCAGAAACACTTCTGGAAATTCCCTAACCACTGGGATTTCTCCTATCCCTTCCTCAACTTCTACTTGCACCGAGAAGAAAATGAGGAATCCTTGACAGCCTTTTCGTAAGCATTTGCCGGCTTGGGCCTCCGTAATGAAGTTTAATCTAACTTCTGGATTCAACTCTAAATCCCTCGTGGGTAAGATTAGGGTTTTGTTCTTACAATCCATTAGGATATTGTGGGATGACAACCAATTGAGTCCAATCACCACATCCATCTCATGGAAAGGCATGCATATCAAATCTATAGCAATGCAGCAGTGCAACAGTGCTCATAACAAACTATACAGTTCAGGCATACATCAGATGTAATTGCCCTACTCTGCATTGGGGTAGACACATGTATATCATATGGCAATGTATTTATACTCAAGCCAAGTCTTTCCGCACAGGCATATGAAATAAAAGAATGACTAACACCCGAATCAAACATTGCAATCACCGGAGAATTGTTAATCATGATCGTACCTTGGATCATCTCCGGAGACTTCCGGGCTTCTTCTCTTGTGATGGCAAACACTCAGCCTTGGGTGCGTGGTCTTGCCTGCTCGGTGTTCTGTGGGCACTCTCTTGAGAAATGTCTAGGTTTGCCACAGGTGTAGCAAACATTCTGTCCAGCCATGCACGGCCTGTCATCGTGATTCTTGCCACACTTTGCACACTCCTTGCCCTTCGGGGCTTTACCGCCTTTCTTGCTCTTGCGGTTGTTCCAAGGTTGCTTCCTCTTCTTATTCACATTAGACGAGGTGCTACCTTGACCTCCCTGACCTCCCTTCTCTGCTCGGGGAGTTGTCTTGACCATCAGATGATGGTTGAAGCTGCTTTCCGTGATTCAGCAAGCTTCCACTGCTTTATTGAACTGCTCAAATTGTCTGGGAGCAATCATCTCCCTCAATGATGGCCTCAGTCCTCGAACCATCTTCTCTGTCGTCCACCTCTCATCATCTCTATATCGGAGATAGCTTGAATAATGAGAGAGATGGATGAACTTGGCCAAGTACTCATCGAAAGGCTCATCATCCTTTTGCTTCAAAGTCAGAAACTCTGCTTCTCTTTCGTCGCGGATAGATCTTGAAAAGTACTTCTCATAAAATTGCTCCAGAAACACTTCCTAAGTCACTGTCGTGTTTCGAGCATCGAGAAGAATCTCAGTATTCTTCCACCAGCGATCCGCATCTTTCTCTAGCTTATATATCGCCATCTGGGCTTTTCACTCTGATGAGCAGTCCATCACCTTGAAGATCTTCTCTAGGTGATTAATCCACTCTTCCGCCGCTTGAACATCGAATGCCCCATCAAATGACGGCGGGTTGTGCTTACAGAATCGGGTCATCCACTATTAAATGCTGTCGGGTTCTGCTGCTGGCATTGTTGGCCTTGGCAACTTTTCTGATGCTTGTGCTGCAGAGACCTCTTCCTCTGGTTGCCCCCTCTCAAGGTTTGCTAATACCGCTGCTACTGCTACAGCTATTGCTGTATCCCTTTCTTGTTCCTGACGAGCTTGAGCTACTCGCATATCCTCAATGGTCTTCTGTTGTTGCTCAAGGTGTTCCAGAATCAATTGTAATGGATCAGGAGGGACCCTTGCATCTTGCACTAGGGGTCTCTCCAGTGAAAGGTTTCGTCGAGTTTTAACCATCGCTTAACTAACCAAATAGCACAACAAGGAACAAGAAATAAATATCATGCTTGGATTTCATTCATAAAATGAGCATACAACAAAAAGCAGCTAAGCATTGACCAGTCAAAGTGCAATCAACACATCTATCGACCAAGCATTATCAGCCTAACCAACTTGGGTTAGTTGTACCAAAATATATCCTACGTTAGTGATAGGACAGTCCTAGCATCTACAGAAAGTGAACAATAACAAAGCCCTCGAGGCTTCGGATCCAGTCCTCTATATCATCTCCCAGCAAGTAGTTCAGGCGAGTGATCTTATGGTTCCAAAAAGGGGTATTAGGTAGGACCTCTACCATCTTACTCAGCCAGTCATAAGGATCCAGGTAAGGGTTGCCTCGTCCATGTGCCTGATATAGCTCTCTCACACCTTGGAGGTAATCCAGGTGTACTCTCAAGTCTGCATCAACATCCCTCCTGATCTTATGGTTCCAAAAAGGGGTATTAGGTAGGACCTCTACCATCTTACTCAGCCAGTCATAAGGATCCAGGTAAGGGTTGCCTCATCCATGTGCCTGATATAGCTCTCTCACACCTTGGAGGTAATCCAGGTGTACTCTCAGGTCTGCATCAACATCCCTCCTGATGTGACGCCCTATGAACCTCAGCCGGTCACTCAGCTGACCCACACTACGGATCTCATGACTAGGCTGAACTGGTGCAGGTACAAATGGTACAGTAGGTACTACAGGTATTACCGGGGTTGGGGGTACAACTGATACAGTACTAGGTCCAGGGACATTACATGGATACATAGTCGGAGTAACAGGTTGCTTAAGAGACTGAACATAAAGATCTAAATCTAACGGCTCTTGGTACAGGCCAGTTACAGGGTTGACCAGGTCTCCGAGTCAGGGGAGGTACAGCAACTGTTCTGCCGTGATCCCTAGTAGCTCTACGTAGTGCTTAACACAGTCATTGGAGCACACTGATGAATGGCCAGGGTCGGCATCTCCATTACCCATTCCTCTGGGTCCTCATCCTTGGTGAGATCAATCACTATTGGATCCCAAGTGTTGACTGATGGCTCAGGTTTAGTATTCCAGTCCATGGTAATCCCCATCTGGACTCCTGAAAATAGGTGTTAGTTCTCAACATCTAAGGGATATTTAAGCAGAGCGTTCTATCTTATGCCAGAACCTCCGCTCTAATACCAAAAATGTCACACCTTACTATAATATTAACTTAGGTTCCTTTCAAAATCATTTTTGACCACATTGAATGGTCTTGGGCTCACTTTTTACCATAAAAACGCTAATTTTTGAATTTTTACTGTTCATCGGGTAAAAATCCAGTTTTTCTGGCCCAACTTCAAAAATTCATAACTTATTCTACAAAAATCCAATTGGGGTGGTTCAAAATTCTACTTAAAGCTCTTTAAGTCCTCTTTCAAGAAAAAATAATCTCATTGTACAATTCTTTATGAGAAAGCGTCACGTTTTTGAGAAAACAACACTGTCCATTTGCCAAAAACCCTGATGTCTAGATTCTGACCATTAATTTTGAAAAATCATTATAAATCGTATATTGGGCCATTTTTAACTTATTAGATATCAATTTGAAGCTCAAGATGTCATATTTCATCATACCAAATTTCACAATTTAACACATTCAGGAACATAATCAAAAAGTCACGTGAACTGGTCAGGGTCAGTGTGCTTCCAGCACTGTTAGTTTAATATGTACATGACCAAAATATTATCACGAAATTTTGTGGCTAAACTCCACAAATCAACCTTCAATCTGCAACTTTCCCTTGAAGGATTCAGGTCCTAAAATGTTACATTATTTTTGGGGGATGAGATTTTTGAAAATCCCAGTAGCAAATTAACCAACTATAACACCAAGCAAGCATCATTATTATGCATGATCATATTAGCTACTATTGGTGAACTAACATGCTTATCATTTGGCAAACTCAAACATGCAAAGGCCAAAGCGAGATACTATAAAGAGCAGCCATATAACAATCAAGAAAGCTCAACCACAATAATAGTAATTAACCATACAATAATCAATAATGCTAGTTAGTGGTAGTAGCTAGGTTTAACTTACTACCTTGTTCTAAAAGTCTTAGCGTTTCTTCCTTCTCCTCTTTCCCTTGGCAAATATCAAACCCTAACCATGTGATCCAACAAAAATGGCAGCAAGAATCATTATCCAACCATGAAAAAGCAAGAACATACATCAAAATGATTCTTGAACCATAAAGTTCCCTCCTTTGTTCACTAGTTTTAGATTTGGTTCTCTTTAACCCTAAAAATCACTCCTTAACTTGTTCCTACATGGATTTTCATGTAGATTCCAAAAATGGGCTTATATTTATGAAAATAAATTTGCTTCTTCCAGCCACACCTTGACCGAACCACTAGAGGTTTTGACCCAAAATTTTCAGCTTTGCTTTTAAGCTTCCAGCACTTGTTTCTTCTAGTCTACCCTACACCATTCCTCATTTTAAGCATCATGGAAGCCTTAAAACAATGAAAAGCTCATCCTAGGGTCCAGTTCTTCACTTGGCCGAAAATAACTCTCACAACAACAACCATGAAAAATGCTTTAAAATCACTTAAACTCACTTGCCAACACTAGGATCTAGCTTGTGTTGTTGTGTCTTAGCAAGTGTTATGATCAAAACTTCTTTCCCCTTTTTATTAATCAGTTTGGTCCACATTAAGAGAGGGAAGATACAGATTTTAAACCATAAAAATGAAAGAAAACAAAGTAAGAACACCTCTAGTACCAAGATCTAACCTTGCAACTTGCTTGAATGACCAAAGGTGCTCCCTTTCTTCTTGTTTTCTCTCAAACTCTCTCTTTTTCTTCCACTTCCTCCCTTGCATGAAATATGGGTCTGAAAATGGGGAGGGAAGAGCTGATTAATTGGCCCAAAATATCTCAACCACCCTCTTTAATGATAATCCAAGTGTCATTACCCTACTAAGTCTTGATTTCTCTTTCCTAATTAACATAATTCCAAATGAAATTAATTACTAAAGTCAAAATCCTCTCTATTTATGGAATGACACTTGGCTAATTCAAATCTTCTCCTTCAAGAGCTTGACACATGGCTCAGTAGGATCCCTTGGATTTGCAAGACACCAATCTTGCTTTATTGGTATACTTTAGGCTTTGAGTTTAACTTCTTTTCTATAATTACAGTAACTTAGTCTCTGTAATTATTTTCTGTCAGATCCTTAATTTATTCTCCTCATTATTATCTTTCCAAATTTCTGTCTTTGTCTCAAAATTAATTTCCTAATATTTAAATAAAAAGGAAAATTAATTTCCTTCTCTTTAGGGATTTTTCCACTTTTCACATTTATTTGGAACAATCTTGGACACTTGAGGGTTTCTATTTAATTCCATAATTCCTTATAATTCCTTGGGATCTCATAGGAATTTTCTTGGAATTTTATTCCTCTTAAAATATTTATTTGGAATTTTCCAAATAAAATCCCTCAATTAGCCTAAATCACCCTTAAATTCTCTTATAATTTCTCTAAGGGTAATTTGGTCATAAAACTAACTTTATAATGTCATATAACTCTCAAAGGATATTATCCCTATTTTTCCTTAATTTTCCATGGCTCGAAAATATTTTTCCTTATTTACATTTGACCAATTTTCTTTAATTAGTCAATTTCCTATAATTGGCTTGGAAAATTACTGTAATTATTTTCCACCAAAATTCTTTGACTTTTCCTTATTATTTTTAATCCTCAATAATTTGAGAATATTTCTTATCTCTAATTATCATAATGCTGGATGTGACAGTATCTGATTCTAAAATTTGGTATGACTAAAGTACACTGTGTAAGCTTTAAATACATGGGTAGACCACTTCATTTGGATATGCGTACGATTTATGGTGATTTTTTAAATTTAGGGTTTGAAATATGAAAACAGTGTTTAACCTTTAAAAGAGTGTCGAATTCCATACAATTCTGGTACTGTTTAGCATAGAATTGGTTCCTGACACTATTTTTCCTTTAGTGAGACTTGGAACCACTCAGTTTTGATTTTTCTAGAATTAATTATAAATTTTCAAAGTTGAGCAAAAATTCTGGAATTTCTGTGTGAACAGTACCCCGTGAAGCAAAATTTTCAGATTTCATCTTCTTGAATCTAAGACCATCTAAAGTGGTCCTAATTGACAAGAAATGGATCTTAAGAATAGAAAATGATGAGATTTATGTTAGAAAAGTTAGAAAGAAAAATCCTAAAACCAAGAGAAAGGGTTCAGGTTCAATAGAGCTAGTCTTGAACATTATGTAATCAAGTAGTTCTAATAGATTGTGTGATCATTATGACTATGTTTAGGACCTTGGAACATCCAAGAGGACATTTGATGATGTTAAGCAAATACCCACATGGTTGGAAAGTCAAGGGATTCAAAGGAAAAGTAAGAGGAAAGCTTGAGGTGCAAGGTTGTGAACTTACATATTGTCATTGCTTGATGTTGTATGCTTGTGTGTTGTTGTGTACATGTTATTGAATATTATTATGATATGTTTTAGCTATTGTAATTACTATTCATGATGAGTAGATTATGTCTCCATGGCCATGCATCAAGAAGTTAGCTTTGAGCAAGCTAATATGTCACTAATTAACAAGAGAATAAACAAGTTACGTGTAGTGCATTATCATCCATCTAGCATGATTAATATGGTATTGTTTGCTACTGAGACTCTCCCAAATCTCATCCCTCCCTAACCAACCATTTAGGTCAATTATCAATGGGCAATAATGGCATGAGAAGAAAGGAGAAGAAAATGGAGAATTATTCATGTTAATGAATGATATTATTATTCAATGTGTAATTCTCTTATTATGTAATTTATGTTATGGATGCCTATGATGCCATGTATTTAATTATAATGATTATGGCATATACAGAAATGTATGAGCATGAATGGAAAAGAGTAAGCCCATGTTATGTATGCCAAAGAAATAAAAAGAATCAAAGTAAAGAGATGTTAAGGGATAAAACGTAGGTCCTAGAGCAGTGAGTCTGTAGCTCCTGTTTGACCTATCAAACGAATGAGTTAAGTCACGAGATTTGGTGAACTCATAGTACACATCCTAAGATTTGAAATGAGAGGTAGATCACCTTAATTGGATGTGTACACAAGGAGATTCGAATTTCCAAAGTTGATGCATAGAATCTGGAAGTTCCAGATTTTATGAAATGAACAGTAATATTTATTGATTAGACTGTATGAATTGGGCAAGGATAAGTCCAGTTTGATATTTTTCCCTTAAAGAGCATTGAAATAGATTTCTGTAAAATTTTAGAACACCTTAATACAATTTTTATGGAATTAGTTATGAATTTTTGAAGTTGGACCTGTAATCTGGAAGTTAAATAGTAAATAGTAACTTGAGTAATTATGTTGAAATTTTAAATCCACGGGGTTGTGTTGTGATCTGCTTGAACCATAACGCTTACGAATGCATACTCTGAGGGGTTAAAGGTAGGGCATTTCAAAAACCACTTTTAAAATATGATGATCAAATATTTCTTTGATAAAGGGATAATCGAACAAGTGATCAAAAATTGGTTTAAAGAAAACTTTACCAGAGAAGTACACAAAAGATTTGATGATCGATTAATCATTAATCGATTATTTGATCGATAAATGACTATCTAAAAATATTTTTAGAAAATGCCAATGAAATGTCCTACCTTTAACTCCTTAGAGCACGTATTCGTAAGCGTTATGGTTCAAGCAGGTCATGACACAAGCCTGTGGATTTAAAATTTCAACATAATTACTCGAGTTACTATTCACTGTTAAATTTCCAGATTACAAAAATTCATAACTAATTCCATAAAAATTATATTGAGGTGTTCTAAAATTCTACAAAAATCTATTTCAATGGTCTTTAAGGGAAAAATATCCAATTGGACTTATCTTTGTCCAATTCATACAGTTAAATTAATAAATGTTACTACTCATTTCAAAAATCTGGAACTTCTAGATTCTATGCTTCAATTTTAGAAATTTGTATCTCCTTGTGTACATATCCAATTAATGTGATCTACCTCTAATTTTAAAGCTTGGGATGTGTATTATGAGTCTGCCAAATCTTGTGACTTGACTCCTTCGTTTGGTAGGTCAAACTAGAGCTACAACCTCACTGCTCTAGGACATACGTTTATCCCTTGACATCTCTTTACTTTAATTCTTTTTATTCCTTTGGCATACATAACATGGGCTTACTCTTTCCCATTCATGCTCATACATTTTTATACATACCAGAAGCATTATAATTAAATACATGGTGTCATTGACATCCATAACAATAATTACATAATAGGAGAATTACATATTGAATGATAATATCATTCATTAACATCAACAATTCTCCACTTTCTTCTCCTTGCTTCTCATGCCATTATTGCCCATTGATGATTGACCTAAACGGTTGATTAGGGAGGGGTGAGGTTCAGGAGAATCTTAGTAGCAAACAATACCATATTAATCATGCTAGATGGATGCTAATGCACTACACGTAACTTGTTTATTCTCTTGTTAATTAGTGACATATTAGCATGCTCAAAGCTAACTTCTTGATGCATGGCCATGGAGACATAATCTACTCATCATGAATAGCAATTACAGCAGCTAAAACATGTCACAATAACATTCAATAACATGTACACGGCAACACACAAGCATACAACATCAAGCAATGACAATAGGTAAGTTCACTACCTTGCATCTCAAGCTTTCCTCTTACTTTTCCTTTGACTCCCTTGACTTTCCAACCATGTGGGAATTCGGTCAACATCATCAAACATCCTCTTGGATGTTCCAAAGGTCCTAAACATAGTCACAATGATCATACAATCTATTAGGATCAAGAGATTACATAATATTCAAGACTATCTCTCTTGAACCTCAATCCTTTCTCTTGGTTTTAGGGTTTTTTTTCTAGCTTTTTGAACATAAATCTCATCATTTTCTATCCTTAAGATCCATTTCTTGTCAATTAGGACCACTTTAGATGGCCTTAGATTCAAAAAGATCAAATCTGAAAAATTTGCTTCGCGGGTACTATTCACACAGGAATTCCAGAACTTTTGCTCAACTTTGAAAATTCATAATTAATTCTAGAAAAATCCAAATTGAGTGATTCCAAGTCTCAATGAAATATCCTTAAGTTACATTTACACAAAAAATAGTTTTAGGAACCAATTCTATTCTGAACAGTACCAAAATTGTACGGAACTCGACACTCTTCCAAAGGTTCAACACTGTTTCCAGATTTCAAACCCTAACTTTGAAAAATCACCATAAATCGTACACATATCCAAATGAAGTGTTCTACCCATGGATTTAAAGCTCACAGAGTGTACTTTAATCATGCTAAATTTCAGAATCAGATACAAAGAGGAACTAATTTAAAATAGGTATCAAATCAGATGCTACAACCATCACATATCTTGATCTTAAAGCTTGAACTTAGATGGACTTTCTCTCATTAGAAATAGCTCTTTCTCTCTCTAGATGCCAGAGCAGCAGAGTTTTCCCTATGGTTCCTTGCTTGGCTGAAAATGTGAGGGGAGGGAGTGTCTATTTATAGCCAAAATTTTGGCTTGAATGGACCAAAATACCCTTGGTGGCTAATAGAAAGGGTAAGGGCAATCTTAGAACTTCAAGTTAACTTTTACATCATCATTGCATAATCTTCTTGCATCATGCTTACCTCAACCTTCTAGAAGATGCCAAGTGTCATCAAAGTGGTGGAGGAGATGGGAGATTAGATCCTAGGCGTCGGATCAAACTTGTTTCCTAAGTTTCCTCCGAATTTACTTGGCCCACGTTTCTCCGGCTCCCTTTATGGCCTTCTGGAGCTCAGAAAATTCTTCTATCTACTTCATAAATTCCCTTTGATTCTAGAGAATATCTATGAATTTTCTTAGGCCATAACACTTCCTTTAAACCTTACATAAAAATTCATTTACCAAAATACCCTTTTATCGGCATAACCGGCTTTTTAATTTATTAAAGCTACTCCCCTGGTCTTTTGGTTGCGGGACTAATTTTATAAATATTGTTGGAATAGATGATCAATAAAACAATAATCGATAAAGTAATCGATAATAAGTAAACTATTCAATATAATAAATAAGTAGGGAGACTTTACCAATTATCTGAGTCCACATCAATTAATACTTGATCGATCAGGTGATAGATAAAAGTTATGTTATACTCATAGAGGTTCTATGGCTTTTTCCTAACAGTTAATTGAACAATAGATTATTGATCAAGTAATTGATAATTTGCTGCAACATTTTATGCTAACCAATGTTATTAATAATCAATCACATGATCGATCAACACATAAAACTTAAATTATCTAACATATTGTCGATCAAGTTCAATGTTAAGTGATTAAGACAGAAGTAGCAGTTATCTAACAAATGATCGATTAACCATTGATCGATTACTTGATCAATCAATTTAACAAATTTGCAGAGAAATAGAAAAACTTAATTTGTTATCATCAAAACTTTTAATCTAACACATTATGTTTGCCATCTATCTATGGGTGGTATGCTGTACTAAATCTCAAGGTCATGCCTTATTGTGTAATTAATACAGAAACCCTAAAATAAAAAATAAAGGGTTAGGGATTTTGGTTGAGTTTTATTGAAATTGTTTGAGTTGATATTTAGAATGTCTTATTGTGTAATTGATAGGCATTGAACTTTGTTGAGAGGAGATTCAAGAACAAAAGAAAGAGAGCAAGAAGCAAGAGTTTGTTCAATATGGCAAAAACTTATAATTTTAGTGTTAACTTGCATTTGTTGTTTGCTATGTGTTTTTATGCCATGATGTGGTTGAGCTAACTATGATGAAATATATGTAGTTCCTTGCATTTTATGCCTTGGCAATACACATGATTGAGTTATTAAATGGTATGTCTATGTGCTTTGTAACACCTTAGTTTCAAACCCGTTTTTATATCAATTAGAAGCAAATGGAACCATTCGTTAAGTCTTTAAATTATTAAATTTCAAATTTCAAAACATTTCTTCTTAGGTTACTATTCATATAACCCTAAAAATTTGACCAAATTTAAAAATCATAACTAATTTTAGAAAAAATGAAATGAAGTGGTTCCAACTTCTATTTGAAGCTTTTATAGAGATCTTTAAGGGAAAAATACTTTTAGATTATGAATCCATTTCATGCATACCCAGTTTCCACACAAATGTACATTGCTCATTTAGTCAATTTTCTAATTTTTTACAATTTATGCATAACTTTGGATAGGCATGACTTTTTACACTAAACTCCAATTTTAATAAATTACCACTCATTTTAAAGCTAAAAATGAGATCTATTAGACTGTTAAGTTTCAAATTCTAACACATCTAATTACTCAAAATTTCTTAGGTCAAAGTTTAGGTGCAATTAGGTCAAATTTCAACCTTTTTAAACCCTAATCTTGCACCATAGTATTTTACCATCTCAAAACCATTAACTATCATACTAATCCAATGTTTTAAAAGCCAGACCGGATATCGAGCTGGAAAGGTCTGCGAGTCATGGTTCAAACTGTCAGATCGGTTAAATCATTTGGTTGAACCAGTGATGCAATAATTAAATAAAAAATTAATATTATAGACATATATAATAATATATATGTAAAAAATAAAATATTAAATTGTTAGTTAATTTGAAAAAAGAATTAAATAATTAAATTTCACAGTTTTAGAAGAAATTCAACCCATCATAATTATAATTAAAACAATGCATTATCTATGCTAATATACTTTTATTTTTACATCAATTATACATGTAAATCATAATTATAAAAATTAAAAAATATAATATAAGTACAGTGAAAAATAACATAGCTTGTAAATTCTTCCCTAAGCGGGTAGTGAAGCAATATAATTATATATAATTGATGTTGATAATTAAGATTAATAAGTGATGGGATGTGCTGATGGATGTATTAATCCTTCCAATGTCTAGAAAGATTAGAAAATCTCTATTATTTTTTAATTGAAAAAAAAATTAAGAAATTCAAAACTGTGCAGTGTGCAGTATGTTAGACACAAAATAAAAAGCAAGTGTCAATTCAAATCGAGCCTTTTATTCTCTCTCTTTCATATGCGGATCTAGCTTCTTTTCATATTCTTGGTTCTCTCTCATCACACCTTTAGCTCCCTCTGAGTTTTAAGTTCTTAGATTTTCTAAGCATTCTACTGCTTTCTCTTTTCATCTTATGGTGGCCAACAAAAAGTAATAGTATTTTTTATGAAAGTGTCACACCTGATAATTTTATCTTAATTGATGAATGATTTGAGACTAACTAAGGTCAAGTAGTATAGTAGGCTGGTAGAGGATCTAGGCTATGAGGAAAAATCAGGATAGGGACATAACGGTCATTTTTGAAAAGATCGGTCAAGAAAGGGCAGTATTGGAAATAGTGTCCGAAATTCCTGAAAATTCTCAGAAAATCATGAAAAATAGAGAGGGCATAGAATAATGTTTGAGGCTTAGAAGGTGAATATAGGATTAAAAATAATTTATCAGGGAATTATTTGTAATTACTGGAATTTTTGGTTAATTAAGGAAAATTAGCCAATTTCCATTATTTAAAATATATAGAGGCCTCAAAAATTCAAGGAAAAATAGGGATAAATTATGTGACATATTATCCTAATTTATAAAATTACTTCCTACCTTTGGATGTACAGAGGTTAGCTTAAAGAATATTTATTACCGAATTATTATCGGTAGAATAGTGATTTTTGACGGAAAAAAATTTAAAAATTATAGAGGGAGGTAAAACTTGAAGAAAAATCATGTAATACCCTTGGAATGAGGGGAATTTAAGGAGGTGTTGAAATCAAAATTTTGTGACAGTAAATTGGACAGGATCGTTGGAAAATCGGACCGAAAATACACAAATAATCAGTTGATTGCACTGAATATTGGATGAGTCATTTTTCTCCCAATATTTAGAGTAATATTTCAGCCAAAAATAAGGGGGGAGGACAAAGTTGAAATTTTCCAAATTGTTCAAGGGCATAAAGGGAAATAAGAGACAAAACATTAAAATAATATTTTATTACCACATGAAAATCGCATGGTGAATAGGTATCTATCCATGTGTCAATTTCTTGTGGTGTGTGCTTTAGGATTTGTCCAAGTGTAAAGTGAAAAAAAAAATGGACGGTCGAGATCGCATCTTTTTCCCGAAGGGCATTCTTGGAATTTTAAAAAATCAAAACCTATAAATACCCCCTCCCATGAACATTTCGGCCAAGGCAAGTTTTTGGTGAGGAATGTTGTGTTCTTGAGTTCTAGGAGAGAGAAAGGAAGAAAGAAGAGAGAGAAAGGGAGAAAGCAAAGTTAGACACCTCTAATCGCCGATTAAGAGCTAATTAAGGTATGTTTACCTCCCTAAGTGTTAATTATTTTTAGTTAATGATTTATTTGAGGAAGATTAGGATTAATTACCTTGATTAATTATGGTTTAGTGATAGCTAAGATTAATCATGTTATTTGATTAAAGATTAGTAAGTAATTAAGGTTAGCTACCTTGATTAATTAGTAATTAGTGATTAGTTATGCTAATTGAAGGATGATTAATTATGATTAATCATGTTAATTAAGTAATGATTAAGGGTTAATCATGTTAATTAGAGAATGATTAATATTTAATCCATAAGGGATTAGTGGCTTAATCTTAGAGGATTATGTTGTACTAATGACTATGTGACTTGAGGACCTTAATTAAATATTGGATTAAGGATTAAGGGTTAGTGATTAACCAAGAAAGCATGATTAATCATGAATTAAGGAAGAATTCCAAGACCTCAACTGAGGATTAAGGCTTGGTCAAACCAAAGTCAAAGGATTAGGAAAGGTATACAGAAGTTATAAATTGAAAGGCATAAGGGTAGTATTATATTGAGAAAGAATTGTATACCGGATATGGAATTTACCATACCCTTACTGTATGGTTGATAGGCAATTTTCTGGAAAACCTAGGAGGACCTCAAGCAAGGAAAACAAGGAGGAAACAGTAAGCGTGGTAGCGTGAACTTGCAATTATTTTGTTGACCTGCATTTGGTGTTTCTGCTATGTGTGTTTATGTGCCATGAGAATGTTTATGCATAGATGATGTGAACTCCTTGCAATGTATGCCTTGGCTCTTGCATGATTGAGTTTTGACTAGAATGATTATATGCTCCATGATATGATGACATGGATACAGAATAGTTATGGCATGGCATAAAGACTAGCAATGTTATTTTACTGCATGTAGCATGACATCTTATGCATGTTGACCTGATGGTTGTATGTTCAATACTACTGGGATTTCTATGAAATCTCATTCCTCCTATAACATGATATCCTACGTGCCACTACTTCCAAGGAGAAGGGAAAAGAAGTAATCATGGCTTGAGGAAATTATGATCAATGTATTGTATTAGATGGTTTTAAACCTTTCTCTTCCAAGCCATGTAAGCATATTTTGTTCATGAACACATAACATGATACCCTTTTGGATGTATATTAATGGTAGAGTACCTTTATATGTGATTATGGCGTGCTTATAGTGAAAAACGAAATGGTGCTAGAATTAGTGAAAAAGGGGGATAAAAATGGTCTAGATTTGACCAAACTTTGACCAATAAAGACCCTAGTCAAATGGTTGACTTTTCCCATGAAATTTTGTATGCAAATAGATCTTATTTTTCCCTTTAAAATGAGTGGTAAAGCGTCACAATCGGAGCTCTGTGCAAGAAGTTATGCCTTTCCAAAGTTAGGGAAAAAATCCTGAAAAATAGAAAAATGACCAAATAAACAGTACTTTTTGAAATTAAAATCGGATGCATTTCTGATTAAAGTAGAACCTGAGGTCATTTTTTCTTGATAGATGATGTTAAGAGCTTCGAGTGAGACTTGGAACAACCTTGTTTCAATTTTTCTAGAATTAGTTATGATTTTCCAAAGTTATGCCAAGTTTAAGGTTACAGTGAATAGTAATGCAGGAAAAGAAATTTTTAAACTCAGATTTTTCAACCCGGTAACCTGATATTGCACTTCGAATATCTTAACTTGGCATAATATAAGGTCGCAAACGTAAGGTGTTACAATAAGTTTCTTCTATCTCCATCTTTTTTTATCTTAATTCCTCTCCTTCCTAGTTTTCCTTTCACCTTCCTCATTTTTTTTCCTGCTATCCGGTTTCTTGCAAATCGCTTCAGTTCCTGGTTCAAATCTGGCTTCTGGCCTAGAAGCTGGTTCTGAGCAGTTGAAACTGATTTAACCTTTAGATGGTTAAAAGCTCCAGACTGAGCCAACAAAATGACTGGCTGACGGCTGAACTGGTCCAGCCGTCCGGTCCGGTCCAGGTTTCAAATAATTGTACTAATAAAGTTAAAGCCATGCTTTAATCATAGAGTGCAACATGCAATAACCAAAGAGTTAAGTACAAAGTTCTAAATTGTTAACGCATACCAAAGTCTTCAAGCTAAAGTCACCTCTTTGCCTTTTCCTTTGGAGCTTCCATCTCCTAAATGGTTAGGATTTAAAGACAATAGAGTGAGATTCCAACAAATCCCAGTAGCAAAGAACATCAATTATAGCATTAAAATGCAAGATCAATTCATGTTATATGCAAGCATTAAATCCTAGCACTAACATGCCATCAATATGCCATGGGAAGGGCGTACATAACATACCATTTAACAACTTAACTAAACACATTTGCCAAGGCATTAATGCAAGGAGTTAATAACTCAACCACATGATGGCACATACACAAAACACAAATAACCAAGACAAATTAACACTAAAATTGAAAGTCCTTACTACCTCTTAATTGCCTTTATTCCTTGATCTTCTTCTCTTGCTCTTGAACTCTTCTTTGCCTAATGCCAATGCCTATTAATCAAACAATAACAATGGCATTCCAATCAACTTCAACAACTCCATTAACACTTTAACCTAAAACCCTAACCCTTTAACCTTTATTTTAGGGTTTTAGCATCATCCTTTTTAATTTAACTTCCTCATGATTTTTCTACATGATTTTCCATATAGAATTCAAGTATGAATTTAGATTTATCAAAATCCAATACTTCCCATTATTTTTCACCTTGGCCAAATAGGTGTCTATTAGGGTTCAAAATTCCATTTCCAATATTAATGTTTCCAACCACATGTTCTTCACATATTCCTTCACAATTTCACCTCCTAAACTCATTAAAATCATTAAATTAACAAAAATAAACCCTAGCTTAATGAATCCTAGTTGGCCGAATTGAACCCCTTGATTTCATAAACTAGAATTCTTTCCAAAATAAGGTTTAAACACCATAATCCAAGCATTTTTCTACCCTCTAATCCCTAAACAAACTTTAAATCGTCCATAACTTAACATATACCAAATTGGATAGCATCAAACCCTAACCATTCTGTGTTTCTAACTCTATTAAAACTACATTTTAAACTATCAAACTGCTAGGCATCTTAAACTAGAAGGAAAAGCCAAACTTTTATCTTGATTTGGCACTTGATTTGACCTAGGATTAACTTGATCTTCTTCTTCTCTTCCTTTTTCCTTTTTGGCCAAAAAACACTGCCCTTCCTTTCTCTTTAGTTGGCCAGAAAATACCCCTTGAGAGAAGGTGATAATCTATTTATAATGTGCTAAAATTACCACAAGGTAATGTTAGATTTAAGGTTTTGATGATAATAATTTAAGTTATTTCTGGTTTAATAAGTTGATCGATTACCTGATCGATCAAAGGTTAATCGATCATGTACGAGATAAAATGTCTCTATGTGTTAGTAACTTAGCACTAAGTTTGATTGATAACTTGATAGATAATTCATAATTTATGAGTTGATCGATCAATTGATTGATCATTAACATTGTTTAATATAGAAGCTTGCAGAAAATTATCAATCAATTAAATGATAATCTAATGTTTGATCAACTATCAGAAAAAGGGATACAATTCTAGTAAGTATTTATTGATCACCTAATCAATCAACGAGTTATCAATAAGAACACAGATAAATGGTAAAGTCTTTACACTTGCTTTATGTTTTGTTTAATTCACCATTTATCGATCACTTTATCAATAATCTATTCTAACATGGCATGATAACTTATTAGTTTCATCGATAATATGCTTTGTTTAAGTGATTTGTCATGTGCCTTAATCGATCGATTGATTGATTAGTCATTTATTGATCAAATGATTAATCATCATCGCCTTCACTTTACTTATTTGTTTTAAGCCATTTTCAAATCACCTTATCAATCATTCATTTTTTGATAAAATGATTGATCATCCAATCATTTGAAACTTCTACTTTTACATAATGTGATCGATCAAAGTTTTTTCTAGTCTTTTTTGAAATAAGATTTCAATGATTATTTATTGATTACTTAATCGATTAATCATTAATCGATCATTTACTCGATCATCATATATTTGATAATTTTATGGTGAAATTCTCTTTGACTCTTTTTATCAATTGATTGAACCCAATTGTTCTATGTTATTTCATATAATTTTAAGGATTTTTATCATAGGTTTTGGCTCCATTTTAATGATAATTGTGCTTAATTTTGATTAAGAGTCCATACTTTGAGTTAGTGCCTTTTTGAGGGTAAAATTGTCATAATTGGTTATTAATTGTATTCAATTAATTTCTAGGACAATTGATGCCTTAAATTGTTGCTTTTCAATGTAGGACACCTGAGATCGGGGCCAAGATTGAAGACTCAAGGCACAAAGATGCAAAGAGGAGCCTCTGCCATAGTTCGCCGTGGAACACTTCTTCCTTCGCCGCGGCGAACGTCGCCCATCAAATAGGAAAGCTCTCTGCCATGGTTCACCGCGGTGAACCCCTCATATCAGCACATTTCAGATCCGACCATTTCGGGAAAATCTGACCTACCCACCTCCAGGAACCGACCCATACACGTTATTTTCGAGTTAGAAACCCTATTTTGGGTATGGGTGAGGTCATACATGGTAAGATGTAACATCCAGACTTTTAGGCCTAGAAGTACTAGAAATAGCCTGAATTAGATAGGCTACTAGACCCTTTTTTTAGCAGAAGTCCCAAAGATGAGAAAGGAAGTCAAAGCAGTTTCAGGGACTAAACTGCAAAGTAAAAGTTTTTCAGGGGCTTCAATATAATCAAGGTCAAAGACTCCAGTAAAGTCTCGAAGGCCTAGAGAGAGAAAAGAGACTAGCTATAGGCTAAAGGTTAAGTTAGAAGCCTCAAAGAGAGGATTATATGAAGTTAAGTCCAAGCAGGGACTAAACTGTAAATTCAAAAAGTTATGACCAACAAGGGCAAAAATGGAAGAGTGTACAGAAAATTCCAAGAAAATCCCAGAAAATGAGAAATAATATTTTAAGACTCTTCTATGAAGAGAAAAGACAAAAATACCCCTGAGATAGCTTAAATGGAATTTATGAGGTTATGGCCAATAAAATGTACACTGTTTGAGGTAATTATTTAAAATAACAAGAGACATCAAAAATGTATATAAAAATGAGATTAAATGTCTAGAAGGTTATACTAATTTATAAAATTAGTCCCGCAACCAAAAGGCCAGTGGAGTGGCTTTAATAAATTAAAGAGCCGGTTTTGCCGATAGAAGGGTATTTTAGTAAATGAATTTTATGCAAGGCTTAAAGGAAGTGTTATGGCCTAAGAAAATTCATAGATACTCTTTAGAATTAAAGGGAATTTATGGATCTAATGGAAAATAATTACAGAGGCCAGAGCACTGTAATTATAGAAAAGAAGTTAAACCCGGAGTAAAAGTGCACCGATAAAGTGTTAATCAGAGTCTTGCACTTTACTTGGCCCTCAAGTCACCACTTGTCAAGCCTTTAATGGATGGTAATTAAAGCTTTCCAAGTGTCAAGCTACCAATGGAGAGGATCTTGACTTTGGAATGTAATTATATTATGAATTAAGTTAATTAAGAGAGGTTTCAAGAAGGCTTAGGCATTTGACACTTGGACTTTCATTAAATGTGGTAGATGAGATATTTTGAGAGCACTAAGGAGCTCATCTCTCCCCTAAATCAGATGGGAATTTTGTCCAAGGCAAAGAGGAGAGGAAAAGAGAGGGTTTTGAAAGGAGAACCAAGGAAAGCTATTAACTTTGGTCATCAATCAAGGATTCAAGGTGAGATCTTGGTTCTAGATGTGTTCTTGTCTTGTTTTCCTTCTCTTTTAAGGTTGAAAAATCTGTCTTCTCTCCCTTTTGATGGCTGGTCGAAATGGTTGATGAGTGGGGAAAGGAGTGAAGGGAATTGAAAGACGACGCGCAGCGGAAAAACTTAAAAATTTTAAAACTTTCAATCCCTTGCCCGGATCTACCGATCGCGTTTAAGTCAGGTAGTAAGAAGTATTACCTTCGGTGTTCGGTTTCTGAGTAGCTTGGTGATTCCGCCGTTCAGGATGCCTCCGCTCGCCTCCTTTATCGTTCAAAGTCGACAACTCCGGTCGGCTTCCTCTACCGGTATCCACACGAATAGCTCTCCGGTTACAGATGGCTTGCTAGCGCCCTTTTGTCCGTCTAGGGTTTTCAGAGAATCCGTCCACTCTTATCTCTCTTAGGCCGTCTCTTATCTGTTGGTACTCTCACGCTTAAAACCCTAGCTCCTCATATCAAATATATAGGATGCTATAGGTTTAATGAATAATATTTAATTTCGAAATTAACTCTAAATTAATTCCGAAATTAATACAATATCAAATATTGCCTAATCAGATAAGAGAACAATTAAATAAATATGGTTTAAATTAAATCCGTCTCACAGATTTAATTCACCTATTTATTTAATAAAGAGATGACGGAATTAATTTATATATATTTAATTTATCCTTATAAATTAAATCTAACAATTAATATCTCTTATATTTATATAATATATATACGAATTTATATATATATATATACACGTCCACCCTATATTATTCATTGAATCTGGACATATCTTAGATTCAATGAATCTGGACATCATAACTTGTGTTGGGCTATTTTGTGTGTGACCCTGTAGGCCCATATGAAGTTGGAAGTGGGCCATTAACTATAATGACTCACAAGTCATAAGTGGTCTCTAGCAAGACATCACGACTACCCAAATCATATGAGGATCGTTGAACGATGTAACCTTTCATACAACTATATCACGTCCCTTTTGTCACACGACATTTTGGTCATGGATGAGGCATGAAGAACGTCATCCTCCTATTCATGACCGTTACTTTCTCGATCCCTGAGTAGTCTGAGTATAGAAATGGAACTACCTTTCCATTATAGTATGGCCATACATTTCTCAGACTCACTCATCGAGGGGCCCAGTAATGTCTCTCTACGAATGTGAGGGACAAATTCCATCTTGACCATTCACATTCCTTCGCATGAAAAACCACTAAGCCTGAACATAGTCTTTATGATCACTCGGTCAAAAGTGACTTTTGACTAGGTCAAAGCTAAGCGTTTCTCATGTAGGAATCCATGATGATCTCAGGTCAAAGGGCACAGTGACATGGTTTGTATATGAGAGAAGCTTATGACTTAACCCATGCAGCTCTCTCATAGCGGGTCGGTCCAACACCTTGTACTCTTACATGTGCCTATGACTTTAATTTATATCTCTATATATCTTTAAAGTCATACTGGTCTTATTTCATCTTTGCTCCCACATAGATGACCGACCAGGGACATTTAGCATAAACCATGAGTTATCCAAGGATAGTCATCACAGTAAACATGCAAATAATATGATAACATAATTAATAAATTCATAAATTAACAATGTTCAAAACATAATGATTGCCCCATAGGGCACAATTTCCAACAGGGAGTTTGGTTGTTAAATGTTGCTAGAACACCTCAAAGTATGGTAGATACAAGTGGATCTATGTGAAAATTGGAAGAATTACGTGCAGATTTGATGCCTATTCTGAATTAGTTACTGTTCATATCTGGTTTTGAAATTTGGCATGCTTAAAGTACACTCTGTGAGCTTTAAATCCATGGGTAGAACACTTTATTTGGATATGTGTACGGTTTATGGTGATTTTTCAAAGTTAGGGTTTGAAATCTGGAAACAGTGTTGAACTTTTGGGAGAGTGTCAAGTTTCGTACAATTTCGATACTGTTCGGCATAGAATTTGTTCCTGAAACTATTTTTCCTTTAAATTTAACTTAAGGAGCTTTCAGTGAGACTTGGAATCACTCAATTTTGGATTTTTCTAGATTTAATTATGAATTTCGAAGTTGAGCAAAAATTCTGGAGTTTCTGCGTGAACAGTACCCGCGAACCAAAATTTCCAGATTTGGTATTCTTGGATCTAAGGCCATCTAAAGTGGTCCTAATTGACAAGAAATGGATCTTAAGGATGGGAAATGATAATATTTATATTAGAAAAGTTAGAAAGAAAACCCTAAGACTAAGAGAAAGGGTTGAGGTTTAAAAAAGCTAGTCTTGAACTTTATGTAATCTAATAGTCCTAATGGATTGTGTGATCATTATGGTTATGTTTAGGACCTTTGAAACATCCAAGAGGATGTTTGGTGATGTTGATCGAATGCCCACATGGTTGGAAAGTTAAGGGAGTCAAAGGAAAAGTAAGAGGAAAGCTTGAGGTGTAAGGTAGTGAACTTACCCTTTATGTGCTTGACATGGTATGCTCATGTGTTGGTTTGTATTTGTTGTTTGAATGATGTTGTGACATGATGATTGTTGCTGGAAATGCTGTTTTTAATATGTTCCCATGGCCATGCATTTTTATACCAAGCATAAAGCATGATGGCATGTCACTAGTTAACTTAAGTTTATGAAAAACTACATACCATACACTAGCATCCATCTTGTGCATGTATGTGGTAATGTTTGCTACTGAGGTGCAAGGTAGTGAACTTACCTATTGTCATTGCTTGATGTTGTATGCTTGTGTGTTACCGTGTACATGTTATTGAATGTTATTGTGACATGTTTTAGCTGCTGTAATTGCTATTCATGATGAGTAAATTATGTCTCTATGGCCATGCATCAAGAAGTTAGCTTTGAGCATGCTAATATGTCACTAATTAACAAGAGAATAAACAACGTACGTGTAGTGCATTAGCATCCATCTAGCATGATTAATATGGTATTGTTTGCTACTGAGATTCTCCCGAATCTCACCCCTTCGTAACCAACCATTTAGGTCAATCAATGATGGGCACTAATGGCATGAGAAGCAAGGAGAAGAAGTGGAGAATTATTGATGCTAATGATTGATACTAATATTCAATATATAATTCTCCTATGTTATAATTATGTTGTGAATGCCATGTATTTAATTATAAAGCTTATGGCATGTATAGGAATGTATGAGCATGAATGGGAAAAAGTAAGCCCATGTTAGGTATGCTAAAGAAATAAAAAGAATTAAAGTAAAGTGATGTTAAGGGATAAAACGTAGGTCATGGAGCAGTTAGCTTTGAGCTTCAGTTTGATCTACCATATGAATGCGTTAAGCTACGAAATTTGGTATAATTATAGTGCACATCCTAAGCTTTAAAATGAGTGGTAAATTACCTTATTTGGATGTGTATACAAAGAGATATGAATTTTCAAAGTTAAGGTGCAGAATCTGGAAAGTCCAGATTTTACCAAACGAATAGTAATCTTAATCCAATAAACTGTATGTTTTCAATGAGGATGAGTTCAGTTGAATATTTTTCCCTTAAAGAGTATTGAAAGACCTTTCTATAGAATTTTGGAACACCTCCATATGATTTTTCTAGAATTAGTTTTGATTTTTCAAGAATTAGTTATGATTTTTCAAAGTTGGACCTGTAATTTGAAAACTAGACAGTGAACAGTAATTATCCGAAAATTAGCGTCCAAATTGAAATTTTTAAGTGGAAGACCATCCAACATGGTCTGGAATGGTTCTAAATGAATGCTAAGGTACTATATAAGTAAGGTGTGACATAAGGTAGCCACTACCTACGTTTTCTATCATCATCTCCTCTCATCTTTCCCACTGAACCCTAATCCTCCATCTCCATCTCCTTCACCTTCTATTTTCCTGCACTTCTTCTTCATCCACTTTCATTTCCTTCATCTCCTGACTGTTATGGCTGAAGATTTAACTCTGGTTGGAGCTGATTTTAAGGCTATGATGAGCTAAGCTTTTCCAACTCTTGAAGATGGTGGAGTAGCATGAGTTTCCAAGCTTCAAAGGGGAGTTTTAGTTTTAATCTTTAGTTTCTAGCTATATGTTTATGATTTCCTAGGTCTAGGAGTTGTAAAGTCTTACTTAGACACTTTGATTAATTCTGTAATCAGTGGTTACTGATTATCATTTGTAATTTAGATTGATTGATGTTGAATTTTGTGCTTAAATATATGTAGTTGCATATATGCTTCTTGTAACTCTCATGATTCTCTCCTATCTTGCATGGTTATGTTTTGATACTGAGTTGATTGTGTGTTATATTGAGCCAATTGCATGATCATTCCAAAATTACACATTAGGGAAGCTTAAGAAAGTTTTCATTAATGAGTTCATTAATGTAAGCTTTGGACTCAATGAGTTATTGAGGTTGTTATTAAGAAAACCTAATGGATTTGTGAAACTCCCAATATTTTAAGTGAACTATGATTGCCATCAAAACCATTTTCAAGAGATTTCCTATCAATTATTTCCATTACATCATTATTATCTTAAAACACTAAAAACATAGTATCTTAGGTTTGTTTTCATTGCATTCAGTTTAGGCACCATTCATTTAAATATTAAAAACCCAAAAACCCCTTTTCATTACATTGCATGGCATTTAGTCTAACTTAGGTAATTAATTAAGGCTCCCAAGTGTGAAATGACCCGAGTTTGTACTATACTGCATAGCTTGGATTTATTTTTGATTGAGAACCCCAAAGCGAACGATAAAAAGGTTCTCGTCAAGTGGCGCCGTTGCCGAGGAGCCAAGAAATTGGTTCTCTAGGTTAGCTAGTGTCATTGGGTTGTCAACTGAAGTTTTGATCTTTTTGGGTTGCATCTTAGGTAGTTTAGTTGCATATTTGTTCATAGTATAGGTTTTCATCTTGCATAGCATCAAAATTTTTAGAAATACAAACAAATATACTGATTTTCTTGATTTTCAGCATTTCTCACGTTGCATCAATGGAGTCTAGTATCTGATAAGCTTTCTGTGATAATTCGCCACGACCAACTTGACCTTTCGCCACGGCAAACTTTCTGAAAAACCAAAGGATTCCTCTTGGGATACCTTCGCCGCGGCACACTCCTGCTTTCACCGCGGCAAACTTCCTTCACTTAGCTATCTGGACGCCTCTGTCACCTTTCGCCACGGCCAACTTCTGCTTTTGCTGTAGCAAACTCTTCTGGAAAATTTTGAAACTTACACTTTTTGCTTCTTTTTTTGTGTATACATACTCATACTCACCCATACACTTGCATTCATCACATTGCATGCTTTTTGTTGACTTTGTGTGCTGCAAGTCAATTTTGTTTGCCCTTTCTCTTGTGACTTTTATCTTGCATGCCACAGAACGATATTTTTAGTTATTATCAATGAGGGTAATAGAATACTCAGAGAGATAAGAAGAGAGAAAAGAATTGAGGGGATAAGTGAGTTGGCGATTGGGCAAGAGAATATTTCTGTGAAATCTAGCTTATCTAGTAGTGAGAGTAAGCCTACTAACCAAGAGATAATGGCTGAATTACCACAAAACCAACCTAATCCTAACCTGAATGCTAATCAAGTGAGGAATGGTGGTAATGGTGAATAAGAGAGAGTAGGAGAAAATAATGGACACCCTAGGAGAAGAACAATTAGGGAAGCTACAACTTCTGATGTAAATTTTGATCCTTTTACTGCGGCTTGTCCAAATTTTGAAGTTAACTTTGAGATTAAAGGTTTATTGATTAACTCTCTTCCCAAATTTCATGGCTTGACAGGAGAAGACCCATACCTCCATCTGCAATCTCTTTCCATGATTTGTCAGAGTATGAAGCCTGTGGGAGCATCATTGGACCAAGTGCTATGGAAGGTTTTTCATCTATCCTTGGAAGGAAAAGCTAGGGAATGGTACATGAGCCTCCCAAGACATGTAGCTGATGCATACCACAGTTGGGGGAATTTAAGGAAGGCATTTCTAGAGAAATACTTTATGGCTTCTCGTACTTCATCAATGAGGAAGGAGATTTATTCTGCCAAGCAAGACTATGACGAATCTCTCTATGATTACTGGAATAGATTTCAGGATCTACTTTCAAGATGCCTACATCATCAAATTCCGGATGAACAACTGGTGCAGTACTTCTATGATGGGTTGAAGAACCAAGAGAAGGGTATGTTGGATGCTGGATCAGGAGGATCTTTGATAGACTCCACTGCTGAGGAGGCTTGGGATTTGATAAAGAAGATGGCCCTGAATCATCAACAACATGGTGTGAGAGATACTAGAGGAGTGCATGAGATGGGAGCTGCTTCGGTGTACAGTAGGAGAATAGACACTTTGGAATCAAAAGTAGATTCTTTGGGAAGCAAAGTGACATCTCAATTGTCTTTGATCACTGCTGAATTGAAGAATATGAGTGTGCATCACCCATCCGCTCCTATGGACATTATAGCACCTAGTTGTGAAATATGTGGATCAGTCATGCATATTTCTAGCGTTTGTCCAAACCGCTATGAGGAAGTGTCTGCAGTCTTCCAAGGCCGTCCAAATCAAAAGTGGGACCCCTACTCCAACACTTACAACGAGTGATGGAAGGCAAACCCTCGATTGGGCTGGAGGAATAATGACAGTAGACCTCTAAACAGATTTCAGAAGAGTGGAGGAGCTTGTCCATCTTCAAACCAATTCCAAAACAAATCTCAAGCCCTAACTATCCCACTTAAGGATGAAACCAATCAACTCCTACAAAATATGATGGCCTTAATGAAGGAAGAAAGGGCTGCTAACGCTACTCATTTCAACTCTTTAGCTTCACTAATTCAACAAGACTCATCCAAGAATGATGCTAGATTTAGTGCTTTAGAAAAAAGGATGGAGCAATGGGAGACTAAATCTGAGAACATCAACTCTTATGTAACTCAGTTGTCCAACAACATGAGCGAGCAATAAGCAAGGAGCAGTGGCGCAATCCCCTCCAATAAGGGCTTGAATGCTATTACCCTTAGAGTGGGAAGCAAGTGAATTTTAGAGAAGAGGAGGATGGAGTTATAGATGAGGAAATCTTGTGTGATGAGCTGCCACAAGCACCTTCAAAAGTGAAGCATTCTGAAAGCTCCAAGGAGAAGAGGCTAAAGCTGAAAGAAGCCTCAAAAGAACATGATGGCAAGGGTAAAGCTGTGGAATCTGAACCAAGTAATCATGGAGCCTCAAGCAAGGAAGGTAAGGAGGTAAACATCAATGAACTACCTTTCCCTAATGCTTATTTGAAAAATATGAAAATGGGTAAGGAGAGGCAAGATCATGAGTTGCTTGAGACATTTAGGAAAGTAGAAGTGAATATACCCTTGCTTGACCTGATTAAAAAGATTCCTAAGTATGCTAAGGTCTTAAAAGAATTATGCACTCAAAAGAGGAGATTTAAACCTAATGAAAGAGTCCAATTACCCTCTAATGTGTCTACATTGTTTAAACTCCAAATTCCTGTAAAGTGTCAAGACCCTGGATCTTTCACTATCCCTTGTACCATAGGAAAGGTTACTATAAGGGGAGCCCTGTTAGATCTAGGTGCAGCCATTATGTCATGCCTAAGTCTGTATACACATCTCTAGGAGTCAAGACTCTTAAGTCTACTACTGTTGTGCTCCAATTAGCTGATAGGACTATTAGGTATCCTGAGGGCATTATTGAAGACATTTTAGTCCAAGTTAAGGGATTGGTGTTTCCTACTGATTTTTATGTGCTTGACATGTCTTTTGAACTTGTAAATGACACTACACTCATCCTTGGTCGACCTTTCTTAAGGACTGCTAATACCATGATTAGCATGAAAGAGGGCACCATAACTATGGAGGTGGGTGATAATAAAGTTTCTTTTAACATGTATGAAGCAATGAAACATACTTATGAGGACTATTCACTTTTGGGGGTTAACATGATAGACATTGCTGTTGAGGATGCTTGTTCTGAAGTTGAATTGCAAAATGACTCTTTCTATTCTGATATTTACACTGATGAATCTATTGATGAGAATGAATCCATTTCTTCCTTTTCATCTCTTTACTCTATACCTTCTACTTGCTCGTGTGGTGGTGATGTTACATGTCTTGATTATACTGTGGTTAATTGCATGCTTTCTATCCCACACACATTTTCTGTTTCCTCCCTTGACTCCAAATTAGACTGTGATTCCTCTATTATTAGTGATGATTTCCTTGGGGAAAGGTTTCCTGTTGTTGTTTCAGATATGGAGGAAGAAGTCATGGAGAAGAATCCCTCTAAGGCGGTTGCTGTAGATCAACTAGAAGTTGGTTCAATGCTTGGAGAGGAAGTTAACTACAAGGCTGAGGAATTATCACTGGTTGAAGGAAAGGGGAGTAATCTGTTCTCTCTTGAAATTCATAAATTGATTCCTTCTATTGTGCAACCACCTACACTTGATTTGAAACCCTTACCTTCGACTTTGAAATATGCTTTTCTTGAGTCTAATGAACAACTACCTGTTATAATTGCTAACTCACTGTCTAAGAGTGAGAAAGAGAGACTCTTATCTGTTTTGAGGGAGCATAGAAGGGCAATAGGTTGGACACTAGCAGATATACCTGGAATTAGTCCTGCTGTGTGCACACATAGAATTTTACTGAATGAGGAATCAAAACCAGTGAGACAACACCAAAGACGATTGAATCCTCTCATATTAGATGTAGTTAAGAAAGAAATTACTAAATTGTTGAGTGCTAGGATAATATATCCAATTTCTGATAGTGAGTGGGTCAGTCCGGTGCATGTTGTGCCAAAGAAGAGTGGGGTAACAGTAGTAAGGAATGAAAGGGATGAGTTAATTCCTACAAGGGTTCAAAACTCATGGCATGTGTGCATAGACTATAGGAGACTTAATGATACAACACATAAGGATCACTTTCTTATACCCTTCATTGACCAAATGTTAGAGAGACTAGCTGGTAAATCACATTATTGCTTTTTAGATGGCTTTTCTGGCTATTTTCAGGTACTCATAGCTCCCGAGGATCAGGACAAAACCACTTTCACATGCCCCTTTGGTACCTTTACTTATCAAAGGATGCCATTTGGGTTATGTAACTATCCAGGCACCTTTCAAAGGTGCATGATGGCGATTTTTAGTGATCTCTTAAAGCACAATATGGAGGTCTTCATGGATGATTTTACGGTTTATGGGGAGAGCTTTGATCAGTGCCTGAATAGCCTAAGGCAAGCTCTGGAGAGATGCATAGCCAAAAATCTTGTTTTGAACTTTGAGAAATGTCATTTCATGGTGGGCAATGGCATAGTGTTAGGTCACCTCATCTCTAGTAAGGGGATTGAAGTTGATAAGGCTAAAATTGAAGTTATATCATCTTTGCCTTACCCCACTTGTCTGAAAGACTTGAGATCTTTTCTTGGGCATGCAGGGTTTTATGGGCACTTTATTAAAGATTTTAGTAAAGTTGCCTTGCCCCTTTCTACTCTACTTAAAAAGGATGTTGAATTTAATTTTGATGAAAAATGTAGACATGCCTTTGATACTCTCAAGTCTATGCTTGTTTCACCTCCTATTTTGACTGCACCCAACTGGAATTTACATTTTGAACTCTCATGTGATGCTTCTAATTATGCAGTGGGTGCTATGCTTGGCCAGAAGGAGGAGAAGCAATCTAGAGTTATAGCCTATGCCTCTAAAACACTTGACCCAGCTCAAGTCAACTATACCACCACTGAGAAAGAAATGTTTGCCATTGTATTTGCTTTAGACAAGTTTAGACAATATCTAATCAATTCTCGAGTGGTTGTGTATACAGATCATGCAGTTGTCCGTTATTTGCTCAAAAAGCCACAATCTAAACTAAGATTGATTAGATGGGCATTATTGCTTTAGGAGTTTGACATTGAGATTAAGGATAGACTTGGGGCAGTGAATCAAGTAGCCGATCAACTGAGTAGGCTACCAGAAGACACAAGGGGAGTAGACTCTTTTGACTTGACTTGTGATTCTTTTACCGATTCAGCTTTATGTTCTGTGGTTTCTATAGAGCCTTGGTATGCTAATATTGTCAATTATCTCATGTCTGGACTCACTCCTCCCTTTATGCCTAGATTTCAGGCACAAAAGCTTCATAGCGAGTCAAAGTACTACATTTGGGATGCCCCTCATCTGTGGAGGATGTGTAGTGACCAAGTAATACGGAAGTGTGTGCCGAAGGAGGATTTTGAACCTATTATTTCAGCTTGCCATTCTATGGTTTGTGGTGGTCATTTTAGTGCAAGGAGGACATCTAGAAAGGTCTTAGATTTAGGATTTTATTGGCCTACCCTCTTAAAAGACTCTTTTATATTTTGTAGATCTTGTGACAAGTGTCAACGATTTGGGGGGTTAGGAAAAAGACATGAGATGCCTCAACAGCCCCTCCTGTTTTGTGAGATTTTTTAGGTTTGGGGAATTGACTTTATGGGACCCTTTCCTTCTTTCCTTGGTTTTGTATATATTTTATTAGCCGTAGATTATGTATCCAAGTGGATTGAAGCTATACCTTGCAGAAAAGATGATGCCCCAACTGTATATAGATTTCTAAAATCACACATTTTCTGTAGGTATGGGATCCCTAGGGCTATAGTGAGTGATCGGGGAACACATTTTTGTAATAGGATAGTCAACAGCCTATTGTCCAAATTTCGTGTCACTCATAAAATCTCTACTGCCTATCACCCCCAAACCAATGGCCAAGCTAAAATATCTAATAGGGAAGTGAAGCATATTCTGGAGAAAATGGTAAAGCCATCCAAGAAGGACTGGAGCTCCTGTTTAGAAGAAGCATTATGGGCTTACCGGATTGCATACAAATCGCCCATTGACATGTCTCCCTACCGCTTAATTTATGGAAAGCCATGTTACTTGCCAGTGGAGCTGGAACACAAAGCATATTGGGTGGTCAAGCAGTGTAACATGAATATAGAGTCTTCTGGCATGGAAAGGAAGCTGCAATTGCAAGAGCTGGAGGAGATTATGTAGGGAATTGAAAGACGACGCGCAGCGGAAAACAACACAAAATTTTAAAACTTTCAATCCCTTGCCCGGATCTACCGATCGCGTTTAAGTCAGGTAGTAAGAAGTATTACCTTCGGTGTTCGGTTTCCAAGTGGCTTGGTGATTCCGCCGTTCAGGATGCCTCTGCTCACCTCCTCTATCGTTCGAAGTCGACAACTCCGGTCGGCTTCCTCTACCGGTATCCACACGAGTAGCCCTCAACCTCGAATGACATGCTAGCGTCTATGTCCGTCTAGGGTTTTGAAAATCCGTCCTCTCTCCTCACTTTTGGCTGTCCCTTATCTCCTTAGTGCTTTCACTCTCACTCTACAAACCCTAGCTCCCTAATATCGAATATATAGGATGCTATAGGTATTATGAGTGATATTTTAATTTCGAAATTAATCCCAAATTAATTCTGAAATTAATACAATATCAAATATTGCATAATTAGATAACAGAACAATTAAATAAATACGGTTTATATTAAATCCGTCTCACAGATTTAATTCACCTATTTATCTAATTCAAAAATAAAGATATGACGGAATTAATTTACATAGATCTAATTTATCCTTATAAATTAAACCTAACAATTAATATCTCTTATATTTATATATAATATATATATACGAATATATATATATATACACACGTCCACCCTATTTATTCATTGAATCTAGACATATCCTAGATTCAATGAATCTGGACATCATAACTCATGTTGGGCTATTTTGTGTGTGACCCTGTAGGCCCATATGAAGTTGGCAGTGGGCCATTAACTATAATGACTCACAAGTCGTAAGCGGTCTCTAGCAAGACATCATGACTACCCAAAACATATGAGGATCATTGAACGATGCAACCTTTCATACAACCATATCGCGTCCCTTTTGTCACACGATATTTTGGTCATGGACGAGGCATGGAGAACGTCATCCTCCTATTCATGACCATTACTTTCTCGATCCCTGAGTAGTCTGAGTATAGAAATGGAACTACCTTTCCATTATAGTATGGCCATACATTTCTCAGACTCACTCATCGAGGGGTCCAGTAATGTCTCTCTACGAATGTGAGGGACAAATTCCATCTTGACCATTCACATTCCTTCGCATGAAAAACCACTAAGCCTGAACATAGTCTTTATGATCACTCGGTCAAAAGTGACTTTTGACTAGGTCAAAGCTAAGCGTTTCTCATGTAGGAATCCATGATGATCTCAGGTCAAAGGGCACAGTGACATGGTTTGTATATGAGAGAAGCTTATGACTTAACCCATGCAGCTCTCTCATAGCGGGTCGGTCCAACACCTTGTACTCTTACATGTGCCTATGACTTTAATTTATATCTCTATATATCTTTAAAGTCATACTGGTCTTATTTCATCTTTGCTCCCACATAGATGACCGACCAGGGACATTTAGGATAAACCATGAGTTATCCAAGGATAGTCATCACAATAAACATGCAAATAATATGATAACGTAATTAATAAATTCATAAATGAACAATGTTCAAAACATAATGATTGGCCCCTAGGGCACAATTTCCAACAGATTAAACTTAAAGCTTATGAGAACTCTAGACTCTATAAGGAGAAGACCAAATTTGTGCATGATCGGGGTATCTTAAGAAAGGAATTCAAGGAAGGCAATAGAGTGTTGTTGTACAAGGCTCGATTTACCTTCAAGCAAGGAAAATTCAACACCAGATGGGATGGGCCATACACAGTCACTAAAGTGCACAATTTCGGTATGGTGGAGCTACTATATGAGGAGACTGGGGCCAAATTCAAAGTTAATGGCCATCTACTGAAGCTCTACCATGAGAACCAAAAGCCTCCTTAACTCCCTGGTTGTTTCTTTCCTTCACTCATTTACATGCTTTTGCTTAATTATTGATCTTGCTATGTTTTGTGCATTGTATGCTGAATGAGTGTGGGGGAGAAACCATTTCAGTAGGATAGTAGTGTAGTTGTAGTTTGAATTCAATAAGACCCCCTGCATGTTCTGATCTCTATCCTATTTCATTTTGTGCTTGTTGGTAATATTGTGCTTGCAATGAATTATATGAATCAGATTGATTGAGAAAACTTGTTTATGGTATACTGCTTAATCATGGACTTATTGAGCACCTTTTGATCTCTTTTGATGCACTTTAAAGTTTTTGAAGTATCCAGCTACATCTGTTGTTTAGTGTTGTGTTTCTCTATTGTTTGGGTGTTTTATGTATTATTCTGTGCTCTCTGTGACACTTCGCCGCGGTAAACCCTAGCCTTTGCCACGGCAAAGTGGTTTTGTTTCTCATGTGTTGCTCTCGGTGACATTTCACCGCGGCGAAGGTCGCTAGTCTCTGTGTGTTGCTCTTGGGAAGGTTTGGCCGCGGCGAACATTCACTTTCACCACAGCGAAACCCTTCTTTTCTTCCTTTGTTTTCGCCTTTGGCATAGTTCGCCGCGGCGAACCTACCGTTTCAGTGCTGGACGGTTTCATTTTTTCCTTATTTTTCTGCGTGAAATGTCCTTTTTACCCCCCCATTCTGACTCACCCACTCTTTCATCTTAACCCCTTTTCAGTCTTTTCCCCTCCCCACTCCATTATACCCCATTACCCATTCAATTTTCCAAAACCGTCGACCCCTCTCTTCTACAGAAACTGTCCCTCTTCGTCTTCTCCCATTTAGCAACCGCAGACGGCAAACTACCTCTGCCTTCCATCTCCATAACCATCGTTCTCCCTCCCTCTCCTTATCCCTCTCAGTCGCCTTCCCCCTCTCTCCTCTTCTCCCTTATCTTTTCCATTTTCCCATTCCCTCTCCCTCTTTCTTTGCTCTTAGTCAGCACTGGTGATCTCTCCCCCTCTCTTTTGGTATGTTTTCTCTCTTCCTTTGTTCTTTCCTTTAGTTTAATTTTGTTTAGTTGTTAATTTGCTTGTTTGTTCTGTTATTGTGGTGTTGGGTTGGGTTATTTTGATGTCTAATTGTAGTTCCATAGCCTTTAGGTTATCTAATGATTCATAGTATATTGTGTTTTTCTTTAATCTCTTTACTTAATTCTGAAAGCTTTTGATCAACTGAAAACCTATGAATCATTATATAACCATTTGCTACTGTCTAGGTTGTGATTTTGGTTTTTCTAGGTAGTGTTAGTTGTTCTTTGTGTAGTCTTTATTTAGTGTGTGTTACTTCTTGTGTTCAGACTATGCCTCGTACTAAGAACCTTGCACCTGTGTTTGAGTCTGATTCAGGGGATGAATACACCTTTGAGGAGCTATGCCGAAAGATTGACCAAAGACCCCTTCTTAAGGAGCGCCCCTTTCCCTTAGACCCACCTCACCATCCTTTTGTCTGCCAACTCCGTGCCTCCCAATTGACCGGTTTGGTCCAAGAGCGTTCCATGGGTAATGACGCTTTTGTTCGCCACTTTTACACTTATGCTCGTTTCCATAGTTCTTTGGTAGTCGACTTCCGCAATGTCCTTGTCTGCCATTCCTTTACCGCCGACAACATCTGCTTCCATTACCGCCTTCCCCCCAGTCGCCATTCGGGTTATTCGGCCTACAGAGACAATTACCCATTTGACGATATGGTCTAAACCCTATGTCATGACGGAGCCACTTGGCATCGCCCACGTACTTCCAAGCAATACCTTAAGCGATCAGAGTTTCGACCTGAGGCTCGCCCCTGGCTACATTTTGTCTGTAACAACCTCGTACCCACCACCCACCTAGCTAATGTTCTAAAGCGCCAAGCTCTTTATGTTTACCTTCTCATGACTGTCGCTCCTTCGATGTAGCCGACACCATCTACTCAGCCCTCCACGATGCCATCAACACCCCCAAACTCACCAACAGTATCATTTTTCCCCATCTAGTCACTGACCTCTTTAGGGCTACCAATGTCCCTGAGTACAACAATGACAGCTATTTTGAGATCGCCCCCTTATTTAGATATGACTGCCTCAAACAGCCTGTCATTGGACCCCCTCCACCCATCCACCTTGTGTATGATGTTGGCGCAGCACATGCAGCCGGTGCACCAGCTCCTGAAGCTCAAGAAGACTAGTTAGATCCAGAAGCTCCTGAACCTGTCACCTTGGACACTTTGGCTGATGATATTGATGAGCTTGCCGACCATGTCCACCAGTTGCGAGTCGCCCTCCTCTGTGAGATGAAGAGGCAGAAGGACCATGATGCTCTGTATGATCAAGACCGATGTTATTGCCGATGTGTGGATGCCCTGATTGTTGACCGATTGAACTCCATCCTACCTCTCGAGGAGGAAGACCCTCAGAGCGGAGCCGGGACATCTGGAGCAGGCACTTTTGGTACAGGACCATCCGGGTCTGGGGCAGATGATTATAGGACACAGTAGTAGCTTTTCATTTGTGTTTTGATTTCTTTATTGTTCTTTTTGTTTCTTTTTAGTTGGTGTAGCTGGATACTTGTTCAACTTTTTGGATCTTACATTGGATGTTGTTTGACTTTTTGGCTACTGATGGCCTTTATAATTTGCTGTTACTCTTACTTTGATCCCAACTTCTATTGTTTTCTTTTCCTCTTTGTTTTGCATGCAACCTCTCACCTTCTCCCTCCTTTTTGTGAATTTGATGTGTTGTGCTTCAATTTCAATTGCACTTCACAACTTCCGGTTCACTTTGTGATTGGTTTGCCTGTTCTGATTCAAACATTGAGGACAATATTGTGTTTAAGTGTGGGGGAGGGACCTATTGTGGATTGTAGCAAATAATTCTCATGCATCCATGCATCTATGTGATTTTAAGGTGTTTTTGAACTGATAAATTGGTTGAATTGTGAATATTTTGAACTTGGTTTGCTGAAGAGTTGAAAATTGCAGAGGATTTCGCTTTCTGCCACCCTTCGCCGCGGTGAAGCCCCTTTTATCACGTTAATGTAGCTCTCGGCCACACTTCGCCACGGCGACCTCCATTCTTCGCCGCGGCGACCCCCTAAAAAAATATTTATTTAAATAATAAATTCTTTGCAATTTCAGCTGATCTTCAGAAATTTTTCCTGGCTTAGATTTTTTATGCTCCTGCATCCCTTTTTAAAATTGTTGGAAAAGTTCAAATTGTACTGGTGATTTTAGAAAACTTCCCATGCTTTTAAATGAGGGTTGAACTTGGGCTAGTTATTCTCATGTTCTTGACAGATAGTAAATGATGATATGCTTTGAAATTATGACTGTGTGGTTGTTAACCCTTGAGATTGATTAATTGAGATTTTAGCCTTGTTGGAAGAATTTTTGGGCCTAAAATTATTAAATTGAGTGAATCCGCTTATTTCATATTTCTCTAGAACTTGTTTTAATTCTTAATTGAAGCTTAGTGAATCAAATTTTTGTAAAGATGATAGAGTCATTCATTTTCAAACCCACACTTCCAAACACGAACCCAATCATTTTATCATTGTAAACCCCTTTAGACCTTCATCTTGAGTACATGCATGCAATTATTTTGTAATTTAATAAAAAAAAAGAAAAGAAGAAGAAGAAGAAGAGAAGTTGCTTCTATCGAAAAAAAAAAAAAAAAACAAAAAAACAAAAAAAAAAGCAAAGAAAAGAAAGGATAAAGATATAAAAATTATAAAACAAAACTAAGTAGCTTCTCCCCTTACTTTTATTTAGATTGATTCTGTCTTAATAATTTGTATGTTTGTACTCATTTCCGTTTTCATTCTCATTCCATTCATTTCACTTGGCCTTCATTCAAGTTCTAACCCCTAAAAGTTCTCTTGATTTGCAAAGTTTGCTTCCTGTGGTAGAGAGGTAGAATTATTACAAGCCTATGGTAGGAATTGGATTGAGTAGGCTTAGAGTGAAATAACCCCAAAACAAGTGAGTTAAGAGTGAAACACTTATCTGTGAGATAGATCTTTCTTGATCAATCTTTTGAGTTAATTGTCCATTGTGCTCATTTTCTTGGCATATCCTTGTTTACTTATGTCAACTTCTATAAGAATTTCTTACTAATCTTCTGCTTTCATCTTTAAGCATGGTAGTGTTTCTCTTTGTGCTGGTATCTCTTTAAATTATTTCTGAGCTTTGTCCAGGAGTACAAAGGTCTAAGTGTGGGGGAATTTGATTGAACCCAATTGTTCTATGTTATTTCATATCATTTTAAGGATTTTTATCATAGGTTTTGGCTCCTTTTTAATGATAATTGTGCTTAATTTTGACTAAGAGTCCTTACTTTGAGTTAGTGCCTTTTTGAGGGTAAAATTGTCATAATTGGTTGTTAATTGTATTCAATTAATTTCTAGGACAATTGATGCCTTAAATTGTCGCTTTTCAATGTAGGACACTTGAGATCGGGGCCAAGATTGAAGACTCAAGGCATAAAGATGCAAAGAGGAGCCTCTGTCATAGTTCGCCGCGGCACACTTCTTCCTTCACCGCGGCGAATGTCACCCATCAAATAGGAAAGCTCTCTACCATGGTTCGCCGTGGCGAACCCCTTGTATTAGCACATTTCAAACTTGACCATTTCGAGAAAATCTGACCTACCCACCTCCAGGAACCGTCCCATACACGTCATTTTCAGGTTAGAAACCCTATTTTGGGTATGGGTGAGGTCATACACAGTAAGGCAGCCACCACCTACGTTTTCTATCATCATCTCCTCTCATCTTTCCCACTGAACCCTAATCCTCCATCTCCATCTCCTTCACCTTCCATTTTCCTGCACTTCTTCTTCATCCACTTTCATTTCCTTCATCTCCTGACCGTTATGGCTGAAGATTTAACTCTGGTTGGAGCTGATTTTAAGGCTATGATGAGCTAAGCTTTTCCAACTCTTGAAGATGGTGGAGTAGCATGAGTTTCTAATCTTCAAAGGGGAGTTTTAGTTTTAATCTTTAGTTTCTAGCTATGTGTTTATGATTTCCTAGGTCTAGGAGTTGTAAAGTCTTACTTAGACACTTTGGTTAATTCTGTAATCATTGGTTAATGATTAACATTTATAATTTGGATTGATTGATGTTGAATTTTGTGCTTAAATATATGTAGTTGCATATATGCTTCTTGTAACTCTCATGATTCTCTCCTATCTTGCATGGTTATGTTTTGATACTGAGTTGATTGTGTGTTACATTGAGCCAATTGCATGATCATTCCAAAATTACACATTAGGGAAGCTTAAGAAAGTTTTCATTAATGTAAGCTTTGGACTCAATGAGTTATTGAGGTTGTTATTAAGAAAACCTAATGGATTTGTGAAACTCCCAATATTTTAAGTGAACTATGATTGCCATCAAAACCATTTTCAAGAGATTTCCTATCAATCATTTCCATTACATCATTATTATCTTAAAACACTAAAAACATAGTATCTTAGGTTTGTTTTCATTGCATTTAGTTTAGGCACCATTCGTTTAAATGTTAAAAACCCAAAAACCCCTTTTCATTACATTGCATGGCATTTAGTCTAACTTAGGTAATTAATTAAGGCTCCCAAGCATGAAACGACCCGAGTTTACACTATACTGCATAGCTTGGATTTATTTTTGATTGAGAACCCTAAAGCGAACGATAAAAAGGCTCTCGTCATCAATCATTTCTCCTATCAACCATTTATCAATAAAGTATTCAATCAACACCCTTTGAAATTATATTTATCCTATACTTAGCTTTATTGATAATATGATCAATCAAACAATTTTCGATCATTTGTTCAATCATTAAACCACTTCATTTAATAACAACAATACACGATGTTTTTCAAAATCTTCTATCTCTTTATGTTCAAGCTTTTTTCAGCTTGTTAGACTTGACTCTCTTTTGAAAGGATTCAAAGGCAAAGATAACTTTAAGAATTTATTCCTGCATAACCTTTTCAGAGGTCACTGTATTCATGTCTCACCAATTATCGATCACTTGTTCGATCATCTTTAATCCATAATCTAATCGATAAATATATATGTCTGACTCAAGCTTTTACCCTATATTTAATTGATAACTTGTTTGATTAACCAATCATCGGCCAAGTAAGTTCAGATTATATTTGAGGGATTTGATGATTCATTCTATGCTTCCTTAACTATTATATGAATACCAATGATCATCATTTATTTTGTTATCCTCACAAGTTTTCTTCAAGAAGAAGACTTACTTGTTTCAAAGGCTGTTATAGATTACGAAGCTCAACAGTTATTTAGTAGCCTTTAACCTATCGTGTCAGAAGCACTAATGGTGAATTACTGTTGTAACTACCAAACACACGTAATCGATCTTCCAATTGCTAGAAGCTCTTCAGTCTAATGGTTAATTAAACTTCTCAACTATAAAAGGCACGAAAGGCATTGAATGAAGTATTGAATACATAAACTACCCTCTGTTGAAATATTTACTGCTATATTTAATCGTTTGTTTTTCACCTAGCTTCAGGGTTTAATATTCATTTACTCTGCAAGAGAGTTTGATACACTTTCTTTACTCATTTTCTAAGAGTAACTCAAATGTGTGGACTCTTAAGGGGATTATAATCCTACGGGTAGTAAAGAGGAGTGATTGAGAAAATCAGTTACTGTATTGAGGCACCAAGAGCCCATTGAATCTTGAGAACATAGTGGAAATCTGAGGGGTGTTCTGAGGACTGGACATAGGTCAAGTGGTTGAGATTGAACTAGTATAAATGCTGTGTCTTCGTTCTGCATTGAAATCTTCCTAACTCAATATCCTCTATTTTCCTTACTTCACTATTTCATTACGTTAAAATTTTTATAACTTACCCAATTCACCCTCTTTCTTAGGTGAAGCTACTACTAAAATTTGGTATCAGAGCAGGTTTCTTCATTTGAAGACTTAATCGTCCAAAGAGAGATCTTATGGCAAGTTTCAAAGGCAGTGTGCTACCCGAAAGGTGTTCAATATCAAAGCCACCAGGCTTCAATGGAGAGAACTATACCCTTTAAAAGATGAGGATGAAGATTGATAGAACCTAATCTTTATATGGTTTTCTCAAGGTTTTCTAATGTTTTGCAAAAATTTTACTCTCATTGTGCATGTATTTTTGTCCATTTGATTACATTGAGTCGTGCATTGCATCTTGTTGTTTAAGGGGTTAAAAGGGTCATTTTTCTCTCATCAATCTTAATTGCTTTGATCTGTAATCAGTTGGTCTTTACAAAGCCCTTTGTTGTGATTTTCAAGCAATTAGAGAAGGACCTAAGAACCAAGATGGAGCATGGATGGAGCCAAAATGTTACAAGGACCAAAACACAAGAGGTTGGAGTGTTCTGCCTCCCCAGGTCATGACATAGACTTCTGAGGTCGTGACCTGGATGCTCTTTTAATGAAACTACGTGTTTTGGACCTGAGTCAAGATAAAAGCTCTCTGTCTTTCCAGGTTGCGACATGAAACTTATGGAGTCGCGACCTAAACCCCCTAAGTCGCAACCTGACAATTTTGAGGTCGCAACCTGAGTGCGTTAAGTGAAGCTATGCGTTTTATAATAGGTTTCTAAGCTTCTACACCTAAAGGGGGCAGCCACCATGAAGAGAGGCTCTCTCATTCTACAGATTTACAATAGGTTAAGCCACTATCATCTCTTCTCAAGTCTCCACTAATACCACACCCAAAACTTCCATTTTTCTTCATCTCTTCATCATTTTCTGCATTTCTGAACTGATCAAACCACTCCAACCACCTTCTTCTCTATTTTTCCAACCTTATTTTTAACTTTAACCATGGTTGTTCATTCCTGAAGTGATTGCGATTGGTTTGAAGTCATAAGAGGCTAAACCCTTAGCCTCTTGGTGATGAAGGATGAAGCTTAAGCTCAATGACTTAATTGTGGAGGTTTTCCATAGTCTAAACCTGTGCTTAATGTTGTGTTGAATATTTCTAGATTTAGGAACTTTTTGCACTTGTATTAGACTTGGTCTATGATTGTAAATCTTGTATTTAGACTATTCTATTATATTTGGATTGGATGGTGTTAATGTTGATTAATCTTTATAATATTTTAGTTTGAATCCTTGTGTTCAGTTTGATTATCAGTGATTATTGTTGATTGATCTGTGTGCTTGGTATTCTATGCTTGTCGATAGACATTCAGAGTGCATTTACATCATCTATTAATCTACACTCTAAGTGGTTTTCAACACTCTCTTAAGACATGTTAATTAACTTTGATTAAAGTGAGTTTTCATTAATTGAGACATTAGACCCAAGTGATTTACTTAGGGTTTTCTTTAGACTTAGAGGTTTTCTAAAACTCCCAATCATTTTAAAGAGCAGTGATAGCTGAGTTTTCATCATCAAGAGACTGTTTAACCATAATTCCCTTTTAATCTAAAACATTTCTTCATTCATTTAAAATACCAAAAATAGTTTATTCTTTGTACTTTTCATTTATTACACCACCTTAAACAATTGAAACCCTCTTTTCTTCACCTAAATTTATAATGCGTTTGATAACCAATCTAGACTAGGATTTCCAATAATAAGCTCATTGAGAAGAATGACTGGTTGCACCCTATACTGTATTTTTTCTGGTGCAATTCACTTTCTCAATGATCTGGAAGGTGACAATCCGGCCTCGATCAATGGCGCCGTTGCCAGAGAGCCATTAAATTAGTTCCTTGGTAATTGGTTTTCCTTACTATTGTGATTTGGGTCGATTCTCATTGAGTTTAGTTTTTGAACTTAGATCTTGCATTCTATAGCATCACAATTTTTGAGAAATAGAACCAAATATCTTGTTTTTCCATACATTTGCATTTGCATTTGTATTTTTGCACAGCATTTTGCATTTTGTTTTAGCTTGATCCTAAGTGTTTTAGTGAATGTCTTGAAGTTTTGAACTCTGTGCATAGTTTCTTTAACATTTGGTTGAATTACTTAGTGATTTTTTTCAAAGGTTTTGCAAAAGTATCTTTCTGTGACTTTGAGTCGCAACCTCATAGCTTTGAAGTCGCGACCTCAGTGCTTAAGTCATGACCTTACTTGTGCCTTGCCGCAACCTCAGCCTTTTGTTTTCTAGTGTTGCTCTTGGTCTTTTCAAGTCGTGACCTTGACTTTTTCAAATCGCGACCTCAATTCCTTTTTCTTTCACGGTTGCTTTCTGTGAACTCAAGTCGCGACCTGGATTATCCAAGTCATGACCTGATCTAGTTTTTCACTGAAAATTTTTTTGAGTGTTCAGACTTACTCTTTTTGCACAGTTTTACTTCCTGCACATACTTTAAGAGTATATAGCATTTCATACACCTCAAACTCACTGAGCACTATTTGAAATCATTGAGTTTGGCTCAATTTTGAACTACATATTTGGTAAATACACAGTTTTGAAACTACCTCCTTCTTGAACTCTTTCTATGCTTGAACTTTTGAGTAATTGTGTATGCCTAGAGCACGTAGGGGTAGGAGAGGTAGATATACAGGAGCCCATAGCCCACTTCTCCTGTGAGACCTATCTCATTCATCTAGTGAGAGTGAGGAAGTAGAGGAAGAAATCATGGTTGAATTACCTCCTAATGGTCCAAACGAGGGGAATGGGAATGGTAATCATAATAGACCTAATAATGGTGGAAATTAGGGGCAAGGAGAAAATAACAGCCAAAATAGGCTTAATAAACAACCTAGGGGTAGAACCATTAAGGAACTAACTCAATCTGATGGGAACTTTGAATCTATGCCTGGTGTTTTTCCTACTTTTAATGTAGATTTTGAAATTAAAGGCAATTGATCCACTTATTGCCTAAGTTCCATGGTCTTGCAGGAGAAAACCCATACTTGCACCTCTGGATTCTTTACATGTAGTGTTTGTCCATGAAGCCAGTGGGGGCAAGCATTGATTATGTAATATGAGAGGTGTTTTGCTTGTCCTTAGAGGGAAAAGTGAAGGAATGGTACATGAACCTACCGCTCTATGTGGACAATGCTTATGAGTCATGGATTAGCTTGAAGAAAGCATTCTTAGACAAGTATTTCCCCTCCACCAAGATCTCTGCCGCCCGGAAGGAAATTTCTGTAGCTAAGCAAGAACCGATCAAATCATTCTTTGAGTTCTAGAGCTGATTTCAAGAAATGCTTCCCTGGTACCCCAATCATCAAATCCTTGACGAGCACTCGGTACAGTATTTCTATAATGGTTTGTTGCCTTATGATGCCCAAGTCCTAGATGCTGCTATAAATGGATCCATAGAGAATATGGAACCACGAGTTGTATGAGAATTAATTAGAACTTTTACCCTTAACCACCAACATGTAAGCTCAAGGGATTCAAGGGATCATAAAGCTAAAAGAGATCCACTGTTAGTCAAGCTAGCCTAAGAAATGTCTAAGCTCACAAATACAGTTGAAAGTCTCCGCTCCAATAAGCCACAGTCTCTTGTTTTAGTGGCTACAAGCTGTGGAGTTTGTGACTCTCTGATGTATACTACACCAAATTGTCCTGGGCTAGTTGAAGAAGTCAATGCAATGTACCAAAGTAGAGAGGGACAATATCAGAAAAGGGACCCTTACTCTAATACCTACAATCCCGATTGGAGAGACCACCCTAATTTTAAATGGGGAGCATGTCACATCTTACTATTATATTGACTTAGGTTCCTTCCAAAATCATTTTAGACCACATTGGATGGTCTTGGGCTCACTTTTTTCTATAAAAACGCTAATTTTCGGATTTTTGCTGTTCATCGGGTAACAATCCAGTTTTTCTGGCCCAACTTCAAAAATTCATAACCTATTCTACAAAAATCCAATTGGGGTGATTCAAAATTATACTTAAATCTATTTAAGTCCTCTTTCAAGGAAAAATAATCTCATTGTCCAATTCCTTATGAGGAAGTGTCAGGTTTTTGAGAAAAGCAACACTGTCCATTTGCCAAAAACTCTGATTCCCAGATTCTGACCATTAACTTTTGCAAACACTAGGATCTAGCTTGTGTTGTTGTGTCTTAGCAAGTGTGATGATCAAAACTTCTTTCCCCTTATTATTAATCAGTTCGGTCCACATTAAGAGAGGGAGGAGACAGATTTTTAACCATGAAAGAGAAAGAAACCAAAGCAAGAACACTTCTAGGACCAAGATCTAACCTTGAAACCTTGCTTGGATGATCAAAGGTGCTTGCTTCTTCTTGTTTTTCTCTCAAACTCTCTCTTTTTCTCTTATTTTCTCCCTTGGACGAAATGAGCATCTGAAAATGGGGAGAGAAGAGCTTGATTAATGCTTCAAAATATCCCAACCACCTTCTTTAATGATAGTCTAAGTGTCATTATCCTACTAAGTCTTGATTCCTCTTTCTTAATTAACATAATTCCAAATGAAATTAATTATTAAAGTCAAGATCCTCTCCATTTATGGAATGACACTTGGCTAATTCAAATCTTCTCCTTCAAGAGCTTGACACATGGCTTAATAGGATCCCTTGGATTTGTAAGACACTAATCTTGCTTTATCAGTATACTTTGGGCTTTGAGTTTAATTTCTTTTCTATAATTACAGTAGCTTAGCCTCTGTAATTATTTTCTATTAGATCCTTAATTTATTCTCCTTATTATTATCTTCCTAAATTGCCCTATTTGTCTCAAAATTAATTTCCTTCCCTTTAGGGATTTTTCCACTTTTCACATTTATTTGGAAAAATCTTGGACATTTGAGGGTCTTCATTTAATTCCATAATTTCTTATAATTCTTGGGATCTCATAAGAATTTTCTTGGAATTTTATTTCCCTTAAAAATATTTATTTGGAATTTTCCAAATAAAATCCCTTAATTAGCCCAAATCACCCTTTAATTCTCTCATAATTTCTCTAGGGGTAATTTGATCATAAAACCAACTTTATAATTTCATATAACCCTCAAAGGATATTATCCCTATTTTTTCTTAATTTTCCAAGGCTTGGAAATATTTTTCTTTATTTACATTTGAACAATTTTCCTTAATTAGTCAATTTCCTATAATTGGCTTGGAAAATTACTGTAATTATTTTCCACCAAAATCCTTTGACTTTTCCTTATCATTTTTAATCCTCAATAATTTGAGAATATTTCTTATCTCTAATTACCATAATGCTGGATGTGACAGAGGAGAAGCAAATGGGCCTAATCAATTCCAAGGAAATCAGTTCCACAACACCGGGGCCTCTTCAAGCAACTTTCAAGATTCCTCAAGAGCTATAGTGACAACACTGCCCAACATGATGGTGTCTCAACTATAAAAAGGGAATGAAACTTCTCGACTTTTAAAGAGTATGGCAACCCAGATGACAAACATTGAGGGGCGAATGAAGGAGAGTGATGATAAATTCATCTCCATAACCACTATCTTATAAGGAATACAAAGGGATAATTCGGATGTTCACAAAAAATCGGAAGAGCTCACCTTGAAGAATGCTGACATCACTAGTCATTTAACCCAACTATCCGATACGGTTAATAATATGCAAGATAAGAGTAGGGATAGTATTCCTTCCAACATAGTGATCAATCCCAAGGCCCTTAATGCGATATTCTTAAGAAGTGGTAGAAAGATCCACTTTAAGGATGAAAGGGTAGACAAAGATGCATCTGGGCAAGAAATAGAGAGTTCTTCACTCCTCTTTATGAAGTTGGGCAACTCTGAAAGTTCTAAGGAGGAGGAACTTCTTAGGAGAAAGAGATCCCAAGAAAGTAAAGATGCACAAGAAGAGGAGAACCCTACGGAAGGGTCAAAATGTAAAGACAAATAAAGAAAAAACAAAGCGGGAACAAGCAGTCATGGAGCCTTGAGCAATGAGGGTAAGAAGGTAAATCTTAATGAACTTCCTTTTCCTCAATCTTACTGGCAAGGTATGAAAATTGCTAATAAAAAACGAGATAATGAGTTGCTTGAAACTTTTAGAAAAGCTGAAGTAAATATACCCTTACTTGAACTGATTAAAAAGATCCCTAAGTAGGCTAAAGTTTTAAAAGAGTTGTGCACATATAAGACGAAGTTTAAACCTAATAAACGAGTCTAGTTGCCCTCTAGTATGTTTGCTTTGTTTAAACCACAACTCCCAATTAAATGTCATAACCCTGGTTCCTTCACTATATCTTGTACTATAGGTAGGACAACTATTCCTAAGGCTTTACTTGATTTAGGTGCTGCCATTAATGTTATCCCTAGGTCAATGTATGAGTCCTTACAAATCAAAAGTCTTAAACCTACCACCATGATGCTCCAGTTAGTTGATAGGACCATGAGGTACCCACACGGCTTCTTAGAGGATATCCTAGTGAAGATCAAAGACTTAGTTATCCCTGCTAATTTTTATGTCTTGGATATGCCTAATGAATAAGGTAGGGATGGACCTTAATTTTAGGTAGACCCTTTTTAACAACTACTAATACTAACATTGACATGCAAAAAGGGTCTATCACTATGTCTGTTGGGGATAAATTTGCTTATTTCAATATGTATGAACAAATGAAACAACTGTATGAAGATTACTTGATGTGTGATGTTAATTTTATTGATGGATTGTTCATTGATGAGCTTCATAATGTTAGTAAAATGCATGTTTCAGCCCTACTCCTGACTCTGCTTCCCCTTTACTTTCAAATAGTAGTGACGTGGGCTGTTCTACTGTTTATTAGTTAGATTACACCTTTTCACTCCATCTGGTTCTACTATTACTAATAGTACACTTAGGAAGTCTTCTACTAACATCCTTCAGCCCGAGAAAGGCTTTGTTTCTGATGTTAATGTAAGTGATAGTAGAGCTGCAAAGACTTCTAAGAAGAAGAAGTGCTTCAACCATATCAGGGAGCTGCGGGCCTGAATGCTGTGCATGGACCAGTTACAACTCCAGTTGCTCTCCACTCTGCCATATCTACTCCCTCAACTAAGAAAACTAATCGAGAGATAGTAGTTGCTTCTATGGAGAGTAAGAAAGTGGATTCTGAGGAAGAGAGCAAAGAGCCTACATCTCTCGAGCTCTTTTCTAAGGTGAAGAAGAAGAAAATTAAGATACCCTCTGTTACTTTCCCTCCTCTCTCTATTGACCACTACACGGTTATTGATCTAGTCTATGAAACCCTTTCCTATTAACTCCTGAGAAGGCTATGAAGATTAAAGCTGATACTGAGGTGTGGGGCCTGTTGTCCACTTATCAAATGCCAGAAGCTAAGAAAAGGGCCAGATATATTGGACCTTTTGAAGTTCAGTCAACATGCCAGCATAGGAAGGCTGTAATGAGGGATGTTGAAGGCCGATTCTTCCAAGTCAAAAAGGAGCGCCTTCATTTCTTCAAGGAGAGCTATCAGCCTCCATGACACCTCAAGTCGCTTCTTTCCTTTACCTATCTTGTTCACTATGTTCTGCTTTGTTTTAACTAATTTGATTATTGCATGTTTAGTGAGATAAGTATAGGGAGGGAGCCGACCAGTAGGAAAAGTAGTTTAGCTTATTTTAGGCTATAGTTTTCAATTCAATAATTTTCTCCTCTTCTTGTTCTTGTCTTATGTCTGTCCTTCCTTGTGCTTAATTGTTTGCTTAGTCATACAGTAAGGGCACTGTCAAGTCTAAGTATAAGGGAGGAATTCATTTTCACTTTGTTGCATCATTTTTGTGGATGTTTCAAAATTTTTGGAAAATTTTTTTTTCGAAATCTAATCTTTCATCATCAATATTTGGCTTCGAATTGATTGTGGATGGTGAATTGCTGCGTATTGGATTATTTCTATCTGTTTTGATGCTTGCTGAAAGGGTTTTTACTTGTTCAATGTTGGCCAAGCTTTGAAAATTTTTATTAGTGGTTTCTGTGACCTCAAGTTGCGACCTCACTGCTTTAGGTCACGACTTAAGGATTGACTTTGGCATTGGAGGGCTCTTTGTGATTTCAAGTCACGCTCTTGATAATTTTAAGTCGCGACCTGTCACATCCAGAAATATAGTATTTGGAAAATAGGAATATTCATAAATAATTAAGGGTAAAAAATGACAAGGAGTAATAGAAGAATTTTGGGTGGAAAATAATTATTACAATTTTCCAAGCCAATTATGAAAAGTTTGACTAATTAAGGAAAATTGGTCAAGAGGAAATAGGGGAAAAATAATTCCAAGTCTCAGAAAATTAAGGAAAAATAAGGACAAGGTTCCTTGAGAATTATATGGAATTATAAAATTGGTTTTATGACCAATTTGCCCTTAGAGAAATTACAAAGGAATTTAAGGGCAATTTAAGCTAATTTAAGGTCCTTATTTGGAAAATTCCAAATAAATATATTTAAGAAGGATAAAATCCCAAGAAAATTCCTATGAAATCCCAAGGAATTATAAGAGATTATGAAATTAAAAGAAGACCCTCAAGTATCCAGAATTTTTTCCAATTCTTTGGAAAAGTGGAAAAATCACTAAAGAGAAGGAAAATAGTTTTTCTTTTTATTTAATTATTGGGAAATTAAATTTGAGATAAAGAGGGCAATTTGGGAAGATAAAAATAAGGAGAATAATTTATGGATCTGAGAGAAAATAATTATAGAGGCCAGAGCACTGTAATTATAGAAAAGAAGTTAAACCCAGAGTAAAAGTGCACCGATAAAGTGTTGATTGGAGCCTTGCACTTTACTTGGCCCATAAGCTACCACTTGTCAAGCCTTTAATGGATGATAATTAGAGCTTTCCAAGTGTCAAGCTACCAATAGAGAGGATCTTGACTTTGGAATTTAATTACAATGTGAATTAAATTAATTAAAGAGAAAATGTAAGACTAAGTAGGCTTATGACACTTGGCTCTTCATTAATTGTGGTAGATGGGATATTTTGATAGCATTGATGAGCTCATATCTCCCCTAAATCAGATGGGAATTTCGTGCAAGGCATGAAGAGAGGGAAAAAGAGAGAGTTTTGAGGGAAAACCAAGAGAAAGGCATCAACTTTGGTCATACCATCAAGGTTCAAGGTGAGTTCTTGGCTCTAGATGTGTTCTTGCCTTGTTGTCTTTCTCTTTTATGGTTGAAAATATGTCTTCTCTCTCTTTTGATGCTGGCCGAACTGGTTGTTTAAGGGGAAAGGGAGTTTTGCTCATCACACTTGTTAAAATACTACAACACAAGCTAGATCCTAGTGTTTGCAAGTGATTATAGTTGGTTTTGAAGCATTTTTCATGGTTACTTCCTTGAGTGTCATTTTCGGCCAAGACAAGATCTGAACCCTAGGATGAGTTTTTCAAAGTTTTGAGGCTTCCATTGTGTTCAAAATGAAAAATGGTGTAGGGTAAACCTAAAGAACAAGTGTTGGAAGCCATAGAAGCAAAGTTGCAATTTTTGAGTTTTAAACCCTAAGGGTTCGGTCAAGCTGAAACTGGAAGAGGAAAATTTATTTTGTTAAATATAAGTAGATATTTGGAATCTACATGAAAAACCATGTAGGAAAGGGTCAAGAGGGAATTTTTAGGGTTTATGGAAAATAACTCTAAAAATTCAAGAAACAAAGATAGAGGCTTTAAGGGGTTTAGGAGCTTCTTGAGTTATGTGATTGATTTTTATGTGGAATGTTTAATAATACTTGCTGCCATTTTTGGGGATTGCCATGTTAGGGTTTGGCATTTGTGGAAGCAAGAAAGAAGAACAAGAAAAATCAAAGAGCATTGGATTAAGGTAGTAAGATTTAATTAGCCTTAATGTTGAATGTTGCATTGATTGCTATGCAATTTCATGTGCTATTATGTGGTTGAACTAAATGATGATGATGATGATGATTGTGTAGCTATACTCCTTGCTTTATATGCCTTGGCTATTGCATGTTAGAGTGCTACATGTATGAGGTAAAGCAGTTCCCTATTAATAGCAAAAGGTTGAAATGCTTGTAATTGATGCATGTAATGTTTTGGTTGATTGATCTTGCTACTGGGATTTTCAAAAATCTCATCCCCCAAAAATAATGTAACATTTTAGGGCCCGAACTTCTCAAGAGCAAGCTGTAGAATGGAGGCTAATTATGGTGTCATACCATAAAATTTTCGTGGACATTTGGTTATGTATAATTATCTATGGTTGGTGTTGTAACCCTTAAGCAGGACGTTAGTTTAGAGCCGTGTTTTATTTAGTTACCAAGTGAATCTCTGCACTAAATTTAGCATGGTTATAGATGATGTCTTGAGCTTCAAATTGATAGGCAGCACGTTAAAAATGGCCAAGTATACGATTTTTTATGATTTTTCAAAGTTAAGGTTCAGAATCTGGAAAAAGAGTTTTTGGCAAATGGATAATGTTACCTTTCACAAAAACCTGACACTTTTTCATAAGGAATTGGATAACGATATTATTTTTCCTTGAAAGAGGACTTAAATAGCTTTAAATATAATTTTGAAACACCTCATTTTGATTTTTATGGAATAAGTTATGAATTTTTGAAGTTGGACCAGAAAACTGGATTTTTACCCGATGAACAGTAAAAATCCGAAAATCAGCGTTTTTCATGAATTTTTAAGCCCAAGACCATCCAATGTGGTCTAAAATGGTTTTTATTAAACCCTAAGTGGATCCGATAATAAGGTGTGACACGACCTCCATCCCCTTTTCTTGACTTGGTGCTTCTGTGTACCTAGGTCGTGACTTGGCCTCTTTTACTGTGCATCGCTATCCTTCCCTTTGCTTTTTGCAATGCTGTGTAGGAGGAACCTTTTTAAGCTACCTTTACATCCTTTTCAAGCAAAACCATTGCCTTTTTAATATACCCTCATTGCATCAAACAGTTTTTCTTGAAAACCATGCCATCCTTGGACTTTTAAGAGCACAGATTTTGAAAATGATTTTTCTAAGGACTCTATAGTCACTTTTGAGATTTAAGTATGTTCTTAAGTGATTATTTTGATATTTTTAATTCTCATCTTACGGGTTGCTTTTGTGATAAGTGTCTTAATGCCTTGTGAACTAATGCATATTGATTGAAACTTCTTGTATGAACAATGGAGATGTGAAACCTTTTTTGGAAGGATATTCTTAAGCCTTAATTCCTATATTGAGTAATTATTCATGTGGTTTACATTCTCTAGAACTTGTTTTAGCGCTTGATCAAAAATTACATGTGCATTTATGATTTTGAATATGATAGAGGCATTCTTTTCTACACCTTTCTACCCAAACACAACCCACAACCATTTGCCGTTGCTTAACCATTTTTTAGCCTGCACTTCCTTCATTTTTTCTACCATTTCGAATGTTTTGAACAACAATATTAATTGAGTTAACTCCATCTTGACAATTACCATTTCCTGATCTTCATGGATCTTAATTGGGAATTTTGCTTTTAGTTCAAAAAAAAAGAAAAGAAAAGAAAAAAAAGGGAGAAGAGAAGAGAAGAAGAAGAAAGAAAAGAAAGGAAAGCAAAAAGAATAGAAAAATAAAGAAATATTTCTTATATATATATATATAAAAGCTATAGCAACAAAATAAAGTTGAATAATGTGTTCCCTTGGTGGTAGAAGGTTGGAATCTGAACTTACTTTTCTAACATTAGATGATATTTAACTCACATTTCTTCAATTCTTGACACTCAAGTTCACTATTTTCTATTCCATTTAGCCTTTCTATCACTACAACCTTAAAAGTCCTCTTGATTCTTTATATGAATGCTAAATAGTAGTGGAGATTTTAGAGTCATTACAAGCTTATGGTAGAATGTTTGCTGCTTGGATGATTGACAACCCTAATGAAGAGAGATAAGTGAATCAAACACTTATACCTTGTGAGCAAATCTCTGCTGTTCATGTATTTAGAGTCAATTGCACCTTGCTTATATATGATTACTTAGCATTGTTCATGTGATCATTTTTGCATTCCTGAAAGATGTTGATCAATGAGCTCTTAAGATTACTTTTGAACATGCTAGTTTCTTTATTTATAGCTGTACTTTCTTTAGAATGATTTAAGCCTTTGTCAAGGAGTACAAAGGTTCAAGTGTGGGGGAGTGATAGAACCTAATCTTTATATGATTTTCTCAAGGTTTTCTAATGTTTTGCAACAATTTTACCCTCATTATGCATGCATTTTTATCAATTTGATTACATTGAGTCATGCATTGCATTTTGCTGTTTAAGGGGTAAAAGGGTCATTTTTCTCTCCTCAATCTTAATTCCCTTGATATGTAATTAGTTGGTCTTTACAGAGTTGTTTGTTGTGATTTTCAGGAAATTAGAGAAGGACACAAGAACCAAGATGGAGCATGGATGGAGCCAAAATGTTACAAGGACCAAAACACAAGAATTTGGAGTGTTCTGCCTCCCTAGGTTGCGACATAAACTTCTGAGGTCGTGACCTAGATGTCCTTTCAATGAAACTACGTGTTTTGGACTTGAGTCAATTGATTGATAATCTAATATTCGATCAACTACCAAAAAAAGGGATACAATTCTGGTAAGCATTTATCGATCACTTGATTGATCAACGAGTTATCAATAAGAACACAGATAAATGTAAAGTCTTTATACTTGCTTTACGTTCTGTTTTATTCACCATTTATTGATCACTTTATCGATCAAACATTAATCGATAACATGTTTTAAAATTACATGATAATTTGCTGGGTTTATCAATAGTATGCTCTGTTTAAGTGATCTGTCATGTGCTTTAATCGATCAATTGATTGATCAGTCATTTATCGATCAAATGATTGATCATTATCACCGTCACTGCACTTATTTGTTTTAAGCTATTTTCAGATCACCTTATCGATCATTCATTTTTTGATAAAATGATTAATCATCCAGTCATCTGAAACTTCTGCTTTCACATAACGTGATCGATCAAAGTTTTTCCTAGTCTTTTCTAAAATAAGATTGCAATGAATATTTATTGATCACTTAATCAATTAATCATTAATCGATCATTTACTCAATCATCATATATTCGATAATTTCACCATGAAATTCTCTTTGAAACTTTTTATTTATCATTTCTCCTATCAACCGTTTATCAATAAAGTATTTGATCAACATCTTTTGAAATTATATTTATCTTATACTTAGCTTTATCGATAATATGATTGATCAAACAGTTTTTGATCATTTCTTCAATCATTGAACCAATTTATTTAATAACAATAATACATGATGTATTTCAAAATCTTCTATCTCTTTATCTTCAAGCTTTTCTCAATTTTCCTGTTAGACTTGACTCTCTTTTGAAAGGATTCAAAGGCAAAGATAACTTTAAGAATTTATTCCTATATAACCTTTTCAGAGGTCACTATATTCATGTTTCACCAATTATCGATCACTTGTTCGATCATCTGTTGATCCATAATCTAATCGATAAATTTATATGTCTGACTCAAGCTTTTACCTTATATTTAATTGATAACTTGTTGATCAACCAGTCATCGATCAAGACATCGATCAAGTAAGGACAGATTATATTTGAGGGATCTGATGATTGATTCTATGCTTCTCTTACTGTTATATGAATACCAATGATCATCATTTATTCTGTTATCCTCACAAATTTCCTTCAAGAAGAAGACTTACTTGTTTCAAAGGCTATTACAGATTACGAAACTGAACGGTTATTTAGTAGCCTTTAACCTACTGTGTTAGAAGTATTAATGGCAAACTACTATTGTAACTACCGAACACACGCAACCAATCTTCCAATGGCTAGAAGCTCTTCAGTTTAACCGTTAATTAAACTTCTCAAAAGGTGTGAAGGGCATTAAATGAAGTATTGAATACGTGAGCTACCCTCTATTGAAATATTTACTGCTACATTCAATACTCTATTTTTCACTGAGCTCAGTGTTTAATATTTATTTACTCTGTAAGAGAGTTTGATACACTTTCTTTACTCATATTCTGAGAGTAACTCAAGAGTGTGGACCCTTGAGAGGATTGTAACCTTACGAGTAGTAAGGAGGAGTGATTAAAAAAATCAATTACTATACTAAGGCACCAAGAGCTCATTGAATCTTGGGAACATAGTGGAAATCTCAGAGGTGTTCTGAGGATTAGATGTAGGTTAAGTGGTTGAGATCAAACTAGTATAAATCCTGTGTCTTCATTCTATAGTGAAATCTTCCTAACTCAATCTTCTATGTTTTACTTACTTCACTGTTTCACTATGTTAAAATTTTTATAACTCACCCAATTCACCCACCTTTTGGGTAAAGCTGCCACTAACAAGTAAGTCTTCCATCTACCCTTTGATTTTAACCCATAACACATGGCATAATCATGATCCATCTTCCTTTATCATCTTGCCACATACACCCTCTTATGTGTCCCTTAATTGAATGTTATATGCCAACTCAGTGGACACCTAATTCACCGTATGCAAGAATTACCATTTTTTAGTCAATAATTCATTCTTTCGAGTTTACCCTTCAACAATTTGTACTATTCTATTTAGGTCCTTTTGAAACGTCCTTACTTTTACCTCTCAGAGTATGCATTCAAAAGCAAAATGGAACACTCAGATCATAACTTAAGCCTAAAAATTAAAATTTTCCTTTAAGTCCGTAGTTTATTGTTCACTGTGCATATTTTCAGATTACAGGTGTCCTCAGGTTACTGTTCACTATGCATATTTTCATATTATAGGTCAAAAATTTAAAAATCATAACTAATTCTGCAAAAATCATATGGAAGTGTTCTAAATTTCTACTTGAAGCTCTTTCAATGTTCTTCAAGGAAAAAAAAAATATAAAAATGGACTTATCCATGGCCAATTTCGTAAAGTTATTATCCAAATTTTACTGTTCATTTTGTCTAATTTGGAACTTATAGATTTTGTGCCTCAAATTTGGAAAATCATATCTCTTTGTGTACATAACCAATTGAGATTGTCTACCTGTCTTTTTAAAGCCTGGTATGTGTACTACGTGCTCACCAAAATTTGTGGCTTAATTCATTCATTTGATAGTCAAACTAGAGCTGGAAGTTGATTGCTTTAGGACGTACGTTTTATTCCTTATACAATTCTTACTTTAGTTCTTTTAAGAATCCAAGCATGCCTAATTCAATCTCATGCATTCTCATTACACCTCATACTCATTCTTATATGCCACCAATGCCATATACAACTAAATTACATAAATTGGCATGTTTCATAATTATTACATAATTAGAGAATTTAAGCATCACATAGTAATACTAACAATTCTCTACTTCTTTGCACCAATCTCTTGGCTTCTTTTTATGCAATCATTGCCCAACATCCTTGACCTAGCTAGTTGATTAGGGAGGGGGTGAGATTCAGGGGGATCTCAATAGCAAACATTACTATATACATTTACAAGATGGATGCTAATGGATCGTATGTAATTTTCTATAAACTTAGGTTAACTAGTGATATGCCATCATGCTTTGTGATTGGTATAAAAATGCATGGCCATAAAAACATATTAAGAACTATATCTTCAGCAACAATCATCATGTCACAACATCATATAGTCAACAAATGCAAACCAACACATAAGCATACCACATCAAGCACATAAAGGGGTAAGTTCACTACCTTGCACTATAAGTTTTCTCTTATTCTTCAGCTTGCTACCTAAGCTTCCTAACCATCTAGCTTTTGTCAACCACATCCAAACCTTCTCTTGGATATCTCAAGGTCCTAACCACAGCCACAAGAGTCACATTACTCACTAGAACTAAGAACTACACAATGTGGAAGACTTGTGTCCTTAAACTTAATCTTTTTTCCTTATTTTATAATTTAGTGTTCTAGCTTGTAAAAGTTGTTCCTTTAGACCAATCCTACACAATTTTGCCCAAAGAATCCAAATATGAGCTTAGATTTATCAAAATCCAACTCCTTCCTCTTGTTCTAGGCCAAAACTAAAATCTACCACCTAAATTTTAGTTTTGATTTTAATGCTTCCAACTTCATTCTTTCATCTTGTTCCTACACAATTTTTCATTCTAAATCTATTAGAAGCCTTATAATCAATAAAATCACATCCTAGGCTCAAGAACCAGTCAGGCTATGGCATCCTCTTTGGTTCTAAAGTCATGGAATTCAATTAATACAAAGCTAGAACCACTTGAATCCTACTCCATGCTATCCTTTAAACATAGATCTAACATTAATTTCATCTTCCCTTATTTTAATCAATTTCAACCAGCACCTACCCTTAGGAGAATCACATTTTGTAACCACCAAACTCAAGAATACAAAGCAAAATACAAGGTAGAACATAAAATTAATCTTGTATTCAAGCTTGTGTACCATAGTAGTGTGCTTCTCCTTAATTAAACTTTGAGAAAACATTTTGCAAGAGCTTCCCCCTCCTTGGCCAAAAATGAGAGAATGTGAGGGAGGGAGATGGCTATTTATAGTGAAACTTATGCCTTGAATGGACTATTATGCCCTTGAAAGCTAATAGAAATTGTAAGGGCAAACTTGAAACTTCAAGTGCACTTTTACATCATCAATACATCATCCCCTTACATCATCCTTTTAGAAGAGAGCTAGGTGGCACAAACCTAATAGAAAGGAAAGGAAGAATAGATCTTGGCCTTTAGATCAAACTTGGTCTCCAAGTTTCCTTCCAATTTACTTGGCTCATATTACACCTTACTTCTATTATACCTTAGAACTATTTTTGACCACTTTGGATGGCCTTAAGCTCATAAAAATGTAATTAGGATGCTACTTACGGAAACACTATTCACTATGCATTTTTTCAGATTACAGGTCCAACTTTGAAAAATCATAACTAATTCTACAAAAGTCGTATAGAGGTGCTCCAAATTTCTACTCAAAGCTCTTTCAATGCTCTTTAGGAAAAAAATATCAAACTAGACTTATCTCTTATGAATTCATACAGTCCAATCTGCAAAGTTTACTATTTATTTGTAAATTCTAGAACTTCTAAATTTCTTGTCTCAACTTTAGAAATTCGTATATCTTAATATACGCATCCAAATAAGGTAAAATACTGATGTAATTAAAGCTTAGGACGTGCAAAATAAGCCTATCAAATTTTGTGGCTTAATTCATTCATTTGATAGGTCAAACTGGAGATCAAAACTAACTGCTCCATGACTTATGTTTTTCTCTTTACCTTTACTTGCTTTAGTTCTTTTTATTGCTTTAACATGCAATACTTGGGCTTACTCTTTCTCATTTATTCTCATATATTTCCATTCATGCCATAGACATTCTAATCAACTACATTGCATCATTGGCATCCATAAATATAATTTACATAATAGGAAAATTATACATTAATCCTTAATCTCATTCATTAACATCAATAATTCTCCACTTTCTTCTCTTTCCTTCTCATGCCATTATTGTCCATCATTGATTGACTAGGGAGGGGTGAGATTCAGGAGAATCTCAGTAGCAAACAATGCCATATTAATCTTACTAGATGGATGCTAATGAATTAAATGCAACTTGCTTATTCTCTTATTAATTAGTGACATATTAGCATGCTTAATGTTACCTTCTTGATGTATGGCTATGGAGACATAATCTACTCATCATAAATAGCAATTATAGCAGATAAACATGTCACAACAACATTCAAACATCATGTACATATTAATACAAAAGCATACAACATCAAGCAATGATAATAGGTAAGTTCACTACCTTGTATTTCAAGCTTTCCTCTTGCTTTTCCTTTGACTCCCCAACCATGAGAGCTTTCGGTCAACATCATCAAACATCCTCTTAGATGTTCAAGGTCCTAAACATAGCTGTAATGATCATACTATCCATTAGGACTAAGAGATTACATAAGGTTCAAGACTAGCTCTCTTGAACTTTACCTTTTCTCTAAATTTTAGGATTAGTGTTCTAGCTTTGTAACAATTGTTCTCTTAGGCCAATTGAAACGCCCTACCTTTAACCTCTCAGAGTACACATTCGTAAGTGTTATGGTTCAAGCAAATCATGACACAAGCCCTTGGATTTAAAATTTCAACATAATTACTCAGGTTACTATTCACTGTTTAAGTTCCAGATTACAGTTCCAACTTCAAAAACCCATAACCAATTCCATAAAAATTGTATTGAGGTGTTCTAAAATTCTATGAAAATCTATTTTGATGCTCTTTAAGGAAAAAATATCTAATTGGACTTATCCTTGCCCAATTCATACAGTTTAATCAATAAATATTACTGTTCTTTTGATAAAATCTGGGACTTTCAGATTCTATGGCTCAAATTTGGAAATTTATATCTCCTTGTGTACATATCCAATTAAGGTGATCTACCTCTAATTTTAAAGCTTGGGATGTGTACTATGAGTCTGCCAAATCTCATGACTTGACTCATTCGTTTGATGGGTCAAACTAGAGCTACAATCTCATTGCTCTAGGACCTATATTTTATCTCTTAACATCTCTTTACTTTAATTCTTTTTATTTCTTTGGCATACATAACATGGGCTTACTCTTTTCCATTCATGCTCATACACTTTTATTCATACCATAAATATTATAATTAATTACATGGCATCATAGGCATCCATAACATAAATTACATAATAGGAGAATTACACATTGAATAATAATATCATTCATTAACATCAATAATTCTCCACTTTCTTCTCCTTGCTTCTCATGCCATTATTTCCCATTGATGATTGACCTAAATGGTTAGTTAGGGAGGGGGTAAGATTTGGGGGAATCTCAGTAGCAAACAATACCATATTAATCATGCTGGATGGATGCTAATACACTACATGTAACTTGTTTATTCTCTTGTTAATTAGTGACATATTAGTATGCTCAAAGCTAACTTCTTGATGCATGGTTATGGAGACATAATCTACTCATCATGAATAGCAATTACAGCAGCTAAAACATGTCACAATGACATTCAAATAACATGTACACAGCAACACACAAGCATACAACATCAAGCAATGACAATAGATAAGTTTACTACCTTGCACCTCAAGCTTTCCTCTCACTTTTCCTTTGACTCCCTTGACTTTCCAACCATGTGGGCATTTGATTAACATCACCAAATATCCTCTTGGATGTTTTATAGTCCTAAACATAGTCATAATGATTATACAATCTATTAGGACCACTAGATTACATAATGTTCAAAACTAGCTCTCTTGAACCTCAACCCTTTCTCTTGCTTTTAGGGTTTTCTTTCTAGTCTTTCTAACATAAATCTCATTGTTTTCCATCCTTATAATCCATTTCTTGTCAATTAGGACCACTTTAGATGGCCTTAGATTCAAGAAGATCAAATCTAAAATTTTTGCTTCGTGGGGTACTGTTCACACAGAAATTCCAGAATTTGAGCTCAATTTTGAAAATTCATAGTTAATTCTAGAAAAATCAAAACAGAGTGGTTCTAAGTCTCACTGAAAGATCCTTAAGTTCTCTTTAAAGGAAAAATTGTTTCAAGAACCAATTCTACGCTGAGCAGTACTTGAATTGTACGGAATTTGACACTCTTCCAAAGGTTAAACACTGTTTCCAGATTTCAAACCCTAACTTTGAAAAATCACCATAAATCGTACACATATCCAAATGAAGTGTTCTACCACGGATTTAAAGCTTATAGAGTGTACTTTAATCATGCTAAATTTTAGAATCAGATACAAAGAGTAACTTATTCAAAATAGGCATCAAATCAAATGCTACAACCATCACATACCTTGATCTTCAAGTTGAATCTTGTTCCTTCTTCTTGGCCTTCACCCTTATGTTTTTCTCTTTAAATTTTGGCAGAGTTTCCCCTCTTAAACTTATGTTTGCTGAAAATATGAAGGGGGAGAGGCTCTATTTATAGCCAAAAATTTGGCTTGAATGGACTAAAATGCCCTTGGTAGCTAATTGAAAGGGTAAGGGCAATTTTGGAACTTTAAGTTGACTTTTACATCATCATTGCATCATCTTCTTGCATCATCCTTACCTCATCCTTCTAGAAGATTTCAAGTGTCACAAATGTGGTGGAGGAGAAGGGAGATTAGATCTTAGCCGTTGGATCAAACTTGTTCCCTAAGTTTCCTCTTAATTTACTTAGCCCCCGTTTCTCTAGCTTTCTTGATAGCCTTCCGAAACTCAAAAAATTTTTCTTTCTACTCCATAAATTCTCTTTAATTCTAGAGAGTATTTATGAATTTTCTTAGGCCATAACACTTCCTTTAAGCCTTGCATAAAAATTCATTTACTAAAATGCCCTTTTATCGGCATAATCAGCTTTTTAATTTATTAAAGCCATTCCACTGGCCTTTTGGTTGCAAGACTAATTTTATAAATTAGTACAATATTTCAACCATTTAATCTCATTTTTGTAGACATTTTTGAGGTCTCTTGCTATTTCAAATAATTACCTCAAACGGTATACTTTTTACCGGCCATAAGCTCATAAATTCCATTTAAGCTGTCTCAGGGGTACTTTCATCTTTTCTCTTCACAGAAGAGCCTTAGAATATTATTTCCTATTTTCTAGGATTTTCTTGGAATTCTCTATATACTCTTCCATTTTTACCCCTGTTGGTCATAACTTTCTGTATTTACAGTTTAGTCCCTGCTTAGACTTAACTTTATACAATCCTCTCTTTGAGGTTTCTAACTTAACCTTTGGCCTATATCTAGCCTCTTTTCTCTTTCAGGGGCTTCGAGACTTTACCGAAGCCTCTAACTTTGATTACACTTTAGCCCCTGTAAACTCTTACTTTGCAGTTTAGTCCCTCAAACTGCTTTAATTTCCTTTCTCGTCTTTGGGACCTTTGCTAAAAGGGGTCTGGTAGCCTATTCAATTCAGGCTATTTCTAGTACTTCTAGGTCTAAAAGTTAGGATGTTACAATTCTCCCCCTCTCAAAAGAATTTCGTCCTCGAAATTCTGAGTCAACCCTCTATTATTACTTTTAATGAGAGGTTAACTGAGGAGAATATCCTCACTTCTACTTAACTCTGACCTCTTCAACTTTTTATTATACCTCATTTTCGGGTTTCAACCTTGGACTTTATACTTACATAACTTGTCGTTTTATACTTTTCTGTCACTTACATGAGCATGGCCTTTGCTTTTAAGCATTTTGTTACCATGGCTCACGTTCTTTCTATACTTTAGGCTCATTCTTTTATAATAATACCATGATAGTATACCTGTCTTCTTGGTATTTTACTGTACAATGGCATTTTGGGTTCTCTTAATACGGCCTTTATCTATTCTTTGCTGTATACCCTACTATTCCTCTTTACTTTAAGGGCATATATCCTTTCTTTCCTTTATTGGCTAGAACAGAATTGTGAAACGTCCTACCTTTAACCCCTCAAAGCACGTATTCGTAAGTGTTATAGTTCAAACAGATCATGACACAAGCCCGTGGATTTAAAAATTTTAACATAATTACTTGGGTTACTATTTACTGTTTAAGTTCCAAATTACAGGTCCAACTTCAAAAATTCATAACTAATTCCATAAAAATCATATTGGGGTTTTCTAAAATTCTACAAAAAGCTATTTTAATGCTCTTTAAGGGAAAAATATCCAATTGGACTTATCTTTGCGCAATTCATACAGTTTAATCAATAAATATTACTGTTTATTTCATAAAATCTGGAACCTCTAGATTCTATGCCTCAAATTTGGAAATTCGTACCTCCTTGTGTACACATCCAATTGAGGTGATCTACCTCTCATTTTAAAGCTTGGGATGTGTACTATAATTCTACCAAATCTCGTGGATTAACTCATTCGTTTGGTGAGACAAATTGGAGCTACAAACTCACTACTCCAGGACCTACGTTTTATCCCTTAACATCTCTTTACTTTAATTCTTTTTATTTCTTTGGCATATATAACATGGGCTTACTCTTTTCCATTCATGCTCATACATTTCTATACATGCCATAAGCATTATAATTAGATACATAGCATTATAGGCATCTGATTTAGCCCAATTATTCTATGTTATTTCATATCATTTTAAGGGTATTTATCATAGATTTTGGCTCCTTTTGATGATAATTGTGCTTAATTTAGATTAAGAGTCCTTGCTTTGAATTAGTGTCTTTTTAGGTTAAAATTGTCATAATTGGTTATTAATTGTATTCAGTTGATTTCTAGGACAATTGATGCTTCAAATTGTTGCTTTTTATTGTAGGACAATTGAGAATTGGAGCCAAGATCAAAGACCAAAGGATGACACAACACAAGATCAGAGTATCAGCACTAATAGAGTTCGCCGCGGCGCCAAATTGAAATCTCCCCAGTAGTCTCTCGGGCAGAGGTCGCCGCGGCGAAATCACAAGATTAGGCAGAGCTCCTCTCGGGCATGCTTCGCCGCGGCAAAGGATTTCCTTCGCCGCAGCGAACTCTTCGTATCAGCAGCGCCAGATCCGGATCAGAACGCAAAAATGGAGCTTCTAATCATATGATCCGACCCAGATGGACCCCTAAAACCCTTAGAAACCCTATTTTCGACCAGATAGTCCATTCCATCTCCTCCAACACCTCTATTCTCCCATCCTCTTGCCTCTCCATCTCTATCTTCTTCCCCATCCATTTCCTTCATCTTTCCTTCACTCCATCTCATTTCCTTCCACTCCCAGCTACCATGGCCAACGGATTCACTTCAGTTGGAGCTTTTCTTGAAGCTTTGGAGGGCTAGGGTTTATCAACTCTTGAAGATGGTAGAGTAGCATGAGTTCCTAAGCTTCAAATGGGAGTTTTAGTTTTAATCTTCAGTTTTTAGCTAGGCATTTATGATTTCCTAGGTCTAGGAATTGTAAACTCTTAGTTAGATACTTTGATTAATTTGTAATCAGTGGTTACTGATTATCTTTTGTATATTGGATTGATTGATGTTGAACTTTGAGCTTAAATATATGTAGTTGCATGTATGCTTAATGTCTCTCTCATGATTCTCTCTTATCTTGCCTAGTTGTGTTTGGGTATTGAGTTGATTGTGTGTTTCATTAAGCCATTTGCATGATCATTCCAATTTACACATTAGGGAAGCTAAACAAAGTTTACATTAATGAGTTCATTAATGTAAGCTTTGGACTCATTGAGTTAATGAGGTTCTTATTAAGAAAACCTAATGGATTTGTGAAACTCCTAATATTTAAGTGAACTATGATTGCCATCAAAACCATTTTCAAGAGATTTCCTATCAATCATTTCCATTACATCATTATTATCTCAAAACACCAAAAATATAGTATCTTAGGTTTGTTTTCATTGCATTCAGTTTTGGATCAATTCATTTAAATCTTAAAAACCCAAAACCCCATTTCATTGCATTGCATGGCATTTAGTCTAGCTTAGGTAATTAATAAAGGCTCCCAAAAGTGAAACGACCTGAGTTTACACTATACTGCATAGCTTGGATTTATTTTTGATTGAGAACCCCAACGCGAACGACAGAAAGGCTCTCTTTCAGCATCTACGACATAAATTACATAATAGGAGAATTACACATTGAATAATAATATCATTCATTAACATGAACAATTCTCCACTTTCTTCTCCTTGCTTCTTATGCCATTATTGCCCTTTGATGATTGACCTAAATGGTTGGTTAGGAAGGGGTGAGATTTGGGAGAATCTTAGTAGCAAACAATGCCATCTTAATCATGCTAGATGGATGCTAATGCACTACATGCAACTTGCTTGTTCTCTTGTTAGTTAGTGACTTATTACATTGCCTAAAGCTACCTTCCTGATCCATGGCCATGGAGACATAATCTACTCATCATAGATAGCATTTACAGCAGCCAATACATGTCACAACAACATTCAAACATCATGTACAGCAACACACAAGCATATAACATCAAGCAATGATAATAGGTAGGTTCACTACCTTGCACCTCAAGCTTTCCTCTTACTTTTCCTTTGGCTCCCTTGACTTTCCAACCATGTGGGCATTCGGTCAATATTACCAAACATCTTCGTGAATGTTCCAAGGTCCTAAACATAGTCATAATGATCACATAATCTATTAGAACCACTAGATTACATAAAGTTCAAGACTAGCTCTCTTGAACCTCAACCCTATCTCTTGCTTTTAGGGTTTTCTTTCTAACTTTTCTAACATAAATCTCATCAATTCCCATCCTTAAGATCCATTTCTTATCAATTAGGACTACTTAAGATGGCCTTAGTTCAAGAAGATCAAATCTGAAAATTTTGCTTCGCGGGTACTGTTCACGCAGAAATTCCAGAATTTTTGCTCAACTTTGAAAATTCATAATTAATTATATAAAAATCAAAACTAAGTGGTTCCAAGTCTCACTGAAAGATCCTTAAGTTAAATTTAGAACAAAAATAGTTTCAGGAATGAATTCTATGCTGAAAAGTACTGGAATTGTACAAAACTCGATACTCTTCCAAAGGTTAAACACTGTTTCCAGATTTCAAACCCTAACTTTGAAAAATCACTATAAATCGTACATATGTCCAAATGAAGTGTTCTACCCATGGATTTAAAGCTCACAGAGTGTAATTTAATCATGCCAAATTTAAGAATCAGATACAAAGAGTAAATTATTCGAAATAGGCATCAAATGAGGTGCTATAACCATCACATACCTTGATCTTGAAGCTTGAACTTAGGTGAACTTTCTCTCACTAGAAATAGCTCTTTCTCTATCTAAAAGTAATAGTGACAGAGTTTCCCCTATGGTTCCTTGCTTGGCTGAAAGGTGAGGGGAGGGAGTGCCTGTTTATAGCCAAAAATTTGACTTGAATGGACCAAAATGCCCTTGGTAGCTAATAGAAAGGGTAAGGGCAATTTTAGATCATCATTTCATCATCCTTACGTCATCCTTCTAGAAGATGCCAAGAGTCATAAATGTGGTGGAGGAGAAAGGAGATTAGATCCTAACCGTTGGATCAAAACTTAATCCTTAAGTTTCCTCTGAATTTACTTGGCCCACGTTTCTTCAGCTTTCTTTATGGCCTTCCGGAGCTTAGAAAATTCTTCTGTCTGCTCCATAAATTCCCCTTTTTTTTCTAGAAAGTATCTATAAATTTTCTTAGGCCATAACACTTCCTTTAGCCTTGCATAAAAATTCATCTACTAAAATACCCTTTTATCGACATGATCGACTTTTTAATTTATTAAAGCCACTCCACTGGCCTTTTGGTTATAGGACTAATTTTATAAATTAGTACAACCTTTCAACCATTTAACATTATTTTTGCATACATTTTTGAGGTCTCTTGCTATTTCAAATAATTACCTCAAACCATATACTTTTTACCGGCCACAACCTTATACATTCCATTTAAGCTGCCTCAGGGGTATTTTTGTCTTTTCTCTTTACAGAAGAGACTTAGAATGTTATTTCTCATTTTCTGGGATTTTTTTAGAATTCTCTATATACTCTTCCATTTTTACCCATGTAGGTCATAACTTTCTGAATTTACGGTTTAGTCCCTGCTTGGACTTAACTTCATACAATCCTCTCATTGAGGTTTCTAACTTAACCCTTAGCCTATATCTAGCCTCTTTTCATTTTTGGGCCTTCAAGACTTTACTGAAGCCTCTAACTTTGATTACACTTTAGTCCCTTAAAACTTTTACTTTGCAGTTTAGTCTCTAAAACTGCTTTGACTTTCTTTCTCATCTTTGGGATTTCTGCTCAAAAGGTCTAGTAGCCTATCCAATTCAGGCTATTTCTGGTACTTCTAGGCCTAAAAGTTTGGATGTTACGAATTGAGCCTGGTCTAATCAACAATAGAGGTGTTCGGAACAAGTCAAGGGTACTCTCTCTATATTAGTACACCACTAAAGGAGATTTTAGTATCTTAAACTCATCTTTGGTCATCGTCTTCCCAAAGAGGTACTGTACTCTTACCCTTATGGCTTGGGCATTTTCTCTTAGGCTTGGTCTACTATGACCTTGGGAGCTACTGTGCTCTACCGTAAGCCTCTTCAGGATCCATCATGACCTTGGAATACTATCATCAATCTGAGCCATCTTAGGATCTCTAGGAGACTCTAGACCATAGAGTTGAGAAATAAAATAAGTCACCTCTACTCAGCTAGTAACTTGACTGATTATTCCTTAAGACTGATCACAGATATTAGTATTGTCATCTTAGGCCTTACTCAATCCTTCCCGTCAACGCCTGGAATTCTTAGCCTTTCTATTTTCTTTTGCCCTTAGTTTTAGCTTCCTGAGGCCACTTTCCTTTCTTTGTGTCTTTCAAATTCCTAAGCACTCGCTCATCTCTATAGCCCATTAACTTACCATTATATCAATGTCGGCCTGCCTTATCTCAGGACTCTATAGTCCTTGTTGTCTCTTAATAATTCCGACAGCATCGGGAGAGGACTTATATCATCATATTCTCATTATCCTTCAGTATTCCATAGTACCCTGTTAAGCTCGAGGAGCATTTGTTTGCATATCATGCTTATGTTGTCTTAACCAGTTTCACTCTCTCTCTCTGAGGTAAGATCCGTCCTGTGCCTTGCCTCGGCTGCTTCTACTTTTTTTGTGGGACAATAGATTACTCTTAATGGAGCATCATCAACTCAACCACTTACTTTCCCTTTCGTTCCTTCAAAGGATAGCTTACTCTTACTAGAGCAGCGTCGCTCTGGTCCGAAGAACCACTTCCCAATCTTAGAGAGGTACTTTATGGTCAAGACTTTCCTCATATGCAATCTCTGTCAGGGTATATTTCTCGAATACCATATCCCTATCAAAGGGAGCCTCTCCACTAGATTACTCAATCTTATATGCAGTGGCATCTATCTATAGGAATCTCATTTCTTTGATTCCTTAATGGCTTGAGTTATATGGTTGCATGCTCTTAGATACCTTAGTACATAAAAGAATACTGTTTAGTCCCTGACATTATCATATATCTAAGCATCATTGAGCTCTAAGTATCACCAGGAACTTGCTTATCTGTCTCTGTGTATAAGTTCCCAGTGTAACCATCCACTATCATGTTCTTATTCATTTCCTTTCATCTCTATCCTCAAGAGGGATCTTGCCTCACTTTACTCTCTCTAACTTTTTTTACCTCATGACCAATTATTCTTATGGTCAGGTATTGATCACGATACCCTTATCACATCACACAACGAACGTTTAATCACCTTGTTGTGTGGTATCTAGGTCAGGCACCTAGGTCATCATTGACTCTTCATTCATTATCATCTAGTCTCTATCTCTCTTGGTTCACTATCCCATAGGGATTTCTACCTCTATTCAGGGATTTGAACAAACCTCAAACATCTCATCCTGTGACTTTGCCCCTATCAAGGTCACATCGATTACTTAAGGTATAGGTTGACATTCGGTTCTCTTGCTAGGGCATTGACTTATACCTTTGACTAGCTTACTGTATCCTTAACCGTTTATTTCTATGGTCATATACTAATTATAAAGTGACCATATTACACAGCAGGCATTGACCATTAAAACATCTGTGTTATGTAGCATTCCATTCAGGTACCTTTAACCAATCACCCGAGGCTTAGGCTGTCACCCTGCTTCCTTATTCGGGTTGGACTCCTGTTCCTTACTGGCTTACCATACTCTTAGCCATTACCCTCTGGAGACCTCTTTCAACTTTAACTCATTCCTTGGTCAAGCTCTCTCAGCTCAACCATTCCTCTCCTGAGGGGGAGTCTCTTAGCAGCGACTACCTATCTCTAAGGTTACTCTCTGTCTTTCCTTACTTCTCTTCTATATTTATTTCCCTTAAAGAAAACACCTCAATATCTTAACCTTAGTTAGACCAATCCTAGTAACTCGCTACTTTTGTAATTTAGGTTTTTTCTCATATCGGGCTTTACTTGAACTAATACTCTGCTTATACCTTAATCAAAACCTCTACCAGGACTTCTATTTTGTTTAAACACTTACAAGAATCTTTGTTCTATTTACATACTTGCCAGAACCTATGCTCTGATACCAAAATTAAACACCCTACCTTTAACCTCTCAGAGTACGCATTCGTAAGTGTTATGGTTCAAGCAGATCATGACACAAGCTCGTGGATTTAAAATTTCAACATAATTACTTAGGTTACTATTCACTGTTTAAGTTCCAGATTACAGTTCCATCTTCAAAAACTCATAACTAATTCCATAAAAATTGTATTGAGGTGTTCTAAAATTCTACAGAAAGCTATTTTAATGCTCTTTAAGGGAAAAAATCTAATTGGACTTATCCTTACCCAATTTGTACAGTTTAATCAATAAATATATGTATACTCTTCTATTTTTACCCCTATTGGTCATAACTTTCTGAATTTATAGTTTAGTCTCTGCTTGGACTTAACTTTATACAATCCTCTCTTTGAGGTTTCTAACTTAACCATTAGCCTGTATCTAGCCTCTTTTCTCTTTCAGGGCCTTTGAGACTTTACTAAAGCCTCTAACTTTGATTACACTTTAGCCCCTACAAACTCTTACTTTGCAGTTTAATCCCTTAAATTGCTTAAATTTCCTTTCTCGTCTTTAGGACCTCTGCTAAAAGGGGTCTGGTAGCCTATTCAATTCAGGCTATTTCTGGTACTTCTAAGCCCAAAAGTTAGGATATTACACCAATCCTACACAATTTTGTCCAAAAAATCTAAATATGAGCTTGAATTCACGAAAATCCTACTCCTTCTTTTCCAATCTGTTTTGGTCGAAAGGTATGATTATGAAATCCTAAACTCCTAACTTTGATTCTAATGCTTCTAAAGCTTATGCTTTAGGTTTACCCTATACAATTTTCCATTTTAAATTCATTGGATGCCTTAGAATCATAAAAAAACACATTCTAAGGGGAAGATCTTAGCTTGGCCTAATAGCTCCCCATAAAACCGTATGATACAATCTTTCACATAACAACACAGAACCACTTGAAACCATCTCTAATCAATGTGTTTTAACTAGATATAGCATTGAAACTTCCTTCCCCTAACCCTAAGACATTTCGGCTAGCACTTCTCCATGAGGGAAACCATATTTTCAACCATACCAACCAATAAAACAAAGAAAGAAACATCATGAAACAGCCTACTAACCTTAGATCCAAGCTTGGTTGATCAAAGGTAATAGCTTTCCTCTTGATTGTACTTCAAGAATCAAAATGGCAAGAGCTTCCCTAAGGTTGGCCAAAACTAGTGTCTTGCAAGGGGTAAAGGGTTCTATTTATAAGCCAAGCCATAACTACTTGCTCTCTAAGTTCACTCAAATTACAATTCTTAGATGTCACTTGATTATGACTTCTTGAACTATTTCCAAGGTTAAAATTAATCTAAATGTAATTAAAATGCAAGAGGATCAAAAGTTAAAATCCTCTCCATAGGGAGCTTGACAAGTGGTGTAATATAGGCCAAATAAAAAGCAAGTGTACTTTTATGGCACTTTATACTTTATCAGTGCACTTTATTGGTCCCTTTTCTCAATTTTGGTCTCCTAGAGGAGTGAAATATTTGTCACATCACTTTTGTCTTATTTTACTGTCTTTTATCTCCTCTTTAATGCCTTCACATATGTCATGATTACTCTACATGATGCATTAATGAGCCATAATTGCTTTTGTCTTTTTTGTTTATATTTTCCTATATTTACTTAGCTTTCATTTTTTAGGATTTCTTTCTGGCTTTCTGGAGCTCTGAAAATTATTCTGCCTTTTCCAAAAATTCCTTTTACCTTTAGATTAAAACTATGAATTTTTTCAAGCCATGAGTCATCCTATAGGCCCCACTTAAAAATCATTATTTAAAATGTCCTTTTATCAGCATAATCAGCTTTATATTTTATTAAAGCCATTCCACTAGCCTTCGGTGAGAATGACTAATTTTATAAATTAGTATAACCTTTTAACTATTTAACCTTATTTTTCTGTACATTTTTTAGGTCTCTTGCTATTTCAAATAATTACCTCAAACGATATACTTCTTATTAGCCATAATCTTATAAATTCTATTTAAGTTACCTCATGGGTATTTTTAATTTCTCTTCACAAAAGCGTCTTAGAATATTATTTCCTATTTTTTGGAATTTTCATGAAATTTCTTGTATCTTTTTCATTTTTACCTCTATTGGCCGTAACTTTCTGAAATTACAATTCAGTCCCTATTTGGGTTTAACCTCATAAAACATCTTTTTGAGGCTTCTAACTTAACCTTTGGCCCGTATCTAACTTCTTTTCTTTTTTTGGGCCCTTGAGACTCTCCTGAAACCTCAATATTACTTACATGTTTGCCTCCTAGTAACTTTCTTATTTTGCAATTTAGTTTCTGAAACTGGTTTGATTTCTTTTCTCATTTTTGGAACTTTTATTTCGAGGGGCTTAGTAGCCTACCTATTTTGCGCTACTCCCAGGGCTCCTAGGCCTAAAAATTAGGATGTGACACCTTCTCTCCACATTTTGGCACCATTTTCATTAGAAAAATAGGAAGAAATTTTGTCTCACCAAGCTTATACTTATTACACTATATAATCTCCCATTATCGATTGAATTTTTCTTGGGTCCTATTAAATCCACTGCTTTCAAAACTTCATTTCTTTGTGCTAATAGTATCATTTTAATGAGTAGAGATTTTCCTAACTTTTTCACATTTTATTTCAACCTCTAACTTTTTAAATAAAATTTTCCCAAAATCAGCCTTCTACTAATATAAATTAAGCTTTAAATACTTTTAAAGCTATCCTCTACATTTTTAGAGGCCAGGAATAATTTTAAAATTCATAATAATTTCCTAAATAATTTTTCTAAATTCTTCATGAATTATTGAGGCCCCTAAGTATTTTAAATAATTCAATTTGGCCAATTTTCCTCTAATTAGATAAAATTCTAAAATAAATTATTTTTATTCTATTTTTATCTTTCGGTTCTCAAATACTATTCCATGCCCTTTATTCTATTTTTCATAATTTTTTGAAAATTTTTTGGGAATTTTAGGCGTGCCTTCCCACTCTGATCAATATTGACTGGATATTTTAGAAAAGACTATCTTGTCCTTGATCTGATTTCATTTCAAAAGTTATTCTATCTATGTTCCTACTGCACTAATTGGCTCTTGGTCAAACCTAATTCCCTCGTTTCCCTATTTAAAATTAACAGGGTATGACATACTCCCTTTTCGTGGCATGATAATATAAGAGAATGCATGATAATGTTAAATGGCATGTAGCATGATATAACCTTACATTGTTAGCATTATAATTGTTGTTCTTTACTAGTAAGATTTCTTTGAAATCTTACCCCTCTTTATAACAAATTAACACTATAAGGGCTGGCTCGCTCTTCAAAGGATAAAGGAAAGAATGTGGAAGCTTGAGGAAACTTGCATGAAATATCATGCAATCACATGCTTGACTATTATATGTAATTATAAACTTTTGAGTAGAATTATGAAATTTGCGTAAACTTTGATAAATAGTTGTATGGGATAATGTTCTTATCTCTTAGAAGGTATTATTATGTTTAGGTATATGAGAGCATGATTGGTAATTGATATAGATGAAAGTCATGGCTTAAATTCATGAATTAATGCATGAAAAAGTTTTGAAAAAACTTGAAAAACCATAATTTGATGCTACAATTTTTCAACCAAATAATGAAATCTGTCATATCCTAATAAATGTCACCTAGAAGGTTAGAAACTTAGGACTAATCAAGGGCCATGTAATGTAGTAGAAATAGAGATGAAAAACTGTTGAAGTGAAACTCGAACTGTCATTTTGAAAAGTTTCAGTCAAGAAAGGGCAAAACTGGAAATTATGCTTGTCACATCCTGAAAATTCATCCTTGTGTTGTGAGTTGAAAATCTTGTTGTAGGCCAATATAGAAAGTAGTTGGAAGGATAAAATAACTTTTGATGTGAAGCCCTGGTAGGGTTTGGACTAGTATTTTTAGAATTATCGGTCTAGAAAGGGCAAAGTGGAAAAAGTTGCGAATAATTTTAGAAAATTCCCAAAAAGTAGTAAAAAATTAAATTAGAGGTTTTGGAACCTCAATAGAAGCCATAAAGGTGAAAATGGTATGAAAAAAGATTATTATCGAATTTCCTGAAAAAAGAGGTTTTTTGAAAAAAATACTGGCAATTGGGTGAAAATAATTATTATAATTATTTAGAGTCCTCAATAATTTTGGAAAAAATATGAAATAATTATCTAAATATTTATTAAAATTTATAAAATTGATTTTAGGTCCTAGAAGTGTAGGAATTAATTTTAGGGAATTTATTCCCAAAAGTCTTACCAATAAAGCCCTATTCAGGAAAAATTCAAAACAAATAGTTAGAGATGGATAAAAATTCTAAAACTTTTCAGTTTGCATTCCTATATTATAAGAGGATTTTTTATGAATAAAAATGTGATTTTGAAGGTCTAAAAGAATTATAAAAAGTTACAAGTAAATAGCAACTGATAAGCTTCAATATTGCTTGGAATTACTATTTTATTGTTGGGCTAAATTCTTAAAATTTTTCATATCAAATTAGGCCCCAAATTGGCCCAAGAAAAACCTAAAAATTCGTGGAAAAACATGACCCAATAATTAAATTGGATTTAAGCCCAATTTTTAAATAAAAATCAATGGAATATTCTAGGGATTGTACACATGGTATGATCATGAGACTTGGAGCATGTGATGGCAACCTAGTGGCCTCTAAGGTGGTCAAATCACATACCTAAATGGATGAGGGGGAGGCAGATTTCTTTCCCTATAAATACCCCTTAAATACACTAAAATAGGAAAAAATTTGACAAAAGAGGGGAGGTGCTATCAAATTGCCATCTTGAGCTTTGAAGTTGGTTTTAGTTAGTGCATTTAGACAAGGAATCACCAAGCTTTAGTAAAGGATTCATCAAGGTATGTTTAAGCTTTGCTATGGTTAAGATTAAAGCTTGTTTTGGTTGAAAATTTGAGTTGTTTCCCATGGTCAAATTGCTACCATATTTCGGTTGAAGTGTCTATGTATTAGGAAAGGATAGAAGTCTTAAAAATGAGTTGGAATTATCATGTGTAAATGGTGTTTGGATGGATTTTTGGAAGAAAACCAAGTTAGGTTTCTAAGACACTTATTTTGGCCAACATGATTTCTAGGGGTAGGATTTTTTTTTTGTGATTTGATGTTTCCAATGAGTTTAAAAGATGTTTTTGTGGAGGGGAACACCAAGGAAAAGTATTCAAAATCATTGGAATCATAAATGGAATTTTTGAAAAATTATACCCTATTCGGCCAATATGAGATGGAAGGGAAGGAGTGTGATTTTTATAAATCTAAATTGATATTTGGATTTTACATGAAAAATTATGTAGAAATGGGCCAAGAGATTGTTAGAATCAAAGGAGGAACAATTATGTTAAAAATCAAAGAGAAGAAGAAATTAAGTAGGTTTAAGATTAAGTGTTTATGTTCAAGATTGAATAGATGTTAATGTGACTTGTAATTACACTTGAATTGATATGTTTTGTAGAGAAGAACCAAGGAGAACATTAACCCCTTGAGGAGACTGAATTGGTTCAAGTATAAAAGGTAGCATTGAATCTATAATTTGATTGTTTTTCTTGCTAGCTTAATGTGTCCATGTTACTTGTTTTATGTTGATTGAATTATACTATGGAATGGTTGATTATATGTTGCTTGGTATGTTTTGGCCAAATGCATAATGATATGTCAAAAGGATTATATGCTTGTTTTAATTTATGACATAAAGCATGACATATGACTTTAGAATATTTTGAAGTGCTGTGACATAATACATTATGCAATGCTTCATTAAGATGAGAATTACGATTTATTGCTACTGAGATTTTCATGAAATCTCATTCCTTCCTATGTTAAATTATGCATCAAATAGGAATTAGACCAAACATGGATAAGGGCAAGGAGATTGTGTTGGGCTAAGGAGATTTTTATGAATATGTATTAACATTATGTTGTATTTTGAAGAACTTTAGTTTGATGTTGTAATGAGTCTTGGATAATGTTGACTTATGCCTATGTATATATGATGTGTATTATTGTGGTGAATATTGGTTTTGGCATGATTGAATGATATGGCAAGAAAAAAAGGAAAGAAAATTCAAGAAATTATGAATAAGGGATAAAAAGAGTTCAAAAATAGATGATTTCGTGATACATAAAATAATAAGCAAATGATTGAATTTGGATCTGATATTTTACAAACTTATAGATCTCATTTTTAGCTTCAAATCAAGTAGTAGATTATTAAATTTAGAGTTTTGTGCTAAGAGTTATGCCCTTCCAAAGTTGGGCTAAAACACTAAAAAATTAAAAAATGACCAAATGAATAATGCAACTTTGCAAATTTTCTAGCTCTGTTTCATGATGATATGGTTCTAGTGAATATTTTTCCCTTAAAGATCGTATATTTTTTGGTATAGATAGATAAATTTTTAGAGATATGGATTGAAGATAGATAAATTTTTAGAGCTCTGGATTGAATAAAATGCTCTAATAAATATTAAATAATTTTTGTTCCCTGAATAGGAGACAAAATTATCAAATATCTAAGATATTTTATGAAAAGTGATAAGTCAGCATGTTGAGTTATCAGAATGCATTTATGATGCCCTTGAGTCATCTGATGAGTCACTGGGACTGTTCAGCTATCAAAAGCACTGCCTCAGATTCCTGTCAGCATTATTCAGTTAAGCGTGCTCAGGCAAAAGTAGCCTGATGATAGATGGCCCCTGGGAAGTAAGGTAAGAGGGTGCAAAGGCCAGAAATGTTAGCTATTTTTGGCAAGAATACACTAAGTCCAGCAGAAATGGAGAATAAAGTTAAGGAAATTGTTAAGCTACTTAGTGTCCCCAAGTAGTATTGTTTCAAACTGAGACTCGAGAATTACTTCGGAGTTTTGTAGGTCTTTATAGAAAGAAATGGGCACTACTCTCAGATTCAGTATAGGCTACCATCCACAGATGCATGGGTAGATAGAAAGAATGATTCAGACGTTAGAAGATATGCTATATGCTTGTTTGCTTGGTTTAGGTGGTAATTAGGATATGAACTTACTGTTAGTCGAATTCACCTACAATCACAGTTTCCATTCAAGAATCTAAATGGTACCAGAGGAAGCATTTTATGGGAGGAAATGTAGATCTCCCTTATGCTGGACAGAGCTTAATGAAAGAAGTATTCATGATCTTGATATAGTGGATCTGACCTTCCCAGCAAGTTAAGGTCTGACAAAGACTCTTAACGGCACAAAGTAGGCAAAAGAGCTATGTAGATACTAGAAGGAGACCATTAGAGTTGAGGTTGGTGATCCATGTTTTCCTTAAAGTGTCGCCAATGACGGGAGTCAGTTGATTCCTAAAGACTAAGAAATTGAGTCCCAAGTACGTTAGACCGTTTCAAATTTTGTCTAAAGCTGGACTAGTAGCTTACAAGTTGACTCTTCCCCTAAATTTGAGTCAAATTCATAATGTCTTCCATGTCTCCCAATTAAAGAAGTACTACCCAAACCTAACACATGTCATAAGCTACGATGACATTGTGCTCTGAGATATTCTGTCTTTTGAGGTCAAACCAGAGCGAATCATTGAGCACAAGGTCAAACAGCTGAGGAATAAGTAGATTCCACTAATCAAGGTAGTTTGGAAAGGTCTTTCCTCTGGACAAGTCTCATAGGAGATGGAGACTGAAATAAAGGGAAAGTATCCCGAGTGTTTCCATTAAGGTACGCTTTGAATTTCGAGGATGAAATTTATTTAGAAGGGAAAAATGTCACATCTAGTTAATATGATAATTAGAAATAAGAATATTCCTAAATATTCAAGAGCCAAAAAGGATAAGGAGAAATAGAAGATTTATGGTGGAAAATAATTATTATGATTTTCCAAGTCAATTATGAAAAGTTTGACTGATTAACAAAAATCGGTTAAGAATAATTATGGAAAAATTTCTAAGCCTCAAAAAATTAAGAAAAAATAAGGATAATATTCTTTGAGAATTATATGAGGTTATATAATTGGTTTTGTGACCAAATTACTCTTAGAAAAATCATAAAGGAATTTAAGGTTGATTTAGGCTAATTTGAGGCCTTTTATTTAGAAAATTCCAAATAAATATTTGGAAGAAGAATAAAACCCCGAGAAAATTCCTATGATGTTTTAAGAAATTATAAGATATTATGGGATTAAAAAGAGACTCTTAGATATCTAAGATTTTTCCTAATTATCTGGACAAGTAGAAAAATCAATAATGAGAAGGAAAATAGTTTTCCTTTCTATTTAATTAATAAAAAATTGAGTTTGAGCAAAGAAGGAATTTTGGGAAGAGAAAAATGACAAGAATAAATTATAGATCTGACAGAAAATAATTACAGAAGTCAGAGTACTGTAATTATAGAAAAGAAGTTAAACCTAGAGTAAAAGTGCACTGATAAATTGAAGACTAGAATCTTGCACTTTACTTGGCTCACAAGATGCCACTTGTCAAACTCCTATTAGAAAGTAATTAAACTTTCAAAGTGTCAAGACTTAAGTGGAGAAGAGTTTGACTTTTGAAAAATAATTATATTTGGATTTATTTAATTAAGAGAGAGGTTGCAAGATTAAATAGGCAAGTGACACTTGGCATGCAATTAATGTAGGTAGTTGAGATATTTGTTTGGCATTAAATGAAGCTCATCTCTACCTTTTCAAAACTAATGGTTCATCTAAGGAGAAGAGGAAGTGAGCAAGAGGAGTTTTTGAAGAATGATCAAGGAAACACAAGCTACTTTGATCCATTAAGTCAAGATCCAAGATTAGTAAGTTGTTTCATAATAGTTCTTGGTTGTTTTCTTGAAGTTTAATGGTTGAAAAATTCCATTCTTGCCTCTTGATGGTGCTGGCCAAATTGTTTAATATTAGGGGAGGGAAGTTTTGAAGTTAAACATAGCTAGTACACTATGATTCAAGGTGGTTTCAAGTGGTTTGGTGTTGTTTTGAAAAAATTTTCATGGTTGAACTCCAAGAGGTGTGGTTCGGCCACTTTCAAAACTGGAACATAGGATGAGGTTTTAATGTTTTGATATTTCCATTGTGTTCAAAATGGAAAATAGTATAGGGTAAACCTAAAGAACAAGTGTTGGAAGCATTAGAATCAAAATTGTGATTTTTGAGAAACAAGCTCTAGTGTTCGGCCAAACTGAATCTTAAGGAAGGAGATTTATTTTCTTAAATCCAAGTGTATATTTGGATTCTACATGAAAAATCATATAGGAATGAATCAATAAAGAATTTTTAGGGCTTAAGGAAACAAAGCTCGAAAATTAAAGATTAAAGGTTAAAGCTTTAAAGGGCAAGGGCTTAATTGCGTTTTGTTATTGATTTTTTATATACTTTGGTTAGTAATGTTGCTGCCCCTTTTATGGTTCGTGATGTTAGGATTTATTAATTGTGAAGGAGAGGAAGAAGATCAAAGAATCATACAAGCTTTTGGATCAAGGTAGTGGATTTAATTAGCTACTAATGTTAACTTTGTATTGTTATTTATGGCATGAATGCTTACTATTATATGGTTGAACTATGATGTTTGTGATGCGGTTACTCCTTGCATTTTATTGCCTTGGCTATTGTATGTTGAGGTTGGTTGCCTATTATAAAAAGATTAGTTCTTCTATGATAGCTAATGTTAAAGTGCTTTATAACGATGCATATAGATGTTTTGGCTGATTAATCTTGCTACTGGGATTTCATTAAATTCTCATTCCCCATATGTAACCTAAGATTTTAGGGGCTGAATCATCAAAAAGGGAAGCTTCCAATTCAAGGGTAATTATGGTGGTGAACCATGAGAAAACAATTATATTTTGGTTATGTATAAGTATGTATGTTTGGTGTTGTAACCCTAAGTAGGACGCTGACTTAGAGCTACATTTTTATTAAGTTCCCAAACAAATTTCTTCACAAAATTTGATAATATCATGAGCTTCAAATCAATAGGTAGCACGTTAAAAATGGCCAAGTATATGATTTTTGGTGATTTTTCAAAGTTAAGGTTCAAAGAAAAAAAAAGATTTTTATCAAAAGTACAGTGGTGACTTCCACAAAAAATCTAACACTGTCTCAAATGGAATTGGTTCACGAGATTATTTTTCCTTGAAAGAGCATTCAAAGAGCTTTCTACAGAATTTTGAACCACATCATTTTGATTTTTCTAGATTAAGTTATAATTTTTCAAAGTTGGACCAGAAAACTGGATTTTTACCAAATGAACAGTAAAAATCCAAAAGTCAGCATTTTTCATGGAATTGAGCCCAAGGCCATTCAATGTGCTCTAAAATGACTATAAACGAACCCTAAGTCGTTCTAGTAGTAAGTGTAACATTGAACATGCACTAAAGGAGGTTTCAGGAAGGATGTTTCATTGTCCATGATGATATGAATAGTTTTTGGTAAAAATGGAAGATATGAATCAAATTTCGCAAGTTAGGCAATTAATGAGATAAAATAGCTTATAAAACCCTAACTTTGAGGCTATGACTTTTATGACCAAATGATGGAATCTGGCTGTGAAATTTTGTGGCAGTAAAGATCATATTTTAAGCTTTAAATGAAATGGTAGACCATCTGAATTGAAGTTTTGTATGAGAACATATGAATTTTTGAAGTTAAGACAAAATGCTAAAAAATAAAAATTGACTGAATGAACAATGATTTTTGGGAAGAAAATAGAGCTCTCATGTATTTAGTAATTTACCAATGAGTATTTTTTTTTCTCCATAAAGAACTGAATGAGCTTCAAATAAAACTTGGAAGCACCTTATTTCAATTTTTTTTAGAATTAATTATGAATTTTTAAAGTTGGCAATACTTTTGGAGTTACCAAATGAATAGTAACATGAGAAAGCAATTTTTCAAATTATGGTTTCCCAAACTTAATGCCATGCAAAGTGGTTCTAATTAACATGTTTTGGCTCTGTGTATGGTCTAAAATTAAGATGTTATAAAATCTGGATGTTAAATTTGGTGAGCTTAAAGTTCACACTCCAAGCTTTAAATAAAGTGGTAGATCACTTAATTTGTACATATACACATAAAGTTATGAATTTTTGATGTTATGGTAAGAAGATGAAAATTGAAAAATTAACTAAGTAAACAATACTTTTTATACCAAAAATGGAACCCAATTGGTAAAGGAAATAGACCATGAGTAGTCTTTTTATGTATAGAAGTAAAAGAGCATCAAATGAAGCTTTGAACCACATCATTTAAATTTTTCTAGAATTGGTCCTAAGGTTGCCAAATGAATAGTAATCTAAAAAGGTAATTTTTCAAAGTTCGATTTCTAGGTCTTTTGCCATGCAATGTGGTTCCATTTGACATGTTTTGGCTCCATACATAGTTATAAAGCAAGTTATTACATAATAAGTGGAAAGTAATGATCTCTTACCTAAATAAGGATCAATTACCACAAACAAATTGCCCTGTGTACAACAATACCAATTACAAACAATCTACACAATCATACAAACACCACGTATTGGTTAACAAAGTAATCAAGTCATTAACAATGACCATTGGGGACTAAAAATCCTGACTCAACCTAAAACTCCTGTTAACTTCAAATTGACTAATCTAAAACTCAGTACACTATCCTAATAGATCAATCAACTCATAGAAATTTTCAAGTGTCTCCCAATTACACTAATTGATTAGAAGCCCTAATTTTCTCAATCTAAATTCATCATAAAAAATATGCAAATATGAAAATCAATTCAAATCAACATTCTAAACTGATTAAACATCAATTCTAATTCATATTAACACAACCCAATCATCAAAACTCTTTTTGAATGATTGCAATAACATTAACCATCATAAGCCTCCCAAAGTCACAAAGCCTAGATGCAAATTCTTCCAAACTTCAAATCCAAGAAAACTAAACTAATTAAATGCTAAGATGTGTCCGTAGAAGTCATTTAAACTTAAAATAATCAGTCAAGACCTCTGCACATTCAAAATAGTTGAAGAACCCTAAGATTCAACTATCTTAATCATGAAAAATTTAAGAGAAAACGATAGAAATGAGGTTAGGAATATTTACTTTGATATTGGGAAGCTCAAATATACTCCCCTAGGCTAAAAACATCAAATCCTGTTAGAGCCCGATGAGTTTTCCTCCCCAAACCTCCTAAAACTTGCATCTAAAATTGATTTATAAAACTAGATTTTAATGTGTTTGCTATAGCTAATATCTAGTAAACACCTAGCAAATGACACAGTGAATATTCGGTATTGTTTGCTATAGTAAAAATCTACCAAATGACACAGTCAACACACTGTGTTATTTACTATAGCAAACATCTAGCAAAAACACAAATAAAAAGGTTTGAGTTTGAAAATTCATAACTAATCCAAGGATCCCCAAGAATTACATGTTGTGGCTCTCTAAAAAGCTTAAGATGTTAATTTTCTAATGCAAAAAAGACCACTAAAAAGCAAGATTATTTAGCCCTTAAGAGCACTTAATTTCCAATACTATTTAAAAAGGTTTAGGGATATAACCTCCAATAATCAATCTTAGTACCTCTAAGTTTCACTTTCTAATTTCAACTACTTAATACCTTAATACCTTAATTTTTATGGCAATCAAAGCTTACTCAATCCCAGTTCTTAGATTAAAATTTAGGATCTTACAATTATTTTATCTAGAGCTTATACACTTTTTCGTAGACTAGAACTTTTTTCAGCTTCTTCATCCTTTTTATTCATCCTTTCTATGGCTTAACAAATCAAATTGCTAGTGATCATAAGGGCCTTTTAAGGAGCTTAATCTTATGTTTTATAGTTATTTTGGGTGCATGAGTAAGTCTCATATTAACTTAGGATCTAAAAGGGCAGAATTATCATACTTTCTATCATTACTCTTTATTCATTAACCATATTGACTTTCCTATACGATGTACAGATAATTTTACTTTATTATGAATCTTTATGACTTCATAGTGTTAGTGCAACATTATTACAATTCATGAACAAATAATTGTATTGCAATGACATAACTAAATTTAAATACTTGCCAACTAATAACCTAATGCTCCCTTCCTTAAAACCAATTCTTATTTTAAAAAAATAGCTTTAATGTGTTTGCTATAGCTAATATCTAGTAAACACCTAGCAAATGACACAGTGATATTCGGTATTGTTTGCTATAGTAAAAATCTACCAAATGACACAGTCAACACACTGTGTTATTTACTATAGCAAACATCTAGCAAAAACACAAATAAAAAGGTTTGAGTTTGAAAATTCATAACTAATCCAAGGATCCCCAAGAATTACATGTTGTGGCTCTCTAAAAAGCTTAAGATGTTAATTTTCTAATGCAAAAAAGACCACTAAAAAGCAAGATTATTTAGCCCTTAAGAGCACTTAATTTCCAATACTATTTAAAAAGGTTTAGGGATATAACCTCCAATAATCAATCTTAGTACCTCTAAGTTTCACTTTCTAATTTCAACTACTTAATACCTTAATTTTTATGGCAAATCAAAGCTTACTCAATCCCAGTTCTTAGATTAAAATTTAGGATCTTACAATTATTTTATCTAGAGCTTATACACTTTTTCGTAGAACTAGAACTTTTTTCAGCTTCTTCATCCTTTTTATTCATCCTTTCTATGGCTTAACAAATCAAATTGCTAGTGATCATAAGGGCCTTTTAAGGAGCTTAATCTTATGTTTTATAGTTATTTTGGTGTCATGAGTAATTCTCATATTAACTTAGGATCTAAAAGGGCAGAATTATCATACTTTCTATCATTACTCTTTATTCATTAACCAATATTGACTTTCCTATACGATGTACAAGAATAATTTACTTTATTATGAAATCTTTATGACTTCATAGTGTTAGTGCAACATTATTACAATTCATGAACAAATAATTGTATTGCAATGACATAACTAAATTTTAACTTGCCAACTAAATAACCTTATGCTCCCTTCCTTAAAACCAATTCTTATTTTAAAAAAATAGCTTCTATTGATGTGATAAATAGAGCATAACAAAATGTCTGAATATTTCTCTTATTATTTAGATTGAAAATATGAGTTACAAATACTACTTAATACAATACTAGGAGGTCCATTTATACAAAGAGTATAGGGCCTTATAGGCCTAAAGCCTAAACCTATAAGCACATTAGTAAGATACTAAACAATTACAATATTAACCTACTAAAGGTAATCACAATAACTAAATAAATATAATCTATGTTTCTCAACACTCCCCCCAAGTTGGAGGGCTGAATAGATCAATAGTCCTAACTTGCTGAGCAGTTTTGTTTGAACTTCTTTGTTGATTGCCTTGGTTAATATATCTACTTCCTAATTTGTAGACTTTACATGCTATAACTTTATTATTCCTTTAGTCAGCTTATCCCTCATAAAGTGATGGTTGATTTCTTTATGCTTTGTCTGCTCATGGAAGACTGGATTCGTTACTATATAGATGGCTGCCTTTATATCATAATACACATTGACTGGTTCTGAATAGTTGATCTTAAGATCCTTCAACAATACAGCTACCCATATTACTTCTAAAATGGCAGTCCCTAGTCCTTTGTACTTTACCTCTGTCAAGGATCTAGAGATTATGTTCTGCTTCTTTGTTTTTCATGCAATCAAGAAGCCACCGAGCTTGAGAAGGTATCTAGTGATAGAATGCCTTGTCTACCACAAGCACCTTAATCCATGTCACAAAAGTAGTTTAGATCTAGATTTCCATTTGTACTAAGGAGAATCCCAACTCTTGGAGATCATTTTAGGTTCCTCACAACTCTTAAAGATGCAACCATATGTGATTTCATTAGAGCTCGTATAAACTGAGATAAAACCTACATAATAAAAGATATTAACTTACCTACTAGTTGTTGATATCTCTTTGGGTTCTTCACTAAATCCTCTAGTTGTGCTTTCTTTTTCCATAAGCAAGCAATTTTAGATTTTGCAACATGGTAGCGAGAGTGGTTAACACCCACTCATACTAGTCTCTACAAGCAAGTCTAGCACATATTTTCTTTTATTTAAAACAATACCTTTGCTGGATGAAACATCCTTTCTTAAAGTCCCTTAGGACACATTCAGAAGCATTACTATTCAAGCAGATCATGAAACAAGCTCGTAGATTGAAAATTTATAATTTGTTCCGGGTTTACTATTTACTGTTTAAATTATAGATTATAAGTCTAACTTTAAAAATTCATAACTAATTCTATAAAAATCATATTGAGGTGGTTCAAAATTCTATTTGAAGCTCTTTCAATTCTTTACAGGAAAAAAAATGAAACTGAGCTTATCCTTACCCAATTCATATAGTTTATTCATTGAACTTTACTATTTATTTGGTCAATTTTGGAACTTCCAGACTCTTTGCCTCACATTCTAAAATTCATATCTCTTGATATACACATACGATTAAGGCAAACTATCTATGATTTTAAAGTTTGGGTGTACTATATTGTCACCAAATTTTTTGATCATACTCTATAATTTGCTAGGTCAAACTAGGGCTATAAACTCACTACTTCAGGACCTACATTTTATCTTTTATTAGCTCCCTACTTTTAATTCTTACTTAATTCAAGGATACATAATCTCAGTCCTTCAATCCATAAACTATTCCCATGCATCATTATAGTAAATTATACATGTCATCATCACATTACATCACATAACATTGGACATGTTTATATCCTACATTAACATACACATTATACCACATAATATAATACCTAAGAACTCTTCACCTTCTTTGCTTCCATCTTCATGCCCTTCTTTATGCATGCTTCCTCATCATTACTAGACCTATTATAGTTGGTTAAGGGAGGGGTGAGTTCAGGGAAATCTCAGTAGCAAATAATACCATCAATATATGTAAGATGAATGCAAGAGTATAATATGCTTCCTTGATTACCTTTATGCCACTTTAGTGATCTAACCTTATGCTTAATGTCTCCAACTACATTCATGGCCATAAAATCATCAAGAGATAGAACATACACCATTCATACATAACTCATATCATCACAATTAGCACCATGCAAATCAACACAACAAGCACATAATATAAGTAAGTTCACTACCTTGTACTATAAACTTTCCTCTTGCTTTTCCTTTAACTCCCTTGACCCCCCGACCATAAGGGCTTTTGGTCAACATCAATAAAACATCCTCTTAGATGTTTCAATGTCCTAAACACAGCTATATTGATCATACAATCCATTAGGACCAAGAGATTTTATAATGTTCAAGACTAATTCTCTTGAACTTAACCTTTTCTCTTGATTTTAGGGTTTTCTTTCTAGCTTTTCTATCCTTGAGCCATATTTCTATCATAAATCTCATCATTTCCCACACTTAAACCTTTTAGTCAGCAACACCACTTTGGATGACCTTACATTCAAAAAGATCAAGTTTGGAATGTTTGCTTTGCGGATACTGTTCATTCAATATTTTTAGAATTTTTGTCTAACTTTTAAAATTTGTAATTATTTCTAGAAAAATAAAAAATGAGTGGTTCTAAGTCTTATTGAAAGCTCCTTAAGTTCTTTTTAAGGAAAAAAATAGTTTTAGGAACTAGTTCAATGCGAAACAATGCTAAAATTGTGCAGAAGTTTCTACTATTCTAATGATCAGAAACTGTTTCCAGATTTTAAACCCTAACTTTGAAAAATCACCATAAATCGTATACATATCCAAATAAAGTGCTCTACTTATGAATTTAAAGACTAAGGAGTGTACTTTAATCATGCCAAATTTTAGAATCAGATATAAACAAGGACTTAATCAAAATAGGAATCAAGATAGGTGCTAAAATCATCACATACCTTGATTTTGAAGCTTGAATCTTGGTCCTCCTTCTTGGCCTTCACCCCTATGTTTTTCTTTTCATTTTTCTCTCTAATTTTCTGTAGAGTTTTCATTCTACAAATGCTTGCCAAAATACTCTTCCAAAAGGGGGTATTTATAGCTAAAATTATGACAAGGGTTGCTAACTTTTTCTTTGATAAAATGTGACAATTCCAAGGTCACTAGTCTTAAGCTAAAGTCTTCCACCACAAGAACTTGCCAAGTGTCCTTATAACATCATACCCTTAACATCATCAAGCTCCTATCTTGCCTCATCATGCCATATGATGAAATCTCATGGAAGGAAAGGAGAAGATTAGATCTTGACCCTTAGATCAAACTTGAAATCCAAGTTTCTTTCTAATTTACTTGGCTCATATTTATTCAGCTTTCTTAATAGCCTTTTGGTACTCAAAAATTTTTATATTTCCTCTATAAACTTTCTTTAATTATAGAAAAATTTTACAAATTTTCTTGAGCCATAACTCTTCCTTTAACTATTTCTTTTTAAATTTCTCGTAAAATGCCTCTTGGGGGCATAATTGGACTTTATATTTTATTAAAGCCACTCTGGTGGCCTTCTGGGATGGAACTAATTTTATAAACTTTTTTAGCCTCCTAACTTTCTGCATACTTTTAATAATTACCCCTATTAGCTTGTAACTTTATGAAATTATGGTTTTGCCCTTACTTGGGCTCAACCTTATGAATAATCACTTTGAGGCCTGCACCTTAACCTTAGGCTGATATCTAATCTCTTTTCTCTTTTTGAGCTCTCGAGACATTACTGAAGCCTCTAACTTTATTTACACTTTTATCCCTAGAAACTTTCTCACTTTGCAATTTAGTCCCTATTCCTGTTCTAGTTTCCTTTCACATCTTTGGGACATCTTTGGTAGCCTACCTTCTATAGGCTACTTTCTAGGCTTTTAGGCCTAAAAATTAAGATGTGACACTACTACAATAGAGACTTTTTACTTCTATTTTTACTTCCTTTGTTTTGGCATAAAACAGAAGTAAAAACAGTGACGTTGGCAAAACAGATGTAAAAAGTCATTGTTTTTACTTCTGTTTTCCAAAACAGAAATAAATAATAGTGGCAAAACAGAAGTAAAAAGTCATTGCTCTTACTTCTGGTTTCTAAAATAGAAGTAAAAAGTCACCACTATTTACTTATGTTTTAGAAAACAAAAGCAAATAATAGTGACTTTTTACTTCTGTTTTTTCATAATAGAAGTAAAAAGTTTTTCCATTTACTACTGTCTTCTTGGAATAGACGTGAATGTGCTCTTTTTTTTAAAATTTAATTATTGAATACCACTTGCCATACAGTAATTAACATGTCAAAATAACAGCCACAACAGCCACTTTCCTTTCAAATAATGTGACATTTAAACCAGTCAATATATTTCAACCAACATATATCAAGATCATGATTTCATCAATACGTTTGCTACAAGGGAACAATATATATCTAAACAAATGCTTTTTCATCCACTTAGTAGGAGGAATGTCATGCATTTGCTGTAAAGAACAATATATATTTAAGTCAAAGATATCAGTTATAACTATATTTACAAAAAAATAAATCAAATAAAAATGGAAAGTGATATACCAAAATATCTTCCCAAATCCTATCTTCGTTTCCTTGGATATCAACTTCTAAATGTTAACTTTACTTTGGGCAACAAAGCCTATATAGCTAATGAATCTGTCCTTCTTTGCACCAATTGGATTTATATTGACATCAAAATCCACATGCTTCTTCTGAATGCGACCTTGACGTACTGCTAACTTTGGTCGCCTTGTACTACGTCTACCTTTTTTTGGTGGCTCATTCACATTATCGTTGTCAGAATCCTCCTCCATATCTCTATTATAATCCTCCTTCATATTTCTATTAGGATCCTTCTCCATGTGCCTGTTGAGAAATCAAAATTAGATGGATAAGTAAATTATAATGAAATGCATAAAACGTAAATAATAAAAAGTACATTGCAGTTAAATGAATGAAACAAAATAACATAAAGTATATTGCAAAATTACATTACTTAATCTGACTTCATGCGTTGTCCCATGTCCCTTCATAATGATCATCTCTTGCAACATATTTATCATTAGCTACCAATTCTACTTCACTTGGTCTAAGTGGATTTGAAGCAAAAGGTGGTGTCTTATCAAGATTCATAGTTGGATCATCATTTATCTGCTTTTGACTTTGAAGAACAATTGACAATTTTTTATTTGCTAGATCAGTAACATAAAACACTTGTTTTGCCTGCCTTGCTAAAATGAAGGGCTCATCTTTACACCCAACCCTATCAAGATCAACTAATGCAAATCCAAATTGTTGATCTATTTCAACACTATTATTGTTGACCCATTTAAATTTGAAGACAAGAATCTTGAAATTGGTGTCGTTTACCTCCTAGATCTCTTCAATAACTCCATAATAAGTCATGGATGCTAGTTTGTGGCTTTTATGTTTTGAACTAGAAAAATTCATCGCTTCAGCAACCACTATTACCCCACTGTTTTGCGTAGTACTTTTGTCATCTTGAGCTTTTGTGTAGAAGGAATATCCATTTATGTCGTACCTACTTCAAGTGATGACTTTAAAACGAGGACCCCAAGCTAACCATTTGATTGTATCAAACTTATTGGCCTCTCTCAAAACCTTTTCATTGAACCATGCAATAGATGTCTTGTTATGCTCATAAGCTATCTACATATCACTTTTCTTTCAAAATTTTTTTGTGATCATCTAAATACGAGTGTACTTCTTCTATATTATTCAATATGTATAAGTGTGCTTGTAGAACTTTTGGAGCCATGCCATGCTCTGGTGAGCCATTAAAAACCTTTTTCAGTCTCCGATATAGGTTGAACTGATCAAGAAATCTCCTATTATCAAGGTAGACTATCTTTCTTCCATGCTTAAGTTGGTGGAGGTATGTGTTTGCTTCACATATGAGATATGCTTTATGCCCTTCACACTATATCGTGATAGATTTCCATATGTAGGAAAGTCATTTATCGTTATGAAGATCATTGCATGTAGCTTAAAGGACTCCTGCTTATATGTATCAAACACATCCATGCCTTCTTCCCACAACATCTTCAAGTCTTCAATTAAGGGTGCTAAGTAGATATCGATATTGTTCCCCGGTTGTTTTGATCCTAAAATCATTATAGAAAGTATCATGTACACGCGCTTCATACATAACCAGTGAGGTAGGTTGTAAATCACCAAGAGTATTGGTGTACTATGTGTGCTTAAGGGTACCGTACGGGTTACTTCTATCCGTAAAAAGCCTAAGACAAAGGTTTCTTTGTTCAAACCTGAATTTTGGAAACATTTCATTAATTTTCTTCCATTAAGGAGAATCAACAGGGTGCCAAAGATATTTTTTATTTGATATTCTCACATTAGGATGCCATCTTAACTTCTTCACTTCTATTGCATTAGCACATAAGCGCTTAAATCGTGGTATTATTGGAAGATACCACAACACCAAGGTTGGCCTTTACTTATCTCATCACTATCATAGTTACCAGCACAATCTATGTTCTTTTTCACTTTATATCATGAATCTTACATTTTGGGCACTCACGTAGACCATCATACTCTTTTCTATATAATACATAGTCATTAGGACAAGTGTGTATCTTTTCATAGCCCATACCTATCTGAGACAAGATTTTCTTTGCCTCATACACACAATTTGGAAGAACATTATCAATTAGAAGCATATCACTAATCAATTGAAGCAATTCTATAAAACTTTTGTCAGTCCACCCATTATTTGCTTTTAAATTAAACAATGTCAATACAATTATCAACTGTGTATGTACTTAGAACACTCAAGGTATAAAGATATTTCTGCATCACTCTGCAAGCTATCATTTGCATGTGATCATGCAAAGGACTCTACCCCTATATCACAAATCATATCACTCAATTCTATAATTTACATCATCCATAACTCCCTATTTGAGTACTGAACTTGTTCCTACTTCGCCACGCCATATCCATCTTATATATCAAAGATTTATACTATCACAAAGTAGATGATCCCTAATATCATTAATACTCAATCGACTCTTATTTAAACACTTGACACGGGGGCAAAAATACATTCCGTTTTTGCTAGGAGCATTTCTTTTAGAAAATTCAATAAATTATTCTACCCTATTCTCATATTCATCACTCGTTCTTAAAGCACTCATCCAACTATGATCCACTGTGTTACTACATAATAAATTTTGAAACATTTAATTCAAGACTAAATTCAACAAGGAATTTTGAACGATTTAAGATTAATTCAATTCAATTTAGGGAAAAAAAAGGTAAAACAATTCAAAACTCATGATGGCAATTTAATACAATTCAGTTAAATTCCAACAAATTCAAAACTAAATTCAGCAAGTAATTTTTAACAATTTATGATTAAATTCACCAATTTAATCTAATTCAACTCAATCCTAATAAAAATAAAACAATTAGCAAATCTAACTCCAACAAATTCAAACCAATTCAATTTAACACTAATTTTAGCTCTCTAATCTAATTCAACTCAATTCAAACAAAAATAATGCAAATTCAACACTAATGATAACAATTTTATCCAATTAATTAAGATCAATTATTTAATCCAACAATTAAAGCAATCCAAAATATAAAAAACTTACCAAAATTTTAAACTATATAATCCCAATCACAATTTTCAAGTTTACTCATTTTGAAAAAAAATTTGCCAAAGCTTCTTTTTGAGATAATATATGAAAAAAAATATCAATTTGCTATTAAATAAATCTTTCAAGATCATAATAACTATATTACCATTATAATGAAATATCAATATATGAAAATTCTCTCTTAGACATTTTGACAAACGCTCTATGTGTATGAATATTCAAACAAGTTTAACAAATTTCTTAATCTTTAAATCTATTACCCAATCAATGTATACAAGTTTAAAACTTTGTAAATAAAATTCAGGATTCAGCAGCAACCACAAACCCACATTCTTTTGCAGCACATATAGAATAACCAAAATGAGGAAGATTGCTTGTCAACTTACCTTATTCAATACGTAGAGCTATCAAAGAAGGGAGAGTGTACATGTAGCATCAACTTAGATGGGAGAAGAGGAGATGCAGGTGAGCGTGGCTTTGACAGCGACCTTCTTTGTTCAGTGGAGTTGGCAACTTGTAAAGGGAGAATGTGTCACATCCCAAATTTTGAGCATAAAAGTACCAAAATTAGCTTGAAATGGACAAGCTACCAGACCCTTTTTGGCAGAGGTCACAGAGACTTCCTAAAACGTCCTATCTTTAACCCCTTAGAGTACGCATTCGTAAGTATTATGGTTCAAGCAGATCATGACACAAGCTCGTGGATTTAAAATTTCAACATAATTACTCGAGTTACTATTTACTGTTTAATTTCCAGATTACAGGTCTAAATTCAAAAATTCATAACTAATTCCATAAAAATCGTATTGAGGTGCTCTAAAATTTTACGAAAAGATATTTCAACGTTCTTTAAGGGAAAAATACCAAAATGGACTTATCCTTACCCAATTTATACAGTTTAATCAATAAATATTACTATTCATTTTATAAAATCTGAAACTTCCAGACTCTGTGCCTCAAATCTAAAAATTCGTATCTCCTTGTGTACACATCCAATTGAGGTGATCTACCTCTCATTTTAAATCTTGGGATGTGTACTATGAGTCTTCCAAATCTCATGACTTAACTCATTTGTTTGATAGGTCAAACTAGAGCTACAAACTCACTGCTCCAAGACCTACGTTTTATCCCTTAACATCTCTTTACTTTAATTGTTTTTATTTCTTTGGCATACATAACATGGGCTTTCTCTTACCTATTCATGCTCATACAATTTCATTCATGCCATAAATATTATAATTAATTACATGGCATCATAGGTATCCATAACATAAATTACATAATAGGAGAATTACACATTGAATAATAATATCATTCATTAACATGAACAATTCTCCACTTTCTTCTCCTTGCTTCTAATGCCATTATTGCCCATCATTGATTGACCTAAATGGTTGGTTAGGGAGGCGTGAGATTTGAGAGAATCTCAGTAGCAAACAATACCATATTAATCATGCTAGATGGATGCTAATGCACTACACGCAACTTGTTTATTCTCTTGTTAATTAGTGACATATTAGCATGCTCAAAGCTAACTTATTGATGCATGGCCATAGAGACATAATCTACTCATCATGAATAGTAATTACAACAGCTAAAACATATCACAATAACATGTACACGACAACACACAAGCATACAACATCAAGCAATGACAATAGGTAAGTTCACTACCTTGCACCTCAAGCTTTCCTCTTACTTTTCCTTTTACTCCCTTGACTTTCCAACCATGTGGGCATTCGGTCAACATCACCAAGAATCCTCTTAGATGTTCCAAGGTCCTAAACATAGTCATAATGGTCACACAATCTATTAGGACCAAGAGACTACATAAGGTTCAAGACTATCTCTCTTGAACTTAACTTCTTTCTCTTAATTTTAGGGTTTTTTTTCTAGCTTTTCTAACATAAATCTCATCATTTCCCATCCTTAAGATCTATTTCTTGTCAATTAGAACCACTTTAGATGGCCTTAGATTCAAGAAGATCAAATCTGAAAATTTTGCTTCGCGGGTACTGTTCACACAGAAATTCTAGAATTTTTGCTCAAATTTGAAGATTCATAATTAATTCTAGAAAAATCAAAACAAAGTGGTTCCAAGTCTCACTAAAAGCTCCTTAAGTACTAAAATGCCCTTTTATCGACATAACCAGCTTTTTAATTTATTAAAGCCATTCCACTGGCCTTTTTGGTTGCAGGATTAATTTTATAAATTAGTACAACTTTCTAACCATTTAATCTCATTTTTGTGTACATTTTTGAGGTCTCTTACTATTTTAAATAATTACCTCGAACCATGTACTTTTTACCGACCATAATCTTATAAATTCCATTTAAGTTGTCTCTGAGGTATTTTCATCTTTTCTCTTCACAGAAGAGCCTTAGAATATTATTTCCCATTTTTTGGGATTTTCTTGGAATTCTCTGTATACTCTTCCATTTTTACCCCTGTTTGTTATAACTTTCTGAATTTACAGTTTAATCCCTGCTTGGACTTGACTTCATATAATCCTCTCTTTGAGGTTTATAACTTAACCCTTGGCCTGTTTCTACTCTCTTTTCTCTTTCTGGGCCCTTAAAACTTTACTGGAGTCTCTAACTTGATTATACTTGAGCCCTGAAAACTTTTACTTTGCAGTTTAGTCCCTAAAACTGCTTTAACTTCCTTTCTCATCTTTGGGACTTCTGCTCAAAAGGAGTCTGATAGCCTATCTAATTCAAGCTATTTCTAGTACTTCTAGGCCCAAAAGTCGGGATGTTACACTCCTTGGAAGGACGAAGGGATTCCCAAAGAAAAGATTTCTAGGCCAAGTGGGGACCTAATTGTACATAATAAAAGTTTGGTAGACCAATATTCAAAGTTATTGAAAATGGCCCCAAATGTTTCAAAAAAATTGCAAAAGCAATGGGAATAGGATCCCAGAGCTAATATAAGGCTAGAAATGACGAAAATGCCCTGAAGTCATTCAAGGGTTTTGGGCAATTTGAGATAGTAACTTAAATTGAATTATTTAAGGTATGAGACGGCCTCAAATAATTAGGAAAAACTGGGAAACAGTAATTGAGGAATTTACACAGATTGTAAAATTAATTCCATCCCTAGAAATTGATGAGGTTAGCTTTAATTAAATTTAAAGCTTATTTATATCCTATCTAGGGAAAGTCAAAATAGCTATCTAGAGTTTAACTTTTGATTTAAGAAAAATTAGAGGAAATCCATATGGTGAAAGGTAAAGAATGAAACCCAGAGATAAATCGACAGAGTTATGAGCCAATAGAAAAGAATTCAACAAAATCGACTCTGATTAAATATTATTTAATTAATTACGTCACTGGGGAGAGAGGGATGTGATATTCCTTTCTCTATAAGCATACCATGAGAAGATTAAGTTAAGAACTAATGGAAGGTACATTGGCAATGCTAAGAAACCTGGAAGGGAGCCAAACTGACAATGTCGGGTCCCTTAAGAGTCAAAATGGGAAATTTATGAAAAATTCTCAAAAATTCTCTAAAAATAGAAAAAGGATAAATTAGGGGTTTTTGAGTCATATATCCCAAAAATAGTGATTTTTGAGGAAAATAGTGAAAATTGAGGAAATATAATTATTTTAATTACATAAGGGCCTCAATAATTCAAGGAAAAATAAGGATAAGTTCCTTGGGAATATATATGAATTTATAAAATTATTTCCAAGCATTGAAAATGCAGGAAATAATTTATGGGGAATTTACTTCTGAATTCCTATCGTTAAAGACCCGATTTCGGAGAAAATGTGAAATAAATACCTAGAGGTCTTGAAAAATTCCCAAAACTTCCCGATCACACTTTTGGAATAAATAGGGATTTATCATGAAATGGGATTTTTGAAGCCTTTAGCTATTTTTCCTAACAGGGGGCAAGAAATCGGGTATTATGTAACCAAATGATTTTTAAAGTACCCTAACCAATTCCATTGCTTGCTAATCAGTTTTTACCATTTAGTTAGCATCCGACAAGGCCCAAATTCATGCTCATCATGATCGGAACAAATGGCTTATGTGCTGGGCAAATTTTCAACCACGGATGAAAAATGACTTGGAAAGCAAGATGCAAGTGGATGACTAGGATTTGCTGATGGCTTGACTTTAATTCTAGGCCATCTTTGGCACTTGAAAATGCTTGCCAAAGGGGGAAGAACCAGCAGAAATGGTGGCCTATAAATAACCCCATAATTCTCCCAAAATTCGTGCAAAAATCTGGAAAAATAGGGGAGGTTCTGTACAAATTTTTCTTGACTTCTAAACACCTTCAAAACCACTTCTAATCTGAGGCTAATCATCAAGCTTTAATCAATGACTCCTTAAGGTATGTTTAGGCTTTAATTTGGTGCATTTCCAGTGGCTAAATCATGAGTTCTTGGTAAGGGAAATGGATAGCAACTTGTTTAATGACATTGAATCATGATGTTTGGTGCTGTTTTGATTGGATTTTTGGATGGCTAAACCCTAAGCCAAGGTGCTGCAAGAAATTGATAAAGTTAGAGAAAGATGAAATAGATGTTAGAAATATGTTTAAAGGCTTGGAAACAATAAGAATCAAGTGGTTCTGTGTTGATTTTGCAAGAAATCCAACTTTCCCTTAATTTGTGATTTTGTTCGGCCTTGACTATTCTAAATGGTCATGATTGGATTTTGATTGTTTTGAGCTTGGAAATGGATTCTACATGCAAAATTATATTGGAATTTCATGTGGATATAATTTTAGGAAGGTTGGAGTTGAAACTCAAAAGTTAGATTTCAAGTATGTTCAATAAAAAATTAAGTAGAGATAAGTTGATGGCTTGATTCTAATAATTATTTTGCATGATGTGTTTAGGACCTTGGAACATCCAAGAGGATTTTAATGGTATTGACCAAAAATCCATAGGGTTGGAAAGACAAGGGAATCAAAGGAAAAGCAAGAGGAAAGCTATGTTACAAGGTAGTGAACTTACCTATATTGTGTGCTTGATATGTATGCTTGGATGGTATGCTTGTGATGCCATAATGTGACTAAGCCGTAATGAAATGTTTGCAAAGTTAAGTGCAAAATTATGTTATGTTATGCCTTGGCAATATGTTATGAAAGCATATGATGTTTGGCTTACTTTCTATGGCATCTATATGTTAATGTTATGATAACATGTCATGCATTTGCATTACGTCTTGCATGCTTATGAGTAGTGTTTTCTATTGAGATTCTCCTGAATCTCATCCTCCCTTAACAACCCCTAATAGGTGCTACAAGCTTGAAGGAAAAATCAAGAAGTGGAAGTGCAAGATAAAGGGAAGAAACCAAGCATGTCTTATGTTTCCATAACATGCTATGTTATGTAACTTTTATGTTAGTTGATATTATAATCATGTCATGTATATTCAATGATGTTTAAAATGTTTATGGTATGTAAGATGGCATGGTATTATGTATGGAAATAGTATATACAATGACAACATGGGAAAGGCAAGAAATGAATTTATTTGAAAATGTTGAATTAAGTTAAGGAATTAGAGAGTCCCTAAATGAGCCATGAATTGGTGCCAATAATGAGACAGAGCAAATAAACAAATTTTGTCATGAAATTGGGTGAGTATTTAGAGCACATCCTAAGCTTTAAAAAAAGTGGTAGGTCACATGAAATGGATGTGTATGCTAAGAGTTATGGCTGTTCAAAGCTGAGGCAGGACTTTTGGAAAACATTATTTTGACCAAATAAATAGTAATTTTTGATGAATAAATGGTACAAATTGGCAAGGTTTAAGTCTAGATTGTTATTTTTCCCTTGTAGAGAATTGAAAGAGCTTTATGTGAAAATCTCTGGAATGTGCAGTGAACTGTGACTGTGTAAGTCAAACTTTAAAACTTGATTTTCTAACCTTAAGGCCAATGAATGTGGTTCCAAATGCTTTGTTATAATGCGCTAAAGTGTACAAAAGTAAGGTGACAGAATGACAGCTCGTCATCATCGGATAGCAGAGGACAGAAATGCTACAACACTGAAGACACAACTACTGTAACCTTCTTTCGTTAGGGGGATAGGAGGAAAGGCGACAAACTGCCAGATTATAGTTATGATCGCCAAGGGGAGCAGTGGAGATGGGAAGAAGAGGCAATGTAGGAATGAAAATAGGAAGGGAGGGAGATATTCACAGGCTGCATAGATTAACTTAGGCAATGGTTTTAAAAAAATTCAGGCCCCTTCTCGTTTGTCTTATTAAAACAGACGAGAAGGAGCCTTTTCTCGTCTGTTTTAATAAAACAGAGGACACTTCTCATTATACTAATAAAATAGATGAGAAGCTCTAGTTCTTTTATGTTTTCATAAATAGACAAGAAAATGGAGCTTATTCTTGTCTCTTTTGCTAAAACAGACAAGAATACTCACTTTTTCTCCTCAGTTTTTGTAAACACACATGAAGAGGGGTAGTAAAAAGTATGTTTTCTTGTAGTGTGACATTGGGCCTAGCCACTTCAATGCCAAAAAAATTATTTCATTAATCCTAAATCCTTGATTTTGAAATTTTTATGGAGAAACTCTTTCACATCCTCAATTCTGTGTTTTGCACTTGCAGTAAAAAGAAGATCATCTATATATACTAAGATTAAAAGAAAGCCATCATTATAGTTTTTATAATACAGTGAATAATCATGTTTGCTTTGAATAAATCCACCACCTACTAAGGCTATAGATATGTTTGGAAGTATTAAATTGAAAATAAAAATTTTAGATCCTAAGACCCTATGATTCGGCGAACTCAAGAAATGGGGGAAAGGAGTTGGATTTTGATAAATCCAACCTTATCTTTGGATTCCTCATGAAAAAATTGAATAGGAAATAACTAAATGAATGATTTTAAAACTATGAAAAAGAAAGTGAAATCTAAGGTTAAAGTGTCACACCTCCTTTATTATCTTATTATATAACAATTAGAACCCTTTAAGATCACCACCAAAGCCTTAAGTATGGGAAAATTTAAATCTGAAATTTTCATTTTTGGTTTACTATTTACTATATGCGACATTTGGGGCCAACTTTGAAGATTCATAACTAAATTTAGAAAAATCAAAACTAGGTGGTTCAATTTCTATTTGAAGCTTGTTATGCCTTCTATAAGGAAAAAATATCATTGGCCTCAGATCATTACAAAACAGCACCAGAAAATTCAAAAAGTTACATTGTTTATATGGTAAATTTTTGAATTTTTAGTATTTAACCCAACTTTAGAAGGGCATATATCTTAGCACTAAACTCTAAATTTAATGATCTATCACTTGATTTAAAGATAAAAATGTTATCTATATGTTTATAAAATTTCAAGTCCAAATTCGATCATTTCCTCATTATTTTATTTGCCCCAAAATTATCACTATTTAGGGTATTTTTATCCCCTAAGCATGATTTTCTTGAATTTAAGTCCATTTTTCCTTGTGCCATTCCCTCTAGCATTCCATCATCCATTTTTCCAGCATCAAAACACATTATATCAACATGCAGATAAATTGATATTGTCTAAAATTTCATTACAACATCATCATAAAGTTTACCAAAATAATACATAATGTTCACATATCATCACAAAATCCATATTGCTCCTTTAGCCCAACACCAATTCCTTATCCTTGTCCATGAATGAGCTACTTCCTATTTGATACATAATTTAACATAGGAGGGGGTGAGATTTCATGGAAATCTCAGTAGTAATGAACTACAATTCTCATATTCCCCAAGTAATACAAAATGTGTCATGCAATAGCACTTCAAGACAACCTCAAGTCACATAAATTCATGCTATGCATTCAACCAAGAGAGGAATCACTTACACTCTCATACTAACATGTTATTATGCATTTGGCCAAAGCACATCAAGTGTCATCAATCAACAATTCTATCATATGTATTCCTTAATTCAAAGCATTTAACATAAACACATTATGTAAGCAAAATAAACAATCAAATTATAAGTTCAAAGCTACCTTTCACACTTGTATATTTTTGGCCTCTTTGAGGGAATTAGCCTCTCCTTATTTTTCTCCAACAAAACGTATCAATTCAAGTATAATTGCAATTCACATTAACAATCATACAACTTGAATACTATACTTAACCTTAAACATACTTAGTCCCCCCTTTTCTTTGATTTTTAACAAAATTGTTCCTCCTTTGAATTCAATAATCTCTTGGCTCATTTCTACACAATTTTTCATGTAAAATTCAATTATCCAATTAAATTTATGAAAATCAAACTCCTTTTCCTTCAAATTGTCTTGGCTGATTTAGGGTATGTAGGTTTCCAAAAATCCTATTTTTGATTCCAATGATTTTAAACACTTCCTTTTAGCATATCCCTACACAAAAACACATTTTAAACTTATTGGAATCATCAAATCATAGCAAAATAACTTCCTACACCAAGAACTCCTCTTGGCTGAAATGAACCTTAAGAAAACCTAACTTGGTTTTCTTCCAAAAATCAATCCATATACCACTTAAACATGCCTATTTCACTTCATATTTAAGGTTTCTATCCTTCCTAATGCATAAGCATTCAGACCAAAATTTCATAGCATTTTCCCTTGAATTTTCATACAAAAGCTTAACCAAAACAAGCTTTAATATTAACCATAATGAGGTTTAGACATACCTTGATGAATCCTTGGTCAAAGCTTGCTAATTCCTTGTCCCAAAGCACTCACAAATTTTCAACTTTTAGGTCAAGAGAATAATTGGACAGAACCTCCCCAAGTTTTTCCAATTTTTCACCATTTTTTGGTATTTTGAGGGGGTATTTATAGGCAAAATAATATGCCATTCCCCCTATTTGGGTGGCCAAAGTGCGACCTAAGGGGTGTAACATCCTAATTTTTATATCTCTAATATTTAAACAAACTTTTATGGAATAGGTAGAGGTTAAATATATATGGAATTAAAATAATTCTGATTTTATGTATGTATATGTGTGTGTGTGTGTGTGAGAGAGAAAATGAATAAAATAGCAATGTTTAGAAGTCCCACATTGACTAAATGATAAGAAAATGGATAAAATAGCAATGTTAAGAAGTCCCATATCGACTAAATAATAGAAAAAGGGAGCTCTAGGAGCCTATATATATATGTGGTAGTAGGCGAGAGTTAAAGAGGAATTAAATAATTTTCGTACAAAACTAAGATAGTCTTAGTTAAGTGTTGTTTATGACTTTGTGAACCGTTGGATCGGGTTGCAATTTCGTCAGCTAGTCCAAGATGTTATACTCATTAGTTTCAACGGTTGGATCATCATTTTGATCTCTGAGTTACAAGTTATTAGATATAAACCCTGTTATGGTATTTTTGAGTATGGGCCTCGTTTGTACTTGACTATTAGCTAGGAGACTAGGTAACTAAATTTCTATCTATTATATGCATTGGTATGAGGTTGGTGAGTAAGTTTATATCCAAGTTTTATATACATATATTATGTTTTGTATGAACTGTGTTGTGGGATATTATTTTGAAAAGGATTGAAATCATTTGTATTGTTAGAAATTAATGATTATGACTATGAGGTGTTATTTTGGAATTTGGTTGGTTATGCACATAAATGTGTTATTTGAACCCTGTGCATCTAGTTTAGGTGCAGGAAGGAGATGATTGGAGTTATTGAGATTTATATACTTACCATATGGTATCGGCCTCCATACGGAGCTCTATAGTTGGCCACTATTGTTGTCCCACTAGTTCTTCAAGGGACTATGACACCCTACTAGTTCTTTGAGGGAGACGCATGGTCTACTGAGTGTTCTATGGTCTTTGAATGGTCCATATCACTCATGTGGTGAACTTGTCACAGTAACCAGTCAAATGGAAAAAACTTAGCCCTTGGGTCCAATCAGCTAAAATAAGGAGGATATAAAGATGGATTTGGGTTCATGGATTGCATATGACATGGTATCTTCATTTGATATTTATATCTTTTGAATAAAATGAAAAGTATGCTATCCCTTTTGAAATTTATCAGTTGCATAAGATTTGCAAAAATATTAGACTTATATGGTTCTTGTGAATTTAATTGTCAAATAAATGTCTATTGACTATTATTAATTCTGTGTATCCCACCTGACACCTCGCTAGCCCATGCTAGTATGTGTGGTAAGTAGGGATTTAGTTACTGAGACGTTGTCTCATCCCTATTATTCAATATTTTTCAGGTGAAAGCTTTAGAGGAGGGACGTTAAGGAAGGCTTAAGAGGAGTAAAGCTACATTAATGACTTGTAGCGTCTCCTCGCTTTATGAGTTATGTTGTTTCCTGTATATTGCCACCTTAGGATAAATTGTTTTTAATTGATTCATGCATTATTATGTATTATGTCCTTTGAGTTGTACTATTATGGTATGTGTGCTGGTAGTTGGCTAGAGGCCTAGGATCGCATGTGATTTGTTTATGAATTTATTATAAAGTATGAATGAAGATTTAATTTTTCATGTTTTGATTTATGAGTTATATTATATGTTGGTTTATAATCATATTAGATAAGATTGATCCTTTCTTACATAGCTTGTATTTGAATGAATCAGGAAAGGTTATTTTATCCGTGATAGGATGTATGATTTGATGCTGCTCTTTTCTATCACGGATAACAATGTTATATAATTAATTAGTGTAAATGGTTGTGATATAATTTGAGTTTTTATTAGTATGGTTTGGTTATAAAAAGTTATTTCTTAAAGTTAGTATGGCTGCATCAAGTGTAGGATAGATTCAGATCAAGCTAAGTGTCCAATTCCTAGGATATTCCAAGATTTTCGTATGAAAATTGAGTTTTATTTTAATTTAATTGAAGAGTTTAGAATTTCACAAAATTCAGCCTTCTCTAGGCCCAATGTGGGGCCACTTATGGTTTAGGATGGCCCACTACCCAAATCACAATCCCAAACCATTGTGAAACTTATTAGTTACTTAGTAACATTTTATAATTTTTCTAGGCCTCCAAAAATTCATTTCTCTTCATGAAAATTCCTCTTTTAATATAAGGATATGATTTGAAAATTTTTAGAATTTTTTCTACATCTAGCTATTTATTTTGAATTTTTCCTAATTAGACCTTTATTAGTAAAACTGTGAGAAATAAGTTCCCAAAAGTTAATCTCTGAGCTTTCAGGGCCTAAAACCAATTTTATAAATTCCCATAATTATTTAAACAATTAATCCATATTTTTTTAAGAATTATTGAGGCCTCTGACTATTTAAAATAATTATTTTCCTCTATTTTTTTTTTGAAAAACCTCCATGTTCTGGAAATTCCATACTAATTCATTTTTACATAATTTTGACCTTTAGGGCCTTCATCGAGGTTCAAAACCTCTAATTCATCTTTTTAATATTTTTCAAAAATTTTCTAAAATTTTTCTTAAATTTTCCCTCTTTACCCTTCTTAGACTGATAATTATGAAAATGCCAGCCAGGGTCCCATCAGGGTTTCACATCAAAAGTTGTTTAATCCTTTTGTCTAATTTCTATATTGGTGCTCATTCAAATTTTAACCCTCTAAGTCCAAATGAGATTTTTAAGATGTGACATAAAGAGGAACAAGTTTAAGAGTTAATGTGGTTAGTGAATTCTATGGTCCTAACAAAATAACAATTGACTTACAATGTTTAACTAGGGCCATGAGACACCAAGGAAGAGGAATGGCAAGATTGATCAAGCAATCTTGATAGTTGGCAAGTAAAGGAGCAAGAAGAAAGCTTAAGGATAAAAAGTAGTGTGCTTGCCCTAATGTATGCTTGTATGTTGATATTGTTTGATAATGAATGAAAGCATGACTAATGAAATGTTGCTCTATTTCTTGTTTAATTCATGGTCATGTGTATTTGAAATATTGAGCATATGAATATGATATTTTAAAATAAGAAGATATGTAATACCAAGCATGTCATTCAGTTGCATTTATCTTGCATGTATGAAAGGTAATGTTTTCTACTGAGATTCTCCTGAATCTCATCCTCCCTTAACCAACCCTAATAGGTGATAATGAGCAAGCAAGAGGATACATGGAGAGGAAGTAAGGAAAAGAGGAAAAGAATTTGTATGCCAATGTATGTTATGAACATACATTTTATTACATTATGTATTGTATTTTATTATATTATGTATTGTATTTTATTACATTTTAAGAAATGTATTGTATTTTATTACATTATGTACTTTGTATGCCAATGTATGTTATGAACATACCTCTCAATGTTATGTGACATTAAATAGTGATGATGGTATGTACAATTTGCTATGATGATGTATGGGAATAGTTTATGGTTTGATGGAATGATAATATGTAAGAAAGGAATTAATTATGTAATATTATTGCAAGCTAAGAGGATAATTTATACCTAAATGAATCGCAAAATAGTGACAAATTTAAGTAGAAGCAAACAATCAAATCTTTTGTGAAATTTGGTGAATAATTAGAACACATCCTAAGCTTCAAAACAAGTCCTAGATCACTTAAAATAGATGTGTATGTTAAGAGTTATGACTGTTCAAAGTTAGGATAAAGAGACTGAAAAATACTGTTTTGACTAAATAAATAGTAAATTTTCATGAATTAACAGTATGAATTGGCAAGGGTTAAGTCCAAATTTATATTTTTTTTCTTTAGAAAATTGAAAGAACTTCAAATCAAATTTTGAACCACCCCAATACAATTTTTCTATAATTAGTTATGATTTTTTAAAATTGGACTAAAAATCTGAAATTTCCCAATAAATAGTAACTTAAAAAACAAACTTTAAATTTCAATCAATAGGCTTGTTTTGTGAATTGCTTGAATTGTAATGCTTTGTATAAGGAAGGATGTTTCAGAAAAATTCTCATGATAATCAATTCCTTCCCTTCAATTATACCCTTTGGCCATAAGCCTAGCTTTGTATTTGTCTATTTTTCATCAGGTTTATATTTAAGTTTCTATACTCTCTTACATCCTATTGCTCTTTTTCCTCTAGGCAAGGCCACTACATCCTAGGTTTTATTATTTTCTAAAGCTTCAATTTCCTATTGTATGGCATTAACACAATTAATGTCCTTAACAGCCTTATTATAAATATGAGGTTTAGAGGAAGAATCAATAGAACATGAATAGCACATGTTAGTGGAGGAAATATTTTCATAAGATATATACCTTTCAATCAGATGCTTACGTTTACTTTGTCCCTTTGTATTCTGAACCTGTCCAGAATTAACCACATTACACACATAGTCCTTTGCCTAGGTAGGTAGTTTGCCAACATTGGTTGGCCAAGCTACTCTCTGTTAAGAATGATATTAAATATTGTCATTACTACAGGCTGGGACATTCTCCTTCCACCGCTCATGACCCATTGCTTCTTGATTATTTTATTTATGCTCATTTTTTATTTTATTACTTATTAGGTTTATCAAAATTTCTTTAGGATAAAAAAATGTTTTTGAAGTCTTTATTAACTCCCCTTGGTCAATACATGTCTACTTACAAGAATGCTTTGATATTTTAGATTAAGCAAAACAAATCCCTTTTGACTATTAGGATATCCTAAAAAGCACGAGGTATCAATGTGGGTTTAATTTTGTTAGTATTAGTTAAACTAGTGGCATAAGCTAAACAACTAAACACTTCAAGATTCTCATAGTCAGCTAACTTTCTATGAACACTCTTAGAAGGGGTTTTGAAATTTAAAATCCTTAAAGGTAATCTATTAACCAAGTAAGTACCCATTTTAACACATTCCCCTCACTACTTAGTTGGCACCCCAAAATGAATGATTAATCCCCTACCAATTTGTATCAAAGTTCTTTGTCTCCTCTCTATAATTCCATTTTTTTTAGGATGTAAGGACAAGTAGTTTAATGCATAATTCCTTTTTCCCCCAAAGTATTTTTTAATGTCACTGTTTACAAATTTATCATCGTTATCACTTCACACTCTTTTCATAGAAGCAACTAATTAAACACATAAGCAATAAAGTTCTTCATATAAAATATGGTTTTAGATTTATTTTTCATCAAGAAAATCCATGTTTCCTAGAAAAAATCATCTATAATAGTAAGAGGTTTTCTATAAGGTCCCTACCCATCCACATGCAATAACTCAAAGCATCTTTTAGTTTCACTATAACAAGGGGAAGGGAATTCTGGTATGTTTAGCTTGAATGCAAACTTCACATTCTTTATTCATCATTCTATCTTTGTTCTTTACAACATCTAAATACTTCATTAGAGAAAGATATGCATAACAAGTTGTCACATCCTACTAATTTTAACCCTAAAAATGAAGAAAATAAAATAGATCATAAGTCAAGCAGAATAGACAACAAATAAACGGCACAACTTTTGAACTGAAACAAGACCAGGGACCAAACTGTCATTTTTAAAATATCTGGTCAATATTGAATAGAGTGGTAAAGTGTGCTTGAAATTCTAGAAAAATCCCAAAAAATCATGAAAAATAGAATAAAGGGTATAGAATAGTATTTGAGGTCTAAAAGATGAAAACAATATGAAAATAATTTATTTTGAAATTTTTTGTATTTTGTTAGAATTTTGGCTAATTAAGGAAAAATTGGCCAAATTGAATTATTTAAAATACATTAAGGGCCTAAATAATTCATGAAAAAATTGAAAAAATTATTTGAGTGGTTATTATGAATTTTAAAACTATTTTTGACCTCTAGAGATATAGAGGTTAGCTTTGAATTATTTGAAGCTAGAATTATATTGGTTGAAAGCTGATTTTGGGAAAAAATCAATTAAAGGAGTTATAGGGCAAAATAAAATATGAAAAAATTATGAGAACTTCTTATCATTAAAAAGAAGCTATTGGAGCAAGGAAATAAATTTTTGGAGATAGTGAATTTAAGAGGATCTACGAAAAATTTAACAGATATCATGAAATTATACAATGTGATAACCATAAGCTTGGTGGGGCCAAAATTTTCCCAATTTTTCTAACCTAAATGATGCCACTTCAGGAGGGAGAGGACCTAAGTGAAATAATATAAATTGTTCAAGGATAGAATTGGAGGATTGGAATCATGAGTAAAATATGAGGATTTGTACATATGGGTGCTTATGTGTCCAATAAGATGGCATCTTCATTCAATTTGGAGGACACCTAAAAGGGCAATGGTGTGTTTGAAGGGAAGAAGAGAAGAGATGAAGCCATGTGTTCTAGGGTGAAAATTAAGGTTCAAATGAGTTACCACATGGTAAGGTTAAGACAAGTTTTATATATACTACTTCCTCTCCTCTTAAGTTACTCTTTTTGGTCATTCTAAGGCTTAGAGGGGCAGAGTATTTTCAACCAAGAGGGAGAGAATAAGGAGAGAAAGAACAAGGTCAAACAAGGTGATTTCAAATCTCTAATTAAGGTAGAAGCATAATTATCCTCTTTAGTGCTTGATTTTTTTATTGATTGATGGTTTTAAACTTGGTTTTGATGGAGTTTAATGGTTGGAAACCCTAAGTGATGTTACTGTATGAAATGTTTCTTGATGGATTATGATTGATATTAAGTTGATACATGGATTAAAGGATGCAAAATAGTTGTTTGATTATGACTAAACCTTGTTATTTGAAAGATTTCAACTTGTGCAATTGTGGGACACTGTTTGCCCAAGGTTGATATGCTATCCTAGGTTTTGATTTTTGTTGTTTTAATGCTTCCGATGAGTTTAGAAGATGATTTTATGTAGGGATATATGGAGAACCTGTGTTTTAGAGTATTGAAATTGAAAATAAAATTTTTGGAACCCTAAGAGACCTCTCGTCCAAACTGAAAAAGGAGGAAAGGAGTTGGATTTTAATGAATCTAAGTTCAAATATGGATTCTACATGAAAAAATTGTATAGAAAAAACATGGGAGAATTATGTTAAGGAAGATGATGCTAAAACCCTAAAAATAAAGGTTAAAGGGTTAGGATTTTAGAGTGAGTTATTTAATATTTAATGGAATGGTGTTATAAATTTGGAATGCCATTATTTTTGTTGTTTGATAGGCATTATTGTGGAGCAAGAGAGAGCTTAAGTCAAGGACAAGAGGTTGTGTGGTCAAGAGTGACAAGAGATAGAACTTACAATTTGATATTATCTTGCTTGGTTGTTACTACGTGTAGTTCCTTATTTATATGCCATGTTGTGGATGAGCTTGATATGTGATAATATGTTTGACTTATTGCATTGTATGACTTGTTTATATGTATTATTGAATTGACTTTTGGAATGGTTTATTGCTCTCTTTCATGGCATGAAATTTAGTTGATATCTTATGAAATCACATGTAACATACCTTGCTTGATCGACATTATAATTGTGGTTCTTTGCTATGAGACTTCCATGAAATCTTACACTTCTCTATGTCCAAAAATAACATTATGAGGGGCTGCAAGTGGTCATGGGAAAGGCAAGGAAGTGATCACATCTTAAGGGATGATTTTATAGAACCTTATAAATATTATGCTATAATATTGTAATAATTGAGATTTCAGACTTGTTGACTGTTTTGAGGCTTGTAACTTATGTGAAAAATGTTGATAAATGTTGTGAATTATTGTAAAGGCATGCATGAATTGGCATGATGAAATTATAACATGTTAACCTTGTAAGGGATAAAAATTGACCTAAAATGGGTCAAAGTTTGACCACATGTGAATCTAAGCATATGAAGGAATTTGATAATGAAATTTGGTAGATCAATAGATCTCACTTTTAGCTTTAAAATGAGTGGTAATTTATAAAAATTAGAGTTTTGTACAAAAAGTTGTATCTATCCAAAGTTAAGCATGAATTTTGAAAAATTAAAAAATTTACCATATAAACAATTCATATTGACATGAAAATTGGGCACACATGAGCTAAGTTTGTCAATATGGAAATATTTTTCCTTATAGATCTCGTTGTAAGCTTCAAGTAAAACTTGAAACCATTTCATTTCAGTTTTTGTAGAATTAGTTATGATTTTTCAAAATAGGGTAAATTTTAGGGTTGCAATAAATAGTAATCCGAGAAAAGAATTTAAAAATTCAAATTTTTCTAACTTGAGGATATATTAAATGGTTCCAAATGCTTCCACTTAATGTAAAAATGGGTGATGAATTAAGGCGTTACACAAGTATATGATGTGATAACAAAATATTAATAAAAGCAGAATTTTTAACATTGTCAACAAGATTCACATGATCATGTTCTCTATCTAGTTTTACTTGCTATAGAACTCTACAACACTACCAGTCCCCATCATTTTACCACCCTGAAGGGCCTATATAATGTGGTAATCAGGAAAGAAAGCAACTATGCAACACGTTTACATAGATAATCTAGAAATAGATATCAAGTTGAATCTTAGCTTGGGGACATATAAAACTGCTTTTAGTTTAATTCCATTAGGAAAGTGAACCTCTCCAAGATAAGTAATTAGTACTCCTTGTCCATTAGAAATTTTAATTGACTTAATCAGGCTCAGGCTAGTATAAACTTCATAGTTATTTGAGAGGGATAAATATCTTGCCATATGAGTAGTCATATTAGAGTCAATAACCAAATGACTTCAAGCATTTTTATATAAAATGGATCCTGTTAAACATGTATCGGTGAGAGAATGAAGCATAGCCTCTGATTCTTTCTTGGGCAACACAAGCAACTTTTCATATTGCTCCATTATAAAGCTTAGGGAAACTATGTTTGCAGTATGGGTTAAGGCTCCAGCATCTTGCCCTGAGTTTGTAACTGCTTAGTTTACAACTGCCTTTTGTCACACCTCTCTTTATAACTCATTATACATCAATTGGAACCATTTTAATGTGTCTCGTAGCGTTCTCGGGTGAGAATTTTAAATTCAGGATTTCACTGTTCATTCGGTCCGTACACTATTCATCTGAAAATGGGCCAACTTTGAAAATTCATAACTAATTCTAGAAAAATCAAAATGAAGTGATTCCAATTTTTACATGAAGCTTACTGATATCTCTAGGGAGGAAAAATATTCATTAGGTCCAATTCCATCCAGAATAATTCTAGAAAATTTGTCAAAGTGTACTATTTATTTAGTAAAATTTCATATTTCTAGTATTTTTTGCCCAACTTTGGAAGGGCATAACTCTTAGCGCACAACTCCAAATTTAATGAATCACTACTTGTTTTAAAGCTAAAAATGAGATATTTCACCACTCTAACAATTCCTCATTATTTTATGTGCCACAAGTTTGGCACTTTTTAGGGAATTTCTATCCCCTAATTACCACTTTCTTGATTTTTTTCCCTCTTTTTCCTTTATCCACATACTTTTCACAATGCATCAAGCATAATTCCAATATTGGAACATGGAATAACAATATAATTTACATCAAATATATCATCCATAACTTATCATAAAATCAACATAAAGTTTATTACACTTGATAAAATTTTCTAACATAACATAATATTCATAAAGCCATTTTATTCCAAGGCCAATTCTTTCCCTTACTCCATGCTTAGTCCACTTCCTAATTAGTGTATAAAATAACATAGGAGGAGTGAGATTTCAAAGAAATCTCAATAGCATATGAATTATAATTATCATGTAAATCAATGCAAGTTTAATTGTGACATGTCATGCAATCCAAACCATTCCCAACTCATAGGAATTCATACCAAATATCATGCAAGGAGAGGAACATTATATTATCCAAACTGACATACCACAAAGTATTTGGCCAAAGCATAATCAATGTCAATCAAACAATCAAATTTGACATACCACAAAGTATTTGGCCAAGGCATAACTAATGTCAATCAAACAATCAAAGTCACCACACAATTCCTCCAATCCAAGTAGACAACAAATCACAACAAACAAGCAAGATAAACAATCAAATTATAATTCAAAGCTACCTTTTTTTTTAAAAGCTTGTCCAAATAATTACTCCAAAGAGCAATGCTTCTCCTTAGTTCTTCCTCTCAATGCCTATTAAACATAGGCCATATTAATCACAAAACAACTTGATTCCAACACTTTAACATTAATTAACAATTTCCCCCTTTTTCTTTGATTTTTAACAAAATGATTCCTTCTCTAAAATCAATCATCTTATGACTCAATCCTACACAATTTTTCATGAGGAATGTAATGGTGCAATTAGATTTTTGAAATTCACACTCCTTCCCCATGATCTTCACTTGGCCGTCTAGGGGGCTATATGTTTCCAAATTTTCCATTTTTGATTCTAATGATTTTAAACACTTCCCAACAACATATCCCTACACAAAAACATGTTTTAAAGCCATTGGAATCATCAAATCAATGAAAAACAAACTCCTTCCCTATGAATAGTGCTGGTTGAAAGGAAGAACCAAAACCCTAACTTGGTTTTCTTCCAAAAATCAATCCATACGCCACTTAATCTTCCTTATTCCACTTGATTATTAAGGTTTCTATCTTTCCCTAAGCATCACACATCCCAACCAAAATGTTTAGCATTTTTCCAATATTTTCCCAAGCAAAAATCCTAATCGAATCAATGTAATACTTAGGGATAATGATGCTTAGACATACCTTAATGTTTTCTTGGTGTGCGTTGGATGATTTCTTACCTAAAACACCTCAAAAATTTCAAACAAGGGGGCTGGATGAACAGTGACAGAGTCTCCCCTTATTTTTTCCAATTTTCCAACATTTTCTTGGTATTTTCTAGGGATATTTATAGAAAAATCAAGTCTACCCCCTTGCCTCCTGATTTGGCTGAATTGGGACACCTAAAGAGGTGTATGTGGCAGCCATCAAGTGTAAGAAATGGTCAGATTTGAACAAGTGGCATGTTGCTAGATATTTCCAAGTATTTTCCCTTGATTTTTCACTTTTTATTTAATATGGAGGGACCTAGAAGGTACATGAAATTGGGTCCTTATTGGGCTCAATATGGCCCACAAATGGTTTGGGTTCGCCCACAAACCAAATCATTATCCCAAACTAATCTGAAGCTTTATTAGTTACTATTCACTAGTAACATTCCATAATTTTTCCAGACCTCTAAAAATTCATTTCTCTCCATGATAATTCATCTTTTAATATGAGAATATGATCTGGAAATTTTCACAATTTTTCACCGCCTCTAGATATTTATTTTGAATTTTTTCCGATTAGGCCTCTATCAATAGTTCTGAGGGAAAATAAATTCCCTAAAATTAATTTCTGAGCTTCCAAGGCCTAAAACCAATTTTATAAATTCAAATAAATATTTAGATGAATTATCCATAACTTTTCCAAATTTTTTGACGCCTTTAATTAATTAAAATAATTATTTTCCTCTGATTTTCTAATATTTTCCCGAAAAACCTCCGTTTATGGGAAATTCCGTAATAAATCATGTTCAACAAAATTCTACCTTTTGGGCCTCAACTAAGTTTCCAAAACCTCTACACTAAACATTTCCCATTTTTGAGGATTTTCTAGAATTTTTTCCAAATTTTTCTGTTTTGCCCTTCCTACACCGATAATTACGAAAATACCAGCTGGACCTTATCGGGGTTTCATATAAAAAATTGTTTCATTTTCCTATCTAGTTCCTACATTGACTCCCATCCCAATTTTTGATTTTCTATAACCAGGTGAGAATTCTTGGGATGTGACACCTTTTGATTACCTTAGCTTTGATTTTCTTTGAAGTCTGTGGGATAGCCCACGAATTGGAAGTAGTTCTCCTTGGTATGTCTTTTCTTGTGGCAATATGTACATTCTATCATGGAACCTCGTCTACCCCATCTTCTGCTATGTCATCTTCCCTTTCTAATTATAGTAATCCCTTTAATTGATTGGGTATTTGAAGAGTTGGCTATATTCTTTTATGATTCATTAGTAAGCCTTGTCACTTGACTATCAAATAAAACTAAACTAAATGCAATAAAGTGGCACTAACCTAGATGTTGAACTCTTGAGGAACCTATGGATGTCTTAGTAATCTAGCACAAATATCAAATTAGCTAAGTATGGTGTGAGAAGTAATTATGCAACCAATGACTGTACCAATGACTAAAGTAAAACTTTCTAAACTTTTTTTAATTTCTGGACTTAATGAGTGAAGATGAATGCAATGTATGAATTATCCTTGATGGTCAAGTTCATCAATCATCTTAGTTCCTCTCTTGATTGAGTTTCAATTCCTTTATTAGACTTGGTTTGTGAAGACCTTCTTCAAACAATGAATTCAACAAGCTAGAACCCTAACTCATCAAACTCATCTAATGCGTAATATGAATTAGGCTCTGTAAAAGGTATTCTACTTTATTAATTAACAATGTTAGAACCCTAACTAGTCAATCAAGAGATGCAAACACTTGAGAAGAAAGAATCAATATAACAGAAGGAAATACCAATCCAATCAATCAATTAAAGTGCAGTGTACAATCCAAATCTTAGTCTCACTGTAATTCAACCAAATTACACCTCATTATAATCACAAATTGTCACATTCCGAGAAATTTTATCTGGACATATGAAGTTAAAAATTGGGATAAGGGCCAATGTAGAAACTAGAGGGGGAGATGAAACAACCTTTAATGTGAAACCGCGATAAGGTCCGAGCTGGTATTTTTATAATTATCGGTCTAGAAAGGGAAAAACGAGAAAATTTGAGAAAATTCTAGAAAATTCCTAAAAAACTAAAAAAAAAAATACAAATTAGAGGTTTAGGAAACTCGCTTGAGGCTTGAAAGGTGGAATAATTAACAATGTTAGAACCCTAACTAGTCAATCAAGAGATTCAAACACTTGAGAAGAAAGAATCAATATAACATAAGGAAATACCAATCCAATCAATCAATTAAAGTGCAGTGTACAATCCAAATCTTAGTCTCACTGTAATTCAATCGAATTACACCTCATTATAATCACAAATTGTCACATTCCGAGAAATTTTATCTGGACATATGAAGTTAAAAATTGGGATAAGGGCTAATGTAAAAACTAGAGGGGGAGATGAAACAACTTTTAATGTGAAACCGCGATAAGGTCCGAGCTGGTATTTTTGTAATTATCGGTCTAGGAAGGGAAAAACGAGAAAATTTGAGAAAATTCTAGAAAAATGAAAAAAATACAAATTAGAGGTTTTGGAAACTCGCTTGAGGCTTGAAAGGTGGAATAATTAACAATGTTAGAACCCTAACTAGTCAATCAAGAGATTCAAACACTTGAGAAGAAAGAATCAATATAACATAAGGAAATACCAATCCAATCAATCAATTAAAGTGCAGTGTACAATCCAAATCTTAGTCTCAATGTAATTCAACCGAATTACACCTCATTATAATCACAAATTGTCACATTCCGAGAAATTTTATCTGGACATATGAAGTTAAAAATTGAGATAAGGGCCAACGTAGAAACTAGATAGGGAGATGAAATAACTTTTGATGTGAAACCCCGATAAGGTCCAGGCTGGTGTAACATCTCAAATTTTGGCTCATAGATACAAGTAATAGCACAAGGAAAGGATGATTACTAAGTCCAATGCAACGAAAGTCCCAGAGATTCCTTGGGAAAAGAAAGAATTTGGAGAAGGTAACCCCGATTAATTATTATTTAATAATATTTTTGGGAAAAGGAGAAACAAAATATCTAAAGACCATCATGACGGCATTGAGTCAGTACGCTGAGTCACCAAATGCAATCATGACACCTACGAGTCATCATGCTGAGTCACCAAATGCAATCATGACACCTACAAGTCATCATACTAAGTCAGCAAAAGATATTTATAGATAGCATAAAAATCAGAATGCAGTACGGGAATATTTTAGACAGTCCTTTATCTACCCGTTATAGTGAAATCTCTACTGTGTGACTCGGTAAGGTTAAGTAGCCTATCAGTGGAGCTAATTATTTTCATCTATGCTCCTCTAAGATGGCACCATATATGTACTTAATTAAGATGAGAAAATGGTGCCAGGACATATCCTAGTGGTACTGGGTAAGCCAGGAGTCAAAAAAGTACCCGATACAGTGCAGAATGGCAAAATAGGTAGAGGAATGCCTAAGGGCTATATTTTACACGAATTTTATATTAATTTCCTTCCTATTTTAATGCCAAAATGATGAAGGAATATGAAAGAGACAAGTGTACGGTTAGATGGGAAAAGAAGGTGTTACGTGTACAGTTAGATACAAGACACGTGTACGGTTAGATGCAAGACACGTGTGCGGTTGGATTAAAGACATTTGGCTTGATGATGTAAGCATGATGTCATCAAGATGACATCACCCTAGACAAGTGTCACATTTCTTGGAGAGAAAGCTTACTTATTCAAGATTGAATCAGAATCGACGGCCAGGATTTGTTCTCGTTTTCTATAAATACCCCCACCCCTCCATTTTGTCCAAGCTCCTTGAACCCATGGGGAAGATCTTGTAAAATGATTTTTAGAGAGAGAAAGAAGAGGGAGAAAGAAAGGCCAAGTGATCCCAAGCCAGATCAAGCTCTAAAACAAGGCATGAGTACCGTTTTTGATGTAGTTTCTACCTCCCTTGTTATTTTTGAGTTGGTGGTTAGTTTAATTAGATTTTTGATGATTGAAATCCTATAGGGAGGTGCTGTACAAAATTTATTGGAATAGAAAAAGATGGAATAGATGTTAGAAACATGTTTAAAGGCTTGGAAACAACAAGAATCAAGTAGTTTTGCGTTGATTTTGCAAGAAATCCAACTTTCCCTTAGTTTGTGATTCTGTTTGGTCTTGACTATTCTGAATGGTTAGGATTAGATTTGGATTGTTTTGAACTTGAAAATGGATTCTACATGTAAAATTATGTAAGATTAGTATGTGGAATTAATTTTAGGATGATTGGAGTTAAAACTCAAAAGTTAGAATTCAATTATGTTCAAGAAAGAACCAAGTAAGAAATAGGTTGGTGTCTTGGTTCTAATGAATGTTTGGCATTATATATAGATGTTTTTAGGACCTTGAAACATCCAAGAGGATGTTTAATGGTGTTGACCAAAAATCCATAGGGTTGGAAAGACAAGGGAATCAAAGGAAAAGCAAGAGGAAAGCTATGTTATAAGGTAGTAAACTTACCTATATTGTGTGCTTGATATGTATGCTTGCATGATGTGGTTGTGTTGCCATGATGTGACTAAGCTATGATGAGATGTTTGCAAGTTTATGTTATGTTTTGCCTTGGCAATATGTTATGGAAGCATGAAATGCTTTAGCTTACTTTGCATGGCATTCATGTGTTAATGTTATAACATGTCATGCATGTGCATTATGTCTTGCATGCTTATGGATAGTGTTTACTACTGAAATTCTTCTGAATCTCACCCCTCCCTAACCAACCATTTAGGTCAATCAATGATGGGCAATAATGGCATGAAAGGCAGGGAGAAGAAAGTGGAGAATTATTGATGTTAATGAATGATGTTATTATTCAATGTATAATTCTCCTATTTTGTAATCTATGTTATGGATGCTCATAATGCCATGTATTTAATTACAATATTTATGGGATAAATAGAAATGTATGAGGATGATTGGGAAAGTGTAAACCCAATTTATGTATGTCAAAAAAATAGAAGAATTAAAGTAAAAAGAGGTTAAGGGATAGGACATAGGTCATGAAGTAGTGAGTTTGTAGCTCCAGTTTGACCTATCAAATGAACGAGTTAAGCCACAAAATTTGGCAGATTCATAGTACACATCCCAAGCTTTAAAATGAGAGGTAGATCACCTCAATCGGATATGTGAACAAGGAGATACAATTTTTATGAAATTATTTATGAATTTTTGAAATTGGGCCTGTAATCTCGAATTTAAACAGTGAATAGTAACCCGAGTAATTATGTTGGAATTTTAAATCCACGTGCTTGTGTAATGACTTGCTTGAACCATAACGCTTCCAAACACATACTCTAAGGGGTTAAAGGCAGAATGTTTCAACTGGCATTTTCGTAATTATTGGTCTAGGAAGGGCAAAACAAGAAAATTTGAGAAAATTCGACAAAATTCCTAAAAATGAAAAAAAATACAAATTAGAGGTTTTAGAAACTCGCTTGAGGCTTGAAAGGTGGAATAATTAACAATGTTAGAATCCTAACTGGTCAATCAAGAGGTTCAAACACTTGAGAAGAAAGAATCAATATAACAGAAGGAAATACCAATCCAATCAATCAATTAAAGTGCAGTGTACAATCCAAATCTTAGTCTCAATGTAATTCAACCGAATTACACCTCATTATAATCACAAATTGTCACATCCCGAGAAATTTATCTGGACATATGAAGTTAAAAATTGGGATAAGGGCCAATATAGAAACTAGATAGGGAGATGAAACAACTTTTGATGTGAGACCCTGATAAGGTCTAGGCTGGTATTTTCGTAATTATCGGTCTAGGAAGGGCAAAACGAGAAAATTTGAGAAAATTCTAGAAAATTCCTAAAAAATAAAAAAGAAGGAAATTAGAGGTTTTGGAAACTTGCTTGAGGCTTGAAAGGTGGAATTATTATGAAAATAAATTATTATGGAATTTCTCGTTAGGTTTTTCAGGAAAATATTGAAAAATCAGAGGCCTCAATAATTCTAGAAAAAATATGAAAAAATCATATAAATATTTTTTTATATTTATAAAATTATTTTTAGGTCTTGGAAGCTCAGGAATTAATTTTAGAGAATTTATTTTCCTGCTGTGACTCTAATAGAGGCCTAATCGAGGAAAATTTAAAATAAATATCTAGAGGTGGAGAAAAATTCTAAAAATTTTCAGATCACATCTTTATATGAAAAAGGGATTTTTCATGGAGAGAAATGAATTTTTGGAGGTCTAAAAAAATTATGGAATGTTACTAGTGAATAGTAACTAATAAAGTTTTGAAATAGTTTGGGATTGTGATTTGGTTTGTTGGCCATCTTTTTGGGCCATCCTAAACTATTTATGGGACCCACATTGAGTCCAATTTAGCCCCAATTTTGTACAGCTTTTGGACCTTACTATTTTATTAAAATAAAACCCATTTTCCATGTGATAATTTTGGAATAATCTAGTAAATGGGCACTTGGATGAATCTGAAGCTGTCTTGCATTGGATGGTAGCCAAAACACCCTCTTAGGTGGCAGCTTGGACGTCCAAAATAAGGGGAAAATGGCATATTTATTTGCCTATAAATACCCCCTAAAATACAAGAAAATGGTAGAAAATTTGAAAATAGAGGGGAGGTTCTATCACTTTAATTCTAGCACTAACCAACCGAAATTCTTAAGGAGTTTGGACAAGGAATTAGCTAGCATCAAGGAATCATTAAGGTATGTTCAAGCCTTGCTATCCCTAAGATCTAAGCTAGTTTTTGTTAGGTTTTTGGTATGAAATCTTAAGACGAAATGTTGTCCATTTTCAGTTTGAATCTTCTTGCATTAGGTAAGGATAGAAACCTTAAATATGATATAGAATTGGCTTGTTTAAGTGGTGTATGGATGGACTTTTGGAAGAAAATCAACCTAGGGCTTTATATACGTCAATTCGGCCAAGGAGGGTATATGGTGTAGGACTTTGTTTCACTTCAATTTGATGATTCCAATAGGTTTAAAATGTGTTTTTGTATAGGGATATACTAAAGGAAAGTGTATAAAATCATTGGAATCAAAAATAGAATTTTTGGAAAGTCATATACCCCTATTCGGCCAACATGATTTGATAAGGAAGGAGTTTATTTTTATGAATCTAATTAGATATTTGAATTCCTCATAAAAAATTGTATAGGATTGGGACAAAAGATTATTGATTCCAAGGGAGGAACAATATTGTTAAAAATCAAAGGAAAAGGGGAAAGTGTGATGTTAAAGTTAAAGTGATATGTTTAAGTTGTTTAGTTGTTAATGTAGCTTGTATTCATGCTTGAAACAATAGGTTTTGTGAGGAGAAAACAAAGAGAGGAAAGTTACATCAAGGAGACCAAATTGTTCAAGTGTGAAAGGTAGCATTCAAACATGTGATACAAATGTAGACATAGTATAATATCATCCATAATCCATTACAACATCATCACATAGTTTGCCAAAATATTACATAACATCAAGCAACATTACATAAATCACACTACTCCTTCAACCTAGTACCAATTCCTTGCCTTTGTCCATGGTTGAGCCACTCCCTATTTGGTACATAAATTGACATAGGAAGAATGAGATTTTATAGAAATCCCAGTAGCAATTGAACTATAATTATCATGTAAATCAAGCAAGATATAATGTGACATGTTATAAAACTTCAATATATCATCAAGCCACATAAATTCATATTTAACATCATGCTAAGAGAGGAACATCAACACCTCTATATTAACATAATTCCATGCATTTGGCCAAAGCACAAACTAAGGTCATCCAGTCAACAATAACCACAAGTAGATTTAGAATTGAGATTTTTCTATCTTATAGAGCTCATTTTTAGCTTTAAAACAAGTGGTAGATCATTAAAATTGGAGTTTTGTGCTAAGAGATATGCCTTTTCAAAGTTGGGCTAAAATACTAGAAATTCAGAAATTGACCAAATGAATAGTGTAACTTGTTGAATTTTCTGTCTCCTTTTCATATGAATATAAGTCCAATGAATATTTTTTGTTGATAAAGGACATGAAAATCTTTAAATAGAAATTAAAACCACCCCATTCTATTTTTTCAGTATTTAGTTATGAATTTTCAAATTTGACCCAGAAATCTGTGAATAGTGTACAGACAGTATGAAAAGGAAATTTTCAAACTTGAAAATTTTCATTCTTTAGCTATGGGAAATGGGTTATAATAGTTCCAATTGATCTATATTATAGTAATAAAAGAGGTGTGACACAAATCATAGATCTAAACCATAGAAACTACAATCTATGAAAGTAGAGAGTGAAACTAAGAATAAGGTAAATGAAACTCCTAATGTAGCTCTAGGAACTCATATTGGCTTCATTGAACATCAAGAAATCAAGATCAAGCCTCTCATGCTGAAATCACAGTTTCACCAAGTTTAGTGAAATGTCCTACCTTTAACCCCTCAGAACACGCCTTCGTAAGCGTTACGGTTCAAGCAGATCATGGCACAAGCCTGCAGATTTAAAATTTTAACATAATTACTCGGGTTACTATTCACTGTTAAATTTTCAGATTACAAATCCAACTTCAAAAATTCATAACTAATTCCATATGAATCGTATTGAGGTGATCTAAAATTCTACTAAAAGATATTTTGATGCTCTTTAAGGTAAAAATATCCAATTGGACTTATCCTTGCCCAATTTGTACAGTCAAATCAATAGATATTACTACTCATTTCAAAAATCTGGAACTTCCAGATTCTGTGCTTCAACTTTGGAAATTTGTATCTCCTTGTGTACACATCTAATTCAGATGATCTAGCTCTCATTTTAAAGATTGGGACATGTACTATAAGTCTGCCAAATCTCGTGACTTAACTCATTTATTTGGTAGGTCAAACTAGAGCTACAAACTCACTGCTCTAGGACATACGTTTTGTCCCTTAAAATCTCTTTACTTTAATTCTTTTTATTTCTTTGGCACACATAACATGGGATTACTCTTTCCCATTCATGCTCATACATTTCCATACATGCCACAAATATTATAATTAAATACATGGCATCATATGCATCCATAACATAAATTACATAATAAGAGAATTACACAATGAATAATAATATCACTCATTGACATCAATAATTCTCCACTTTCTTCTCCTTGCTTCTCATGCCATTATTGCCCATCATGATTGACCTATATGGTTGGTTAGGGAGGGGTGAGATTCGGGGGAATCTCAGTAGCAAACAATACCACATAATCATGCTAGATCGATGCTAATGCACTACACATAACTTGTTTATTCTCTTGTTAATTAGTGACATATTAGCATGCTCAAAGCTAACTTCTTGATGCATGGCCATGGAGACATATTTCACTCATCATGAATAGCAATTACAGCAGCTAAAACATGTCACAATAACATTCAATAACATGGACACGGCAACACACAAGCATACAACATCAAGCAATGACAATAGGTAAGTTCACTACCTTGCACCTCAAGCTTTCCTCTTACTTTTCCTTTGACTCCCTTGACTTTCGAACCATGTGGGCATTCGATCAACATCACCAAACATCCTCTTGGATGTTCCAAAGGTCCTAAACATAACCATAATGATCATATAATCCATTAGGACCACTAGATTACATAAAGTTCAAGACTATCTCTCTTGAACCTCAACCCTTTCTCTTTTCTTTCTAGCTTTCCTAATATAAATCTCATCATTTCCCATCCTTATGATCCATTTCTTGTCAATTAGGACTACTTTAGATGGCCTTAGATTTAAGAATATCAAATCTGGAAATTTTGGTTCGCGGGTACTGTTCACGCAGAAACTCCAGAATTTTTGCTCAACTTTGAAAATTCATAATTAATTCTATAAAAACCAAAACTGAGTGGTTCTAAGTCTCACTGAAAGCTCCTTAAGTTAATTTAAAGGAAAAATAGTTTTAGGAACCAATTCTATGCTGAACAGTACCGGAATTGTACAGAAATTGAAACTCTTCGAAAAGTTCAACACTGTTTCCAGATTTCAAACCCTAAATTTGAAAAATCACCATAAATGGTACACATATCCAAATAAAGTGTTCTACCCATGGATTTAAAGATCACAGAGTGTATTTTAAGCATTCAAAATTTTAGAATCAGATATGAACAGTAACTAATTCGAAATAGGCATCAAATCAGATGCTACAGCCACCACATACCTTGATCTTGAAGCTTGAACTTAGGTGGACTTTCTTTCACTAGAAATAGCTCTTTCTCTCTCTAGATGCAAGAGCGGCAGAGTTTACCCTATAGATCCTTGCTTGGCCTAAATATGAAGGGGAGGGAGTGCCTATTTATAGCCAAAAATTTGGCTTGAGTAGACCAAAATACCCTTGGTGGCTAATAGAAGGGGTAAGGGCAATCTTGGAACTTCAAGTTAACTTTTACATCATCATTGCATCATCTTCTTGCATCATGCTTACCTCAACCTTCTAGAAGATACCAAGTGTCATGAAAGTGGTGGAGGAGATGGGAGATTAGATCCTAGCCGTTGGATCAAACTTAATTCCTTCGAATTTACTTGACCCATGTTTCTCCGGCTTCCTTTATGGCCTTCTGGAGCTCAAAAAATTCTTCTGTCTACTTAATAAATTCCCTTTAATTCTAGAGAATATCTATGAATTTTTTAGGCCATAACACTTCCTTTAAGCCTTGCATAAAAATTCATTTACTAAAATGCCATTTTATCAGCATAATCGGCTCTTTAATTTATTAAAGCCATTCCACTGGCCTTTTGATTGCGGGACTAATTTTATAAATTAGTACAACCCTTCAACCACTTAATATCATTTTTGTATACATTTTGGAGGTATCTTGCTATTTCAAATAATTACCTCAAATGGTATACTTTTTACTGGCCATAACCTCATAAATTCCATTTAAGCTGCCTCAGGTGTATTTTCACCTTTTCTCTTCACAGAAGAGCCTTAGAATAATATTATTTCCCATTTTTTTGGGATTTTCTTGGAATTCTTTGTATATTCTTCCATTTTTACCCCCGCTGGTCATAACTTTTTGAATTTACGATTGAATCCCTGCTTGGACTTAACTTCATACAATCCTCTCTTTGAGGTTTCTAATTTAATCCTTGACCTATATCTAGCCTCTTTTCTCTTTCTGTGCCTTTAAGACTTTACTGGAGCCTCTAACTTAATTACACTTTAGCCCCTTAAAACTTTTAGTTTGTAGTTTAGTCCCTGAAATTGCTTTACCTTCCTTTCTCATCTTTGGGACTTCTGCTCAAAAGGGGTCTAGTAGCCTATTCAATCCAGGCTATTTCTGGTACTTCTAGGCTCAAAAGTTTGGATGTTACATTTAGAAACTTCAATGGCCATGGCAGCAATGATCTAAGCAAGAATAGAGGAGAATAATCTGTAGAAAATGGAAGAATTAGAGTAGAAATGATGAATTGATGATGAAGAATAATAGGGAGGTGAATGGAGACAAAATGAGAGAGTTTTGGGCAGAGAAAATGAGTAGAAAATGGAAAAATGAAGGAATACGGATTCTGGCACATGTTCTAGAATTTAAATGCAAATCTTCGCTCCTTTACCACGGTGCACCATTAAGTTTGCCACGGTGAAGCCAAAATGATGCCATTTAGATTAGTGAATTTGAGCTCCTTTATCATGCACGTTTGTCATGGAAAAGATCAGACTGTGCTGTGGCAATCGTTGGCAAAATCCTTTTCCTATGATGTTTTCAACCTCTGATCACCTATAATAGTCAAATTGAGCTCATAGTCATCTAATTCAGAGTGTATAGGATACATAAAAGCCAAATAACGAATAAAATTCACAAATTAACACATAAAAACACAAAATTGACTCTTATACCCTTTATGCATAAAAACCTCTATCTTAACTCAAATTACACAATTAAAAGCTATAGAAGCATAAGTTTGGACTAGAAAATATATGTAAAATATGAGACTTATCAACTCTCCCATACTTATCTTTTGCACTCCTAGGCAAATCATTTCAATGCAAAACAAGAAGTAGCAATTAATGAACCATACAAGCATCAAGAATCATATTTGGTAATCATAATTCCATACTCACATCCAATCCATACTTATGTCATATGCTAAAAGAACTAAGCAAATGGTGCAAAGACTAACCCAAATGAATACTGAAAGGAACCTCCCATGGACAAGTGTTTCACTCTTAACTCTCAGGGGATAATTTCACTCAACATCCACTTAAGCATCGTCTACCATATGCTTGTAATGGTTTTAAACTCTCCACCACTAGTAACAATGACACAAAAGATCAATAAGACTTTTATTAGGCTATAGTGTTGGATAGGCCAATGAATGACGAATGTCGGCTGTTATCACAATCTCTAAGTATGGAACTTGTCATACCAATGGCGAGTTCCTGCTTTCTACCCATAGTTAGCATGTATCTCCCCGGGTCATACTTGAGTATCACATCATAGACCCCCACCTGAACTCTATCTTCCTTATCAGTGAACAGGTTAAATGCATGAATTTAGTAGAAGGGGATAAGAAGAATGGAAATTAGAATGAGCTAAATGCTTGCATGCAATTGAATATGTGGGAGTATAGATGACAACTCAATGAAGTTCACTTATTCCAAACAATACATCTTTTTTTATCATTATTCTTTATATATATATGTATATTTTTCTTTCTTTTCTTCTTCTTTTCTTTTTCTTTTCATGAAGGTTCGTCGCAACACTTCCATATTTTCACCACGGCTAAGTATTACAGCAGTGCTTATTTTCTTTATTTGATTTTTCTACCACAGCACTCAGTAAATTGTGTTGTGGCAAAAATGCACAATTAAGTTCATTACCATGTGTAAGAGTGAAGAATGAAAATAATGGGCTTAAAAGGGCTAAACAAAGGATTAGTGTTTCAAGGTTGGCTGTTTGGTCAAACTAGCTTCTTAAATGAATGCTTATGTCATCTCTATCATGTCAATGCAAATGCAACCTCAAGTAAGAACCAAGACAAGTTCTAGAGAGCAATAGACTAAGTGGATATGTCACTCATAATGAAAATGAATAATAGGCTCAAATCCTTCTAACTAGGCTTTTTATTCCTATCACATTGATCAAGCCTAGTTTATGCACCACAACTAGAACTTAATGCATATGGCACTGACACTTCATTTCAACAAGAAAGGAATCACAATCAACCAAAATGCAATTGAGATATAAAACATGGCAAATTTAGCCCAAAAGTGCAGAAATTTTTTTTGAAAAATTGAGCCTTTTTACTACAAAAGAGTTTGAAAACCAAACATAAACAAAACACACAAAAAATTCACACAAAACAAACAAAGTACTAAACACTCCCCCACACTTAAATCTTGCATTGTCCTCAATACAACCCAAAAACAAGACTAAAAAAGTATGTTTGGAAATGCAAAGAGTAAGGTGGAAGAACAAAATATCACAAAACTCAACAACTATCTTTTTCTATTGGTATATCCCTTCCCTATACTTGTTCAACAACATATAGCAGTTAGTTCAATGTAGATAACTAAGAACAAGAGAAAGGAGAGATAGAACCTTAGATATGGAGGCTTATAACTAGTATAGTAAATGCAAAGGCGGTTGGCTCTTGAATGGAAATATTTACCAAAGCCATCCTTCAATTTGTATTTTTTATTTGAAATTTTTAAGACCACCTCCAAAGGTCCTATCGATATGGAGTAACTAGGAACATATGCCATGACATAATCACCAGTGTCATGCTCCTCTTTATCAACTTGGAGAGCTCTCTTGGCAAGTGTCTTAGGATCCAATGACAAAGCATGTAGTGGAAGAAGTGGACTTGTCAATTCTTTGGCTATAAGGTCTAATGATTTCTCTTCTTTTGATGGTGGAGAATGAATCTCACACAAGACCTTAACAAGTTGTCCTATCTCCTTCAATGCTTTGATCAAGTTAATTGGCTTCTTAGGTTGAGACCTCACAACCCCACTACACCTTGTAAAATCATCACAAGAAGTACCTTTCTCAAGTACTTTTAGGTTAGTAGGAGGTTTAATAAGTATATTATCTTCACATGAAATATTGCATGGAGTGGAAGAAGTGCAATCTAATGAACAAGCATGGGAACACAACACATTACTGCATGAGGTGGAGGAATAGAAGAAGGGTTTGAATAGGGGTAATGGACCATAAGTGCATTAGAAGATTTAACAACCATATGAGAAGCATTATTATCTTTAACATGCAAATCATCATCAATTTCATCAATAAAGTGCACATCATTCAAAGATTAGTCTTCATTAGGTTGTTTTATGCTCTCATACATGTTAAAATATACAAAATGATCACCTACACTCATTGTGATAGAACCTTCCTTCATTTTAATTTCAGTATTAGTAGTTATCATGAAAGGTCTACCAAGAATTAATGCACCTTCATTCATGCTTTCTTTAGACATATTCAAAACATAGAAATCCGCAGGAATGAGTAAGTCCTTAACCTTTACTAGCATATCGTCAAGCCCTCCATATGGATATCTAACAGTGTGATCCACTAATTGCGAAATAACAATAGTGGGCTTAAGAGTGGTGATACCTAGGGACTCAAACTGACTTGGGCATCATATTAATAGCAGTCCTAGGTCTAGTAAGGCTTTTGGAATAGTAGTCCTTTGTCACATTTTAATTTTATATCTCATTTTTATCTCATTAGAACCATTTTGGACCATTTCTTATGGCCTTAAGTTGGAAAAATCTTAACCTTAAATTTTCTTAAATTCGGGTTACTATTCATTATAACCCTAATAAAGGCCAAACTTTGAAAATTTATAACTAATTCTAGAAAAATTAAAATGAGATGGTTCTAAGTTCTGTGGAAAGCTCTTAGCATGCTCTTTAAAGGAAAAATTAGCATCCAAAACACATCCATCAATCCTAGATTTTGTTTAAAGTGGTACTGTTTATTTGGTCATTTTTTAGTTTTTCAGGATTTATGCCCAACTTTGGAAGGACATAACTTTTTGTTAAAAATCCAAATTTAATGAAATACCACTTGTTTTAAAGCTAAAAATATGATCTATAAACTTGTAAGAATTCAGCTTGAAATTCAACCAGTTGCCCAAAATTTCATTGTTCAAACGTGACCCCTAAAAAGTGAACTTTTATCCCTTTTTTGCAATTCTTGCCTTTTTCTTCTCTTTTCCTTTCACATACCCTTTCCAATCACATAACACATACCTAAATATGATTTCTGAATCATTAGTCACATGTAAATCATCCTTAATCATTAATACAATATTTCAACATAATTCACAAATATACATAACAATGCATAATATATTACAAAACATAACTTTAATAACATTAAGCTCAGTCATCCTCCAAATTGAATCCCTTTCCTTTCTCTTTGCTTGATCCAACCCCTAGTTGGTGAATGTTGGAATATAAAGGAATGAGATTTCATAGAAATCTCAGCAGCAGGAATTACAATAATAATGTTAAACATGCAAGGTAAGTTACATATGGATTCATGAACATTCTATGTCATGCAATTATTCTCATAATTCACTAATAAATAACATATTAATGCATGTTGCCAAGGCATACAATGAAATCAACTAATATGTCATTTTTATCAATCAATCTCAAACATAACATAGTAATTATTTAAGTAGTCATATGATGCAATAACTAAGCAAGTTAATATCATAAATTATGAATTCTATGCTACCTCTCTTCTTGTTTTTTTTTTTTTGCCTAAGATTCTCGGCCTCTTTGGTTCCTTTAGATTCATCCTTGTTCCTTTGTATGATGCCTACCAATTCATGCATAAACACATTCCAAATTACTAATGACCCAAGCATAAGCATTAATGCTCAACCTTGAATTCAATTAAAACTTGAATTTCCAACTATAACAAGCTTTAAACTTAACCAAAACAATACTTAAAACTAAAATTACCTTGATAAATCCTTGACCAAAGCTTGATGTTTTCTCCTTCAAATACACTATCTAAGGCTCACTTTTAAGCTCAAGAATTTAGTTTGAAAGCATCTCCCCTCTTTTGTCAATTTTTGGCCAATTTAGTGTAATTAGGGGGTATTTATACGGCACAAAATCTGACCCCTCTCCCTCCATTTCAGCATGATATTTAGCTATCTAAGAGGTCAAGTGGCTACCATCACATGCCTTAAAATTTCTGATCTTGCCAAGTGTTCAAATTCCAAGAATATTCCATTGATATTTTAAGGTTAATTGGATTATTGGGCCATCATTTTGCACAAATTTTTTGGGCTTTTCTCGGCCCAAATTAAATCCTATCTGATTTGGAAAGTTCCAAGAAGATGGCCCAATAATAAAATATCAATTCTAAGCAATATTAAAGTTTATCAGTTATTATTCACTTGTAACTTTTCATAATTATTCTAGACCTCCAAAATCACATTTTTCTCTATAAAAAATCCTATTTTAATATAAGAACTCATTCTAGAAAATTTTAGAATTTTTCTCCACCTTTAACTATTTATTTTGAATTTCCCTTGAATAGGGCTTTATTGGTAAGAATTTTGGCAATAAATTTTCTAAACTTAATTCATGTACTTCCAGGAATTGAAATCAATTTTATAAATTCAATCAAATATTTATATAATTATTTCATTTTTTTCCAAAATTATTGAGGCCTTTACACATTTAAAATAATTATTTTTCACTCAATTTCCACCATTTTCCCCCAAAAACCTCTGTTTTTAGGAAATTCGATAATAAGTTATTTTCATACTATTTTCATCTTTGGGGCCTCCATTGAGGCTCCAAAACTTCTAATTTACCTTTTTACTATTTTTTAAAATTTTTTAAGAATTTTTCTCAAAATTTTCCATTTTGCCCTTCTTGGACTAATAGTTTCAAAAATATCGGTTTGGACCTTATCCATATTTTATATCATGCCTGGCTTTGTCAGCCATGTTAGTGGCTGTCTCATCCAAGAGGGGTTGAATTGGGTGAGTTATAAAAAAAATTAACCAAATTGAAACAATGAAATTAATAAAAACAAAGAGCTTTGAGTTAGAAAGATTTCACCACAGATTAAAGACAGAAATTTATACTGGTTCAGTCTTATCCACTTGACCTACGTCCTGCCCTCAGAACACCTCTGAGATTTTCACTATGATCCAAGATTAAATGGGCTCTTAGCATCTCAGTACAGTAATTGATTTTCTCAATCACTCCCCCTTACTACCTGTAAGGTTACAATCCCTCTCAAAATTCCACATTCTTGAGTAACTCTCAGAAAGTGAATAAAGAAGGTGTATCAGTCTCTCTTATAGAGTAAATGAATATGAAACACTAAAACTCGGTTAAAAACAAAGTATTGAATGCAATAGTAATATTTCAACAGAGGGTAGCTCGCGTATTCAATTTTTTATTCAATGCTTCTTTAAGCCTTTTATAGTTGGAGAAGTTTAATAACTGTTAGATCATAAAGCTTCTAGCCATTGGGAGTTTAGTTGTGTGTTTTCCCAATTGCAACGGTATTCGCCATTAGTGCTTCTATCATGGTAGGTTACAGACTACTAAATAACTGTTGAATAATCGTTGAGCTTGCTTCGTATTCTATAACAATACTTCAATCTAATAATTTTTTTCTTTCAGAATGAAACTTATGAAGATAATTGATCAAGTGATAATAATGAACATTCATGCGGCAATTGGAAATTGAATCAATCAATCAATCACCAGGTACTTTAACCATAAACTGATCATCCTTGATCGAAGTCATGATCGAAAACTGGTTGATCGATCATCTTATAGATTAAGCAAAGTAAAAGAATTTGAAACAGTTAACTATATTTATTGATCAAGTTATGGATTAACTAGTGATCTATCATGTGATAAATGAAAACAGTGACTTCAGAAAGATTATGTAGAGAAAAGGCTCAAGGTCACCTATGATTTTGAATCCCTTAAATAGAGAATCAAGATAAACAGAAAGGCTGGGAAAAGCTTAAAAAGAAATATTCAGAAGTTTTTAAATCTCACCATAGCTTCTTGTTATTGAAAGAACTAAATTATTGATCAAATAAGTGATCAAAAAATATTTGATCGATCAAGTTATCGATAAACCTAAGCATAACAGAAGTTGATTTTCAAAGCACATTGATTGAATATTTAATTGATAAATGGATGATATAAAATTTGATTGATAAAAGGGTTTAACAAAGATTTTCACAAAGGGCACAAAACATATGATGATCGAGTAAGTGATCGATTAAGGATTGATCGATCAAGTGATTGATAAAACTATAGTCAAGAGACTTAGTTCTGAAATGCCAGGAAAATATTTGATCGATCATGTTATGCAAAAATAGAATATACAAAAGATTGGATGATCGATCATTTTATCAATAAATCAATAATCAATCAAGTGATCGAAAAAAAACTTAAAACAGTTTAATCTAGTGAAAAGGTGATGATGTATCATTTGATTAATAAATCACTGATCGATCAAGTGATCGATAAAGAACTTGTTAAAACACTTAAACATTTGCAAAAATATCGATAAGCAAGTAAGTTATTATGTAATGACAGAACAAGGTATTGATAAAGCTCTGATCGATAAAGTGTTCGATAAATGGTGATTAAAACAAAATACAACATGAGTAGAAAGCCTTACCATTCATTTGTCTTCTCATTGATGACTTATTTATTGATCATGTGATCAATAAACACTTATCAAAATTATGTCCTATTGTTTGTCAGTTGTTCGATCATTAGATTATCAATCAATTAATTGATAATTTTCTACAGACTTCTATACAAAACAATGTTAACAATGATCGATCAATTGATCGATCAACATATACAATTTGAATTATCTATCAAGTTATCGATTAACATTTCTGCTAAGTTACTTGTTTACACAAAAATTTTATTTGTCATGTGATCGATAAACCCTTGATTAATCAGGTGATCGGTCAACTTACTAAAACTTAGATTACACAATCTGTTATCATCAAAACCTTAAATCTAACATTCTCCCCCTTTTTGATGATGACAAAACACAGGTGTAAGATTGATCATATTGCATCAGATAAAAAATGTAAAATAGATCAGGAATTCAACAGAAGCTCATGACAGATAACAATATTCATTAGTAAATGTCAAAAATTGGCAGAAATGCACAACTGATATGATTTAAGTACTATCAGAATTCCAATTGCATAAATGTAACAAAATTACATGAAAACATAACAGAAATATCAAAAACCAAACAAAAAAATGATAAAACACAGAAAAAACTAAATAGATTCCTTCTCCCCTTTTTTGTCAGCATCAGAAGCTGGGAAAGAAGTTGAGACAGGAGGCAAGGTAATAGAAATAAGAAGAGAGGGAGGCTGAGAGAGTGGAGAAACAGTCTGAGAGATGGGTAGAAGAGGTAGAGAAGGAATAGGCTGAGGAACTGTGATAATGGCTAAGGTAGCAGGAGGAGGAGTGGGAGAGGTGGAAGGAATAAAGGGTGAAGGAGTAGTAGGAGAGGTGGAGATAGGAGAAGATGGTGGTTCAGGATAAGGCTAAGGAGGAGAGGGTGGATGTGACAGAAGATCCTCAAAGCTAAAGGAGGTGGTTGGTGCAGAGAAATTGTTACAAAGAGAGGCTACCATCCCTTTTAAGTCTCTGATCTCCCTTTCAACATAGTCAAACCTCTGAGAGCCCTTTTTCCAAGACTATCATGGCTTGACGATAAAGCTCTAATATCTTGGAGAGTCCATCGAATTTCTTGTCTGAAATTTTCCCATAGTCTTTAGTTGTGGCATACAATCTTTTCTTAAACTCTTATAGCTCAGTTTGAAATATATTCTAAATGGTATCACCATAAAATGGGGGACTTGAGGTTTAAGAAGGTTTTGCAGAAGATTCAACTTCATCTTGGGGTCTAGAAGTGCTAGGAACTGGTTGCTTCCCTTCATCTTTTTGAGCTAGCTTTTGTGAAGGTCTAGGGGTATAGAGATTTCATCTTGTTTAGTTGATTTTATTTCAAAAGAAGGTACCTTCACTTTGATCTATCCAGGCTCCATAGGTGCAATATTGTTCAATTGAAGTAGATAGGTAGCTAAATAAGTATAGGGGATAGGAGTTGACCTGGACTTGTTGAGTATAAAGTCCTTCATCTCATTATAAATTAGGGCTCCTATATTAATCTTCTCTCCACTGATTATTCTTGCTAGCATAAGGTAATCATCTTGATTGAGGTAGGAGAAGCTTCCAGATTTATTGATCATGCTTCTTGAATAGATGTAGTGAATTACTCTGTAATAATCACACATCTGTTTAGGGGGAAAGCTGAGCTCACCAGGAAAATTGTCACTCTGTATTAGAATCTTGTAAGCCTTGATATCATTCATTTCTCCTCCCCCCATATGATCTTCTATCCCCAGTAACTCATCTAACTTAGCAGGAGTAAAGGTAATAGTTCTGCCCCTGAGGTGTGTTTTGAGATAATCACTCACGAGATTATCCTGCTCATCATACTCCTTACAAGATTCCATATTGCAATAGAATCGCTTGACTACTTTAGGACAATATTCTCCTCCAACAATTAACCAATTTGACCAATATTTCAAAGGATCATCCAAATTCAGTCTAATCTTTTTATTGGTTTTCAAATTTTCTAAGTTCACAGATACTATGGGACAGAATTTTCTAGTTGCAAAGTCAGTCTTAAATTTTGCCTGGTTGACATCTTTATCTAGATTTCCCACCAAAAGCTCAGATTTAGAAGTGATACCTTGAGTATGTTGAGTGACGAGAGCCTTTTTGTCGTTCGCTTTGGGGTTCTCAATCAAAAATAAATCCAAGCTATGCAGTGTAGTGCAAACTCAGGTCGTTTCACGCTTGGGAGCCTTAATTAATTACCTAAGTTAGACTAAATGCCATGCAATGTAATGAAAAAGGGTTTTTGGGTTTTTAACATTTAAACGAATGGTGCCTAAACTGAATGCAATGAAAACAAACCTAAGATACTATGTTTTAAGTGTTTTAAGATCATAATGATGTAATGGAAATGATTGATAGGAAATCTCTTGAAAATGGTTTTGATGGCAATCATAGTTCACCTAAATATTGGGAGTTTCACAAATCCATTAGGTTTTCTTAATAAGAACCTCAATAACTCATTGAGTCGAAAGCCTACATTAATGAACTCATTAATGAAAACTTTGTTAAGCTTCCCTAATGTGTAATTTTGGAATGATCATGCAATTGGCTCAATGTAACACACAATCAACTCAGTATCAAAACATAACCATGCAAGATAGGAGAGAATCATGAGAGTTACAAGAAGCATATATGCAACTACATATATTTAAGCACAAAATTCAACATCAATCAATCCAAATTACAAATGTTAATCATTAACAATGATTACAGAATTAACCAAAGTGTCTAACTAAGACTTTACAACTCCTAGACCTAAGAAATCATAAACACATAGCTAGAAACTAAAGATTAAAATTAAAACTCCCCTTTGAAGCTTGGAAACTCATGCTACTCCACCATCTTCAAGAGTTGGGAAAGCCTAGCTCATCATAGCCTTGGAATCAGCTCCAACCTGAGTTAAATCTTCAGCCATAACAATCAGGAGATGAAGGAAATGAGGTGGGTGAAGAAGAGTGCAGGAAATGAAAGGGAAGGAGATGGAGATGAAGGATTAGGGTTCAGTGGGAAAGATGAGAGAAGATGATGATAGAAAACGTAGGTGGTGGCTCCTCCTCCGTATCTGACCTCACCCATACCCAAAATAGGGTTTTTAACCCGAAAATGACGTGTATGGGTCGATTCCCGGAGGTGGGTAGGTCAGATTTTTCCGAAATGGTCGGGTCTGAAATGTGCTGATACGAGGTGTTTGCCGCGGCGAACCTGAAAGAGAGAGCCTTTCTGTCATTCACCTTGGGGTTCTCAATCAAAAATAAATCCAAGCTATGCAGTATAGTGCAAACTCGGGTCGTTTCACTTTTGGGAGCCTTTATTAATTACCTAAGCTAGACTAAATGCCATGCAATGCAATGAAATGGGGTTTTAGGTTTTTAAGACTTAAATGAATGGTGCCTAAACTAAATGCAATGAAAACAAACCTAAGATACTATATTTTTGGTGTTTTAAGATAATAATGATGGAATGGAAATGAATGATAGGAAATCTCTTGAAAATGGCTTTGATGGCAATCATAGTTCACTTAAAATATTGGGAGTTTCACAAATCATTAGGTTTTCTTAATAACAACCTCAATAACTCATTGAGTCCAAAGCTTACATTAATGAACTCATTAATGAAAACTTTGTTAAGCTTCCCTAATGTGTAATTTTGGAATGATCATGCAATTGGCTTAATGAAACACACAATCAACTCAGTACCCAAACACAACTATGCAAGATAAGAGAGAATCATGAGAGTTACAATAAGCATATATGCAACTACATATATTTAAGCACAAAGTTCAACATCAATCAATCCAAATTACAAATGTAATCATTAACCAATAATTATAGTATCAGTCCCAAGTTCCTAACTAAGAAATTACAACTCCTAGACCTAGAAAGCCATAAATCATAGCTAAAAATTGCAAACTGAAACTAAACTCCCCTTTGAAGCTTAGGAACTCAAGCCACACCACCATTCTTCAAGAGTTGATAAACCCTAGATCTCCATAGCTTCAAGAAAAGCTCCAACTGAAGTGAATCCGTCGGCCATGGTAGCTGGGACTGGAAGGAATTGAGATGGAGTGAATGAAAGATGAAGGAAATGGATGGGGAAGAAGATGGAGGTGGAGAGGCAAGAGGATGGGAGAATAGAGGTGTTGGAGGTGATAGAATGGAGTGTTTTTTCGAAAATAGGGTTTCTAAGGGTTTTAGGGGTCCATCTGGGTCGGATCATATGATTAGAAGCTCCATTTTCGCGTTCTGATTTGGATCTGGCGTTGCTGATACGAAGAGTTCGCCGCGGCGAAGCATGCCTTAAGGAGTTCGCCGAACGCCGCGGCGAAGCTGTAAGTTGGCCGCGGCGAACTCTGCCCGAGAGACTACTGGTGAGATTTCAATTTGACGGCGAACTCTTGTGCTGATACTCTGATCTTGTGTTGTGTCATCCTTTGGTCTTTGATCTTGGCTCCAATTCTCAATTGTCCTACAATAAAAAGCAACAATTTGAAGCATCAATTGTCCTAGAAATCAACTGAATACAATTAATAACCAGTTATGACAATTTTAACCTCAAAAAGACACTAACTCAAAGCAAGGACTCTTAATCTAAATTAAGCACAATTATCATCAAAAGGAGCTAAAATCTATGATAAATACCCTTAAAATGATATGAAATAACATAGAATAATTGGGCTAAATCAGAACCATGGTAGAGAGCTTTCCTATTTGATGAGCGACGTTCGTCGCGGCGAAGGAAGAAGTGTGCCGCAGCGAACTATGGCAGAGGCTCCTCTTTGTATCTTTGTGCCTTGAATCTTCAATCTTGGCCCCGATCTCAGGTGTCCTACATTGAAAAGCAACAATTTAAGGCATCAATTGTCCTAGAAATTAATTGAATACAATTAATAACCAATTATGACAATTTTACCCTCAAAAAGGCACTAACTCAAAGTAAGGACTCTTAATCAAAATTAAGCACAATTATCTTTAAAAGGAGCCAAAACCTATGATAAAAACCCTTAAAATGATATGAAATAACATAGAACAATTGCGTTCAATCAAATTCCCCCACACTTAGACCTTTGTACTCCTGGATAAAGCTCAGAAATAATTCAAAGAGATACCAGCACAAAGAGAAACACTACCATGCTTAAAGATGAAAGCAGAAGATTAGTAAGAAATTCTTACAGAAGTTGACATCAGTAAAGAAGGATATGCTAAGAAAATAAGCACAATGGACGATTAACTCAAAAGATTGATCAAGAAAGATCCACCTCACGGATAAGTGTTTCACTCTTAACTCACTTGTTTTGGGGTTATTTCACTCCAAGTCTACTCAATCCAATTCCTACCATAGGCTTGTAATAATTCTACCTCTCCACCACAGGAAGCAAACTTTGCAAATCAAGAGGACTTTTAGGGGTTAGAACTTGAATGAAGGCCAAGTGAAATTAATGGAATGAGAATAAAAACGGAAATGAGTACAAACATACAAATTATTAAGACAGAATTAATCTAAATAAAAGTAAGGGGAGAAGCTACTTAGTTTTTGTTTTATAATTTTTATTTCTTTATCCTTTCCTTTCTTTTCTTTTCTTTTTCTTTTCTTTCTTTTTTTTTCGATTGAAGCAACTTCTCTTCTTCTTCTTCTTCTTCTTCTTCTTCTTCTTCTTCTTCTTTTAAATTACAAAATAATTGCATGCATGTACTCAAGATGAAGGTCTAAAGGGGTCTACAATGCTAAAATGATTAGGTTTGTCTGTGGGAAACGAGGATTTGAAATCGAATGCCTCTATCATATTGACAAAAAATTGATTCACTAAGCTTCGATTAAGAATTAAAACAAGTTCTAGAGAAATATGAAATAAGCAGATTCACTCAATTGAATAACTTTTTAGGCCCAAAAATCCTTCCAACAAGGCTAAAATCTCAATTAATCAATCTCAAGGGTTAAGAGCCACACAGTCATAATTTCAAAGCATATCATCATTTACTATCTGTAAAAAACATGAGAATAACTAGCCCAAGTTCAACCTTCATTTAAAAGCATCGGAAGTTTTCTAAAAGCACTAGTACAATTTGGACTTTTCCAATAATTTTAAAAGGGATGCAGGAGCATAAAGAATCTAAGCCAGGAAAAATTTATGAAGACCAGCTGAAATTGCAAAGAATTTATTATTAAAATTTTTTTTTAGGGGGATTGTCGTGGCGAAGGTTCATAGAGAGCCAAGTTTGGAGAAAGGCCATGCTTCGCCACGGCGAAACATAAGTTGGCCGCGACGAAGTGTGGCCGAGAGCTACATTATCGTGATAAAAGGGTGCTTCACCGCGGCAAAGGCAAATGTTTGCCCTGGCAAAGGGTGGCAAAAAGCAAAATCCTGTGCAATTTTTAACTCTTCAGCAAACCAAGTTCAAAATATTCACAATTCAACCAATTTATCAGTTCAAAAACACCTCAAAATCACATAGATGCATGGATGCATGAGAATTATTTGCTAAAATCCACAATAGGTCCCTAATAATTGGGTTTGCGTGTGGGAAACAAGGATTTGAAATCGAATGCCTCTATCATATTTACAAAAATTGATTCACTAAGCTTCGATTAAGAATTAAAACAAGTTCTAGAGAAATATGAAATAAGCAGATTCACTCAATTGAATAACTTTTTAGGCCCAAAAATCCTTCCAACAAGGCTAAAATCTCAATTAATCAATCTTAAGGGTTAAGAACCACACAGTCATAATTTCAAAGCATATCATCATTTACTATCTGTGAAAAACATGAGAATAACTAGCCCAAGTTCAACCCTCATTTAAAACCATAGGAAGTTTTCTAAAAGCACTAGTACAATTTGAACTTTTCCAATAATTTTAAAAGGGATGCAGGAGCATAAAGAATCTAAGCCAGGAAAAATTTCTGAAGACCAGCTGAAATTGCAAAGAATTTATTATTAAAATTTTTTTTAGGGGGATCGCCGCGGCGAAGGTTCACAGAGAGCCAAGTCTGGAGAAAGGCCCTGCTTCGCTGCGGCGAAACATAAGTTGGTCGCGAAGAAGTGTGGCCGAGAGCTACATTATCGTGATAAAAGGGTGCTTCACCGCGGCGAAGGCAAATGTTTGCCCTGGCAAAGGGTGGCAAAAAGCGAAATCCTGTGCAATTTTCAACTCTTCAGCAAACCAAGTTCAAAATATTCACAATTCAACCAATTTATTAGTTCAAAAACACCTCAAAATCACATAGATGCATGGATACATGAGAATTATTTGCTAAAATCCACAATAGGTCCCTAATAATTGGGTTTGCGTGTGGGAAACGAGGATTTGAAATCGAATGCCTCTATCATATTTACAAAAATTGATTCACTAAGCTTCGATTAAGAATTAAAACAAGTTCTAGAGAAATATGAAATAAGCAGATTCACTCAATTGAATAACTTTTTAGGCCCAAAAATCCTTCCAACAAGGCTAAAATCTCAATTAATCAATCTGAAGGGTTAAGAACCACACAGTCATAATTTCAAAGCATATCATCATTTACTATCTGTAAAAAAACATGAGAATAACTAGCCCAAGTTCAACCCTCATTTAAAAGCATGGGAAGTTTTCTAAAAGCACCAGTACAATTTGAACTTTTCCAATAATTTTAAAAGGGATGCAGGAGCATAAAGAATCTAAGCCAGGAAAAATTTCTGAAGACCAGCTGACATTGCAAAGAATTTATTATTTAAATTTCTTTTTTAGGGGGATCACCGCGGCGAAGAATGAAGGTCGCTGCTGTGAAGGCTCACAGAGAGCCAAGTCTAGAGAAAGACCATGCTTCGCCGCCGTGAAGTGTGGCCGAGTGCTAAATTATCGTGATAAAAGGATGCTTCGCTGCAACGAAGGCAAATGTTTGCCGTGGCGAAGGGTGGCAAAAAGCGAAATCCTGTGCAATTTTCAACTCTTCAACAAACCAAGTTCAAAATATTCACAATTCAACCAATTTATCAGTTCAAAAACACCTCAAAATCACATAGATACATGGATGCATGAGAATTATTTGCTAAAATCGACAATAGGTCCCTCCCCCACACTTAAACACAACATTGTCCTCAATGTTTGAACCAGTATAGGCAAACCAATCACAAAATGAATCGGAAGTTGTGAAGTCCAATTGAAATTGAAGCACAACACATCGAATTCATAAAAAGGAGGGAGAAGGTGAGAGGTTGCATGCAAAACAAAGAGGAAAAGAAAACAATAGAAGTTGGGACCAAAGTAAGAGTGACAGTAAATTGTAAAGACCATCAGTAGCGAAAAAGTCAAACAACATCCAATGTAAGATCTAAAAAGTTTAATAAGTATCCAGCTACATCAACTAAAAAGAAAGAAAAAGAATAATAAAGAAATCAAAACACAAGCAAAAAGCTACTGCTGCGTCCCAGAATCATCTGCCCCGGACCCGGATGGTCCTGCACCAAAAGTGCCTGCTCTAGATGTCCCGGTTCCGCTCTGAGGGTCTTCCTCCTCGAGAGGTAGAATGAAGTTCAACCGGTCAGTAATTAGAGCATCCACACGTCGGCGGTAACGTCGGTCTCGATCATACAGAGCATCACGGTCCTTTTGCCTATTCATCTCGCGGAGGAGGGTGGCTCGCAATTGGTGGACATGGTCGGCCAGCTCATCAATATCATCAGCCAAAGTGTCCAAGGTGACAGGTTCAGGAGCTTCTGGATCTGGCTGGTCTTCTTGAGCTTCAGGAGCTGGTGCACCGGCTACATGTGCTGCGCCAACATCATACACAGGGTGGATGGGTGGAGGGGGTCCAATGACAGGCTGTTTGAGGCAGTCATATCTAAACAAGGGGGCTGGCTCAAAATAGCTGTCATTGTTGAACTCAGGGACATTGGCAGCCCTAAAGAGGTCAGTGACTAGATGGGGAAAAATGATACTGTTGGTAAGTTTGGGGGTGTTGATGGCATCGTGGAGGGCTGAGTAGATGGTGTCAACTACATCGAAGGAGCGGCCAGTCATGAGAAGGTAAACATAAAGAGCTTAGCGCTTTGGAACATTGGCTAGGTGGGTGGTGGGTATGAGGTTGTTACAGACAAAATACAGCCAGGGGCGAGCCTCAGGTTGGAACTCGGATTGCTTAAGGTATTGCTTGGAAGTACGGGGGCTATGCCAAGTGGCTCCGTCATGACATAGGGTTTGGACCACATCGTCAAATGGGTAATTGTCTCTGTAGGCCAAATAGCCCGAATGGCGACTGGGGGGAAGACGGTAATGGAAACAGATGTTGTTGGCGGTAAAGGCATGGCGGACAAGGACATTGCAGAAGTCGACTATCAAAGAACTATGGAAACGAGCATAAGTGTAAAAGTAGCGAACAAAAGCGTCATTACCCATGGAATGCTCTTGGACCAAACCGGTCAATTGGGAGGCACGAAGCTGGCAGACAAAAGGATGGTCAAGTGGGTCTAAGGGAAAGGGGCACTCCTTAAGGAGAGGTCTTTGGTCAATTTTTCGGTATAATTCCTCAAAAGTGTATTCATCCCCCAAATCAGACTCAGACACAGGCGCAGGGTTCTTAGTGCGAGGCATAGTCTGAACACAAGAAGTAACACACACACTAAACAAAAACTACACAACAACAACTAACACTACCCCAAAAAAACCAAAATCACAACCTAGACAGTAGCAAATAGCTATATAATGATTCATAGGTTTTCAGTTGATCAAAAGCTTTCAGAATTAAGTAAAGAGATTAAAGAAAAACACAATGTACTATGAATCATTAGATAACCTAAAGGCTACGTAACTACAATTTGACATCAAAATAACCCAACCCAACAACACAATACCAGAACAAACAAGCAAATTAACAACTAAACAAAATTAAACTAAAGGAAAGAACAAAAGAAGAGAGAAAACATACCACAAAGAAGGGAGAAAGAGGTAGTCGCGCATGGTAGAGAGCAGAGGAAGAAACGGAGAAAGGAAAGGGGAGAATGAGACCAGAGAGAAGAGATAGAAGGGCGCAGAAGAAGAATAGGGAGAGGGAAGGGCCAACGGGTTAAAAGCTGGAAGGTAGAGGGATCGCTGCAAACGGTTCAGAAAGGGAGAAGGCAAAGAAGGAGCGGTTTTAGAATGGGAGCAAGGACCAATGGTTTGGGAGAATTGAAATAGGTTATTGGGGGGTTTAATGGAATGGGTAGGGCAAAAGACTGAAATGGGTTGAGGAGAATAGGATGGGTGACTCAGAAATGGGGGCAAAGAGGGAAATTACACCGAAAAATAGGGAAAAAATGAAATCGAGCCGCACTGAAACGACGGGTTCGCCGCGGCAAACCATGCCTGAGGAGAAAACAAAGGGAGAAGAGAAGGGTTTCACCGTGGCGAAGGTGAACGTTCGCCATGGCCAAACCATCCAGAGAGCAACACACAGAGACTGGCGACCTTCGCCATGGTGAAGGCTGGAGTTCGCCGCGGTGAAATGTCATCGAGAGCAACACATGAGAAACAGAACCACTTCGCCACGGTGAAGGCTAGGGTTTGCCGCGGTGAAGTATCACAGAGAGCATAGAATAATACATAAAACACCCAAACATCAGAGAAACACAACACCAAACAACAGATGTAGCTGGATACTTCAAAAACTGTAAAGTGCATCAAAAGAGATCAGAAGGTGCTCAATAAGTCCATGATTAAGCAGTATACCACAGACAAACTTTCTCAATCAATTTGAATCATATAATTCATTACAAGCACCAAATCATCAAGCACAAAATAAGATAGGATAGAGATCAAAACTTGCAGGGGGTCTTATTGAATTCAAACTACAACTACACTACTATCCTACTGAAATGGTTTCTCCCCCACACTCATTCAACATACAATGCACAAAACATAGCAAGATCAATAATTAAGCAAAAGCATGTAAATAAGTGAAGGAAAGAAATGACCAGGGAGTTAAGGAGGCTTTTGATTCTCACGGTAGAGCTTTAGTAGATGCCCATTAACTTTGAATCTGGCCCCGGTCTCCTCATGTAGTAGCTCCACCATACCGAAATTGTGCACTTTAGTGACTGTGTATGGCCCATCCCATCTGGTGTTGAATTTTCCTTGCTTGAAGGTAAATTGAGCCTTGTACAACAGCACTCTATCGCCTTCCTTGAATTCCTTTCTCAAGATACCCCGATCATGCACAAATTTGGTCTTCTCCTTGTAGAGTCTGGAGTTCTCATAAGCTTCAAGTCTAATCTCCTCTAACTCTTGCAATTGCAGCTTCCTTTCCATGCCAAAGGACTCTATATTCATGTTGCACTGCTTGACCGCCCAATATGCTTTGTGTTCCAGCTCCACTAGCAAGTGACATGGCTTCCCATAAACTAAGCGGTAGGGAGACATGCCAATGGGCGATTTGTATGCAGTCCGGTAAGCCCATAATGCTTCTTCTAAACGTGAGCTCCAGTCCTTCTTGGATGGCTTTACCATTTTCTCCAGAATATGCTTCACTTCCCTATTAGATATTTCAGCTTGGCCATTGGTTTGGGGGTGATAGGCAGTAGAAATTTTATGAGTGACACCAAGTTTGGTCAATAGGCTGTTGACTATCCTATTACAAAAATGTGTTCCCCGATCACTCACTATAGCCCTAGGGATCCCATACCTACAGAAAATGTGTGATTTTAGAAATCTATATACAGTTGGGGCATCATCTTTTCTGCAAGGTATAGCTTCAATCCACTTGGATACATAATCTACGGCTAATAAAATATATACAAAACCAAGGGAAGAAGGAAAGGGTCCCATAAAGTCAATCCCCCAAACCTAAAAAATCTCACAAAACAGGAGGGGTTGTTGAGGCATCTCATGTCTTTTTCCCAACCCCCCAAATTGTTGACACTTGTCACAAAATCTACAAAATGTAAAAGAGTCTTTGAAGAGGGTGGGCCAATAAAATCTGAATCTAAGACCTTTCTAGATGTCCTCCTTGCACTAAATGACCACCACAAACCATGGAATGGCAAGCTGAAATAATAGGTTCAAAATCCTCCTCTGGCACACACTTTCGTATTACTTGGTCACTGCACATCCTCCACAAATGAGGGGCATCCCAAATGTAGTACTTTGACTCGCTACGGAGCTTTTGTGCCTGAAATCTAGACATAAAGGGAGGAGTGAGTCCAGACATGAGATAATTGACAATATTAGCATACCAAGGCTCTATAGAAACCACAGAACATAAAGCTGAATCGGTAAAAGAATCAAAAGTCAAGTCAGAAGAGTCTACTCCCCTTGTGTCTTCCGGTAGCCTACTTAGGTGATCAGCTACTTGATTCACTGCCCCGGGTCTATCCTTAATGTCAATGTCAAACTCCTGAAGCAATAAAGCCCATCTAATCAATCTTGGTTTAGATTGTGGCTTTTTGAGCAAATAGCGGACAGCTGCATGATTTATATACACAACCACTCAAGAATTGATTAGATATTGTCTAAATTTGTCTAAAGCAAATACAATGGCAAACATTTCTTTCTCAGTGGTGGTATAGTTGACTTGAGCTGGGTCAAGTGTTTTAGAGGCATAGGCTATAACTCTAGATTGCTTCTCCTCCTTCTGGCCAAGCATAGCACCCACTGCACAATTAGAAGCATCACATGAGAGTTCAAAATGTAAATTCCAGTTGGGTGCAGTCAAAATAGGAGGTGAAACAAGCATAGACTTGAGAGCATCAAAGGCATGTCTACATTTTTTATCAAAATTAAATTCAACATCCTTTTTAAGTAGAGTAGAAAGGTGAAGGCAACTTTACTAAAATCTTTAATAAAGCGCCTATAAAACCCTGTATGCCCAAGAAAAGATCTCAAGTCTTTAAGACAAGTGGGGTAAGGCAAAGATGATATAACTTCAATTTTAGCCTTATCAACCTCAATCCCCTTACTAGAGATGAGGTGACCTAACACTACGCAGCTGCCCACCATGAAATGACATTTCTCAAAGTTCAAAACAAGATTTTTGGCTATGCATCTCTCTAGAGCTTGCCTTAGGCTATTTAGGCACTGATCAAAGCTCTCCCCATAAACCGTAAAATCATCCATGAAGACCTCCATATTGTGCTCTAAGAGATCACTAAAAATCGCCATCATGCACCTTTGAAAGGTGCCTGGAGCGTTACATAACCCAAATGGCATCCTTCGATAAGCAAAGGTACCAAAGGGGCATGTGAAAGTGGTTTTGTCCTGATCCTCGGGGGCTATGGGTACCTGAAAATAGCCGGAAAAGCCATCTAAAAAGCAGTAATGTGATTTACCAGCTAGTCTCTCCAACATTTGGTCAATGAAGGGTATAGGAAAGTGATCCTTACGTGTTGCATCATTAAGTCTCCTATAGTCTATGCACACACGCCATGAGTTTTGAACCCTTGTAGGAATTAACTCATCCCTTTCATTCCTTACTACTGTTACCCCACTCGTCTTTGGCACAACATGCACCGGACTTACCCACCCACTATTAGAAATTGGATATATTATCCCAGCACTCAACAATTTAGTAATTTCTTTCTTAACTACATCTAATATGAGAGGATTCAATCTTCTTTGGGGTTGTCTCACTGGTTTTGATTCCTCATTAGTAAAATTCTATGTGTGCACACAGCAGGACTAATCCAGGTATATCTGCTAGTGTCCAACCTATTGCCCTTCTATGCTCCCTCAAAACAGATAAGAGTCTCTCTTCCTCACTCTCAGACAGTGAGTTAGCAATTATAACAGGTAGTTGTTCATTAGACTCAAGGGAAGGATATTTCAAAGTAGGAGGTAAGGGTTTCAAATCAAGTGTAGGTGGTTGCACAATAGAAAGAATCAATTTATGAATTTCAAGAGAGAACAGATTACTCCCCTTTCCTTCAACCAGTGATAATTCCTCAACCTTGCAGTTAACTTCCTCTCCAAACGTTGAACCAACTTCTAGTTGATCTACAGCAACCGCCTTAGAGGGATTCTTCTCCATGACTTCTTCCTCCATATCTGAAACAACAAAAGGAAACCTTTCCCCAAGGGAATCATCACTGATAATAGAGGAATCACAGTCTACTTTGGAATCAAGGGAGGGAACAGAAAATGTGTGTGGGATAGAAAGCATGCAATTAATCACAGTACAATCAAGACATGTAACATCACCACCACAGGAGCAAGTAGAAGGTGTAGAGTAAAGAGATGAAAAGGAAGAAATGGATTCATTCTCATCAATAGATTCATCAGTGTAAATATCATAATAGAAAGAGTCATTTTGCAATTCAACTTCAGAACAAGCATCCTCAACAGCAATGTCTATCATGTTAACCCCCAAAAGTGAATAGTCCTCATAAGGATGTTTCATTGCTTCATACATGTTAAAAGAAACTTTATTATCACCCACCTCCATAGTTATGGTGCCCTCTTTCATGCTAATCATGGTATTAGCAGTCCTTAAGAAAGGTCGACCAAGGATGAGTGTAGTGTCATTTACAAGTTCAAAAGACATGTCAAGCACATAAAAATCAGCAGGAAACACCAATCCCTTAACTTGGACTAAAATGTCTTCAATAATGCCCTCAGGATACCTAATAGTCCTATCAGCTAATTGGAGCACAACAGTAGTAGACTTAAGAGTCTTGACTCCTAGAGAGGTGTATACGGACTTAGGCATGACATTAATGGCTGCACCTAGATCTAACAGGGCTCCCCCTATAGTAACCTTTCCTATGGTGCAAGGGATAGTGAAAGATCCAGGGTCTTGACACTTTACAGGAATTTTGGGTTTAAACAATGTAGACACATTAGAGGGTAATTGGACTCTTTCATTAGGTTTAAATCTCCTCTTTTGAGTGCATAATTCTTTTAAGACCTTAGCATACTTAGGAATCTTTTTAATCAGGTCAAGCAAGGGTATATTCACTTCTACTTTCCTAAATGTCTCAAGCAACTCATGATCTTGCCTCTCCTTACCCATTTTCACATTTTTCAAATAAGCATTAGGGAAAGGTAGTTCATTGATGTTTACCTCCTTACCTTCCTTGCTTGAGGCTCCATGATTGCTTGGCTCAGATTCCACAGCTTTACCCTTGCCATCATGTTCTTTTGAGGCTTCTTTCAGCTTTAGCCTCTTCTCCTTGAGCTTTCAGAATGCTTCACTTTTGAAGGTGCTTGTGGCAGCTCATCACACAAGATTTCCTCATCTATAACTTCATCCTCCTCTTCTCTAAAATTTACTTGCTTCCCACTCCTAAGGGTAATAGCATTCAAGCCCTTAGGATTGATAACAGTGTTGGAGGGGATTGCGCCATTGCTCCTTGCTTATTGCTCACTAATGTTGTTGGACAACTGAGTTACATAGGAGTTGATGTTCTCAGATTTAGTCTCCCATTGCTCCATCCTCTTTTCCAAAGCACTAAATCTAGCATCATTCTTGGATGAGTCTTGTTGAATTAGTGAAGCTAAGGAGTTGAACTGAGTAGTGTTAACAGCCCTTTCTTCCTTCATTAAGGCCATCATATTTTGTAGGAGTTGATTAGTTTCATCCTTAGGTGGGACAGTTAGAGCTTGAGATTGGTTTTGGAACTGGTTTGAAGATGGACCAGCTCCTCCACTCTTCTGAAATCTGTTTGGAGGTCTACTATCATCATTCCTCCAGCCCAATCGAGGGTTTGCTTTCCATCCCTTGTTGTAAGTGTTGGAGTAGGGGTCCCACTTTTGATTTGGACGACCTTGGAAGACTGCAGACACTTCCTCATAGCGGTCTGGACAAATGCTAGAAATATGCATGACTGATCCACATGTTTCACAACTAGGCGCTGTAATGTCCATAAGAGTGGATGGGCGATGCACACTCATATTCTTCAATTCAGCAGTGATCAAAGACAATTGAGATGTCACTTTGCTTCCCAAAGAATCTAATTTTGATTCCAAAGCGTCCATTCTCCTACTGTGCACCGAAGCAGCTCCCATCTCATGCACTCCTCTAGTATCTCTCACACCAGATTGTTGATGATTCAGGGCCATCTTCTTTATCAAATCCCAAGCCTCCTCAATAGTGAGTCTATCAAAAATCCTCCCGAACTGCACCAGTTGTTCAAATTTGATGATGTGGGCATCTTGAAAGTAGGTCCTGAAATCTATTCCAGTAATCATAGAGAGATTCGTCATAGTCTTGCTTGGCAGAATAAATCTCCTTCCTCATTGATGAAGTATGAGAAGCCAGAAAGTATTTCTCCAGAAATGCCTTCCTTAAGTTCCCCCAACTGTGGTATGCATCAGCTACATGTCTTGGGAGGCTCATGTACCATTCCCTAGCTTTTCCTTCCAAGGATAGATGAAAAGCCTTCTATAGCACTTGGTCCAATGATGCTCCCACAGGCTTCATACTCTGACAAATCATGGAAAGAGATTGTAGATGAAGGTATGGGTCTTCTCCTGTCAAGCCATGAAATTTGGGAAGAGAGTTATCAATAAACCTTTAATCTCAAAGTTAACTTCAAAATTTGGACAAGTCGCAGTAAAAAGATCAAAATTTACATCAGAAGTTATGGCTTCCCTAATTGTTCTTCTCCTAAGGTGTCCATTATTTTCTCCTACTCTCTCTTGTTCACCATTACCACCATTCCTCACTTGATTAGCATTCAGGTTAGGATTAGGTTGGTTTTGTGATAATTCAGCCATTATCTCTTGGTCAGTAGGCTCACTCTCACTACTAGATAGGTTAGATTCCACAGAAATATTCTCTTGCTCAATCACCAACTCACTTGTCCCCTCAATTCTTTTCTCTCTTCTTATCTCTCTGAGTCTTCTCTCAATCTCAGGGTTAAAGGGTATAGGTTTTGTTTTTCGTGGCATGCAAGATAAAAGTCACAAGAGAAAGGGAAAACAAAATTGACTTACAGCACACAAAGTTGACTAAAAGCATGCAATGTGATGAATGCAAGTGTATGGGTGAGTATGAGTATGTATACACAGAAAAAGAAGCAAAAAGTGTAAGTTTCAAAATTTTCCAGAAGAGTTTACCGCGGCGAAAGTAGAGGTTGGCCGTGGCGAAGGTATCCCGAGAGGTATCCTTTGGTTTTTCAGACAGTTGGCCGTGGCGAAGGAGCAGGTTGGCCGTGACGAAGTGTCACAGAATGCTTATCAGATACTGGACTCCACTGATGCAACGTGAGAGATGCTGAAAATCAAGAAAATTGGTATATTTGTTTGTATTTCCAAAAATTTTGATGCTATGCAAGATGAAAACCTATACTATGTACAAATATGCAACTAAACTACCTAAGATGCAACCCAAAAAGATCAAAACTTCAATTGACAACCAATTAGCACAAGCTAACCTAGAGAACCAATTTCTTGGCTCCCCGGCAACGGCGCCACTTGATGAGAGCCTTTTTGTCGTTCGCTTTGGGGTTCTCAATCAAAAATAAATCCAAGCTATGCAGTGTAGTGCAAACTCAGGTCGTTTCACACTTGGGAGCCTTAATTAATTACCTAAGTTAGACTAAATGCCATGCAATGTAATGAAAAGGGGTTTTTGGGTTTTTAACATTTAAACGAATGGTGCCTAAACTGAATGCAATGAAAACAAACCTAAGATACTATGTTTTTAGTGTTTTAAGATAATAATGATGTAATGGAAATGATTGATAGGAAATCTCTTAAAAATGGTTTTGATGGCAATCATAGTTCACTTAAATATTGGGAGTTTCACAAATCCATTAGGTTTTCTTAATAAGAACCTCAATAACTCATTGAGTCGAAAGCTTACATTAATGAACTCATTAATGAAAACTTTGTTAAGCTTCCCTAATGTGTAATTTTGGAATGATCATGCAATTGGCTCAATGTAACACAATCAACTCAGTATCAAAACATAACCATGCAAGATAGGAGAGAATCATGAGAGTTACAATAAGCATATATGCAACTACATATATTTAAGCACAAAATTCAACATCAATCAATCCAAATTACAAATGTTAATCATTAACCAATGATTATAGAATTAACCAAAGTGTCTAACTAAGACTTTACAACTCCTAGACCTAGGAAATCATAAACACATAGCTAGAAACTAAAGATTAAAACTAAAACTCCCCTTTGAAGCTTGGAAACTCATGCTACTCCACCATCTTCAAGAGTTAGGAAAGCCTAGCTCATCATAGCCTTGGAATCAGCTCCAACCAGAGTTAAATCTTCAGCCATAACAGTTAGGAGGGTGAAGAAGAAGTGCAGGAAAATGGAAGGTGAAGGAGATGGAGATGGAGATGGAGGATTAGGGTTCAGTGGGAAAGATGAGAGAAGATGATGATAGAAAACCTAGGTGGTGGCTGCCTCCCTCATATCTGACCTCACCCATATCCAAAATAGGGTTTCTAACCCAAAAATGACGTGTATAGGTCGGTTCCTGGAGGTGGGTAGGTCAAATTTTCCCGAAATGGTCGGGTCTGAAATATGTTGATACGAGGGGTTCACCGTGGCAAAACCATAGGTTCACTACGACGAACCATGGCAGAGGGCTTTCCTATTTGATGGGCGACGTTCACCATAGTGAAGCAAGAAGTGTGCTGCGGCGAACTGTGGCAGAGGCTCCTCTTTGCATCTTGTGCCTTGAGTCTTCAATCTTGGCCCCGATCTCAGGTGTCCTACATTGAAAAGCAACAATTTGAAGCATCAATTGTCCTAGAAATCAATTGAATACAATTAATAACCAATTATGACAATTTTACCCTCAAAAAGACACTAAATCAAAGTAAGGACTCTTAATCAAAAATTAAGCACAATTATCATTAAAAGGAGCCAAAACCTATGATAAAAACCCTTAAAATGATATGAAATAACATAGAACAATTGGGTTCAATCATTGAGATACCCCTTCAGTGGTTCTCTGTTTCTTATGCCTTAGTTGCCGAGGTATTGGAATGTTTAAGGCCACATCCACAGCTTTCTGAACTGAGACCTCCTCATCAGATTCGGTCTCTGATTCCTCTGTTACCACTGGTAACTTTGACTTAGACCGTGGAGACCTCCTTTATAGTAGCTCAGTGCTTACGACTTGACTTTCTATAATCTTTAGTACTCCTTTCATTTTTAAGGAATCATCTTAAACCTTGGGTCTGTATCTGATTAAACCCAATTGTTCTATGTTATTTCATATCATTTTAAGGGTTTCTATCATAGGTTTTGGCTCCTTTTAATGATAATTGTGCTTAATTTTGATTAAGAGTCCTTACTTTGATTTAGTGTCTTTTTTAGGGTAAAATTGTCATAATTGGTTATTAATTGTATTCAATTGATTTCTAGGACAATTGATGCTTCAAATTGTTGCTTTTCAATGTAGGACACCTGAGATCGGGGCCAAGATTGAAGACTCAAGGCACAAGATGCAAAGAGGAGCCTCTGCCATAGTTCGCCACGGCACACTTCTTCTTTCGCCGCGGCGAACGTCGCCCATCAAAAAGGAAAGCCCTCTGCCATGGTTCACCACGGCGAACCCCTCGTATCAACACATTTCACACCCGACCATTTCGAGAAAATCTGACCTACCTACCTCTAGGAACCGACCCATACACGTCATTTTCGGGTTAGAAACCCTATTTTGGGTATGGGTGAGGTCAGATACGGAGAAGGAGCCACCACTTACGTTTTCTATCATCATCTTCTCTCATCTTTCCCACTGAACCCTAATCCTCCATCTCCATCTCCTTCACCTTCCATTTTCCTACACTTTTTCTTCACCCACCTTCATTTCCTTCATCTCCTGACTGTTATGGCTGAAGATTTAACTCTGGTTGGAGCTGATTCCAAGGCTATGATGAGCTAGGCTTTCCCAACTCTTGAAGATGGTGGAGTAGCATGAGTTTCCAAGCTTCAAAGGGGAGTTTTAGTTTTAATCTTTAGTTTCTAGCTATGTGTTTATGATTTCCTAGGTCTAGGAGTTGTAAAGTCTTAGTTAGACACTTTGGTTAATTCTGTAATCATTGGTTAATGATTAACATTTGTAATTTGGATTGATTAATGTTGAATTTTGTGCTTAAAAATATGTAGTTGCATATATGCTTATTGTAACTCTCATGATTCTCTCCTATCTTATATGGTTATGTTTTGATACTAAGTTGATTGTGTGTTACATTGAGCCAATTGCATGCTCATTCCAAAATTACACATTAGGGAAGCTTGACAAAGTTTTCATTAATGAGTTCATTAATGTAAGCTTTCGACTTAATGAGTTATTGAGGTTCTTATTAAGAAAACCTAATGGATTTGTGAAACTCCCAATATTTAAGTGAACTATGATTGCCATCAAAACCATTTTCAAGAGATTTCCTATCAATCATTTCCATTACATCATTATTATCTTAAAACACTAAAAACATAGTATCTTAGGTTTGTTTTCATTGCATTCAGTTTAGGCACCATTCGTTTAAATGTTAAAAACTCAAAAACCCCTTTTCATTATTGCATGGCATTTAGTCTAACTTAGGTAATTAATTAAGGCTCCCAAGCATGAAATGACCCAAGTTTGCACTACACTGCATAGCTTGGATTTATTTTTGATTGAGAACCCCAAAGCGAACGACAAAAAGGCTCTCGTCAGTATCATTTCTTTATAGCTATCTGATCCCTTTTTTTTGGCTGCATAGGCCTCTCAGAGCTTTCTTCTTGATTATTACCCGCCTATTTAACTCTCGCCATTTTGCATCTTACAGAAGAGATTTTGAAGAATGTTTGGTGTTTTGTGGATTTGAGAGGTTTGGCAATAATCAAAGCAGCTTAAGGAGTGATTTTGACTGGAAAGGAACAAGTAATCTAATAGAATAGTGAATTTTAGATCGATGCGCAAAAATAGGGGAACAATTTTATTGAGCTAAGGTTTTGAAACTGACGAGATTTTTTAAAATCTGAACATTATAAACACTAAATTTATTGATCAATGAGTGATCGATCACGTGTTCGATAAATAAGAAGAACACACAAGAACACTAAAGACAATTATCGATCAGGTTATCGAACAATGAATTATCAATCACATAATCAATAAATGTTAATTAAAAATACGTACTTGGTTTGGTTTATCGATCATTTGATCGATTAGCTGTTTATCGATCAGCATATTGATAATTCTTACCCATTTGACTAATTTGTCTAAAATCCTAGTTGCTCTTGATCGATGTGTTGATCGATAATTGAGTGATCGATCAGCTTATCGATAACATTCCTTCCAACTTCTTTCTTTTGCTCTATATACCTTATTTATCAATAAGTTGATCGATAAATCAACCCTTTCTTACAGCACAATGATTGATGTCTTCATCGATCATTCCATACTCTGTTTGCCTCTATTTCTTGATGTCTAAACAGAGCTTCCTCCACAACAAATTTCTATACACTCTGATACTTAAATTAGTCTTTTAATCATCAAAATTTTAAATCTAAATGCTTAAGATAAAGGAATAATATGAGATTTCTTACAACTCATTGGGATTTACCATTCCCAATTTTCTTCTGAAGTAATTGAACTTTTATTGGTCGAGAGGCTTCATGAAAATTCTGCTATTTGATATTCGGTGGGAATGAATTCTACCTTCACATCTTTCTTTTGAATATAGTCCCGAATGAAGTGATATCAAACATCAATGTGTTTGGTTTGGGTATGGTGAACTGGATTCTTGGACATGCCTATTGTGCTCGTGTTGTCACACAAAATTAGAATCTCCTTCAAGTTGATTCCCAAATCTTGTAATTGTTGTTTTAACCATAGAATCTAAGCACAACAGTTGGTAGTGGCAACATATTCTAATTCTATTGAGGATCTTGCCACAGTATTCTTCTTTTTGCTTAACCACGAGACAAGACATCCTCTTAGAAATTGGCATTGTCCACTGGTACTCTTCTGTCTATCTTATAACCTCGATGATCAGTATCTAAGTATCCCATTAGATATTCTGCTCCTTTCTTCGAATACCAAATTCCCAAATTTTATGTTCTGATAAGATATTTGAGAATTCTTTTGACGGCTTCTTCATGTGATTCCTTAGGGGCTGATTGGTATCTTGCACACATTCCCATACTAAATTGGATATCTGGTTTGCTTGCTGTTAGGTAGAGTAATGACCCTATCATTCCTCTATGCTTGGTCAGATTCACGTCCTTGCCCTTCTCGTCTGCATCAAGTGAGATGGTTGAGCTCATAGGAGTTTTCACACTTTTAGCATTTTCTAATCCATATTTCTTTAGTAACTCCTTAAGATACTTTGTTTGAGATATGAATATGCCATTTCTCTTCTACTTGATTTGCAATCCCAGAAAGAAGTTCAATTCTCCCATCATTGACATCTCGAACTCACCTTACATTAGCTTGGCAAACTCTTGACAGAGATCCTTATTAGTAGCTCTGAATATAATATCATCGACATAAATTTGAACAATTAAAAGTTCCTTTCTACTTCTTTTAATGAGAAGTGTAGTATCCACTTTGCCTCTTTCAAAACCCTTTTCTATCAGGAAATTTCTAAGTTTTTTGCACCAAGCTCTAGGAGCTTGTTTTAAACCATATAAAGCCTTTTTAGTTTGTAAACATGATCAGGGAAATTGGAATCTTTAAAACCAGGAGCCTATTCGATAAAAACTTCTCCCAAAATATAACCATTCAAACATGCACTTTTAACATCCATTTGACATAATTTGAAATCTTTTATGCAAGCAAAGGCTAAAAGTACTCGGATAGCTTCCAATCTAGTGACTGGTGCATATGTTTCCTCATAATCAATACCTTCTTCTTGATTATAGCCTTTAGCTACTAGTCTAGCTTTGTTCCTGATTATTTGTGTAGATTCATCGAGCTTATTTTGAATACCCATTTGGTGCCTATGACTGGATGGTCATTAGGTTTGGGTACTAACTCCCAAAGTTGATTTCTTTCAAATTAGTTCAGCTCTTCCTGTATTGCTACAATCCAGAATTCATCGGATAGAGCCTCGTTAACATTGGTTGGTTCAATATGTGAAATGAATGCAAAGAAATGCACTTTATTGAACACCTGTCTCTGGGTTTTGATCCCTTTATTGACTTTACCAATGACTTGTTTCAAAGGGTGATTTCTATTATGTCTCCATGCTTTAGGCTATTCTAAATTTTCTTGAGAAAGAGGTTCATTTGAATCATCCTTGTTTTCTAACGACTCTTCTGGAAGTGCTTTGTTTGAAGATTTGTTCAAATTCAATTTTTCAAAATTTTAAATGAACTCAACATCATCCTCTAGAGGTTTTAAAATCAATTCAGTTTCAGTAAACACAACATCTATTGACTCTTTAATAGTGAAAGTATGTTTGTTGAAAAATCTATAAGCTTTACTACAATTAGAGTAACCGAGAAACAAACCTTTATTAGCTTTAGGATCAAATTGACCGAGATTTTCTTTGTTGTTGTTATGAATGTAGCACTTACTCCCGTAGATCTTTAGATGAGCCAGGTTAGGCTTCCTTCCTTTGTACAGTTCATACGGAGTTTTCTCGAGCAGTATTCTAATGTAAGCTCTATTGGAGATATAGCAAGCGATGCTCATTGCTTTAGCCTAGAACACTTGTGAAATCCCTTTCTCATTCAACATTGCTCTTGCCATTTCCATGAGTACTCTGTTCTTTCTTTCTACAACTCTATTTTGTTGAGGAGTTCTTGGTGCTGAAAAGTTGTGACTAATCCCATATTCATCACAATAGTCCGTGAATTCATTGTTTTCAAATTCTCCTCCATAGTCATACCTGATTGATACAATAGAAATACTATTCTCATTTTGGACCTTTTTGGTAAAAATGATAAATGCATTAAATATCTCATCTTTAGAAGAAAGAAATAGAGTCCAAGTGAATCTTGAATAGTCATCAACTATCACAAGAGTATACAGGCTTCCATCAAAACTTTTGACTCTTGACAGACTAACCAAATCCATATGAAGCATTTCGAGTGGCCTTTTGGTTGAGACTGTCTTCTTTAATTTAAATGAGGACTTTGTTTGTTTACCCTTTTGACAAGTATCATAAATAATATCACGTTCATATTGAATTTTAGGTAAACCAATAACCAGGTCCCTTTTTGTTAATTTTGAAAGTTGATTCATGTTAACATGTGTAAGACTTTTATGCCAAAGCCACCTTTCCTCCTTTTTACTAATAAAATAGTTTTCAAAAAGTTTTGAATAAATTTGAATAGTATAACAATTACCGTCCCTTGGAGCTCTTATCTTTACGTTTAATTCCTCCTTCTTTAGTGGTAAGTCATCTTTGCTTACCACTAGGCATTCCTCTGAATCGAAGATCACCTAGTTGATTTTGTCAGTACTCTGACTGACACTGAACAGATTGTGACACAAGCCTTCTACATAGTACACATCTTCAACCTTCATCCCTTTGTTACTTCTTATTTCTCTGATTCCAACAATTCTTCCAGATTGATTGCCACCGAAGCTCACTTTGCCTTCTTCTCTAGGTTTGAGTGATGTGAACTTCTCGGTATCACTCGTCATATGTCTGGAACATCCACTGTCGATGTACTATTTATTTGTTCTGGATACTTTGAGAAATACCTACAATAGCACAATCATGTTTTAGGTACTGATAGAACGCAGTCTTTATATGGTTTTCTCAAGTGTTTTCTAATGTTTTGCAACACTTTTACCCTTATTATGCATGCATTTTTATCCATTTGATTACATTGAGTCATCCATTGTATTTTGCTATTTAAGGGGTAAAAAGGGTCATTTTTTGTTGGAAATTGTGCCCTAGGGGCCAATCATTGTGTTATGAACATTGTTGATTTATGAATTTCTTAATTATGTTATCATATTATTTGCATGTTTACCGTGATGACTATCCTTAGATAACTCATGATTTTATCCTAAATGTCTTTGGTCGGTCATCTATGTGGGAGCAGAGATGAAATAAGACCAATATGACTTTGAAGATGTATACAGATATAAATCAAAGTCATAGGCACATGTAAGAGTACAAGGTGTTGGACTGACCCACTATGAGATAGCTGCATGGGTTAAGTCATAAGCTTCTCTCATATACAAACCATGTCAGTATGCCCTTTGACCTGAGATCATCATGGATTCCTACATGAGAAACGCTCAGCTTTGACCTAGTCAAAAGTCACTTTTGACCGAGTGATCATAAAGACTATGTTTAGGCTTAGTGGTTTTTCATATGGAGGAATGTGAATGGTCAAGATGGAATTTGTCCCTTACATTTGTAGAGAGATATTACTGGGCCCATCGATGAGTGAGTCTGAGAAATATATGGCCATACTATAATGGAAAGGTAGTTCCATTTCTATACTTAGACTACTCAGAGATCGAGAAAGTAACGATCAGGAATAGGAGGATGACGTTCTCCATGCCTCATCCATGACCAAAATGTCATGTGACAAAAGGGATGTGATATGGTTGTATGAAAGGTTACATCGTTCATCGATCCTCATATGATTTGGGTAGTCGTGATGTCTTGCTAGAGATCGCTTACTACTTGTGAGTCATTATAGTAAATGGCCCACTGCCAACTTCATATGGGCCTACAGGGTTGCACACAAAATAGCCCAACACGAGCTATGATGTCCAGATTCATTGAATCTAAGATATGTCCAGATTCAATGAATAATCTAGGGTAGACATGTGTATATATATATAAATTCACGTATATATATATTATATGATATAAGAGATATTTATAAGATTTGATTTATAAGGATAAATTAAATCTCTATCACTTTTAAATTTGAAATTTAAATTGATATGATATCTTAGATTTGATTTATTGGGATAAATTAAATCTATATCAGTTCTAGATTGATATGGTATAATATAATATCTCAAATTTGATTTATTAGAATAAATCAAATACAATTCCGTCATATCTTTATTTTGAATTAAATGAATAGGTGAATTAAATCTATGGGACGAATTTAATATAAACCGTATTTATTTAATTGATTTCTTATCAGATTACGCAATATATGATATTGTATTAATTTCGGAATTATTCTGAAATCCAATATTCTTCATAATACCGATAGCATCCTATATATTTGATATTTTAGGAGCTAGGGTTTTAGGTGTGTGAGAGAGCAAGAGGTTTGCAGATAAGAAACGGCCAAAATAGAAACGGTGAGGACGAATTCTCGAAAAAGCCCTAGAAGCACAAGAGGCGCTAGCACGTCGTTCATGATTGGAACGTTGTTCGTGTGGATACCAGTAAAGGAAGCCGATCTGAGTTGTCGACTTCTCACGAACAAAAAGAGAGCATAGGCATCCCGAATGTGACAACCGCTCTTTTAAAACTTATTTAGATCAAAATTTTCAATTTATTTGAATGACTAACCATGATAGAAAAGAAGAAACCTTAAAATTTTAAAATCACTATTATGGTTAAAAGAAATAAACTTATAATAAGAGTAACATCGATCGTTACCTTAGGCCTTGGACTTCCAAAGTCCAGAAATATCATTCAACCATTAGCCCAAACCAAACTTATATTTTCAACCATACGAACTGATAAATCAGTTTAATATAAACTATAAAGCTCATTAGTCAAAAGTCAACACTTTCAAAGAAGTGTTACATGCAGAGTCTAAAATGTCTCAAGCCTCCTCATGGTCCTATCATACTAGATAGTAGTAATTAAAAGTATTATTTTACATTATGATAGTAGATGAGCCCTATGTGGCAATATATAACAAGTCAACACATAGAACAAAAGCAGGGAGGCTATACAGGCTATAACAGCACACTATGCCTCCGGAGCCCTCCCTGATGGGCCACCACCTGAACTATCACCTGAAAAATGTTAAACCACGGGGTGAGACAAATGCCTCGGTAACCAACTTTCCAACTCATCATACATACTAACACGTGCTCGTGAGGTGTCAAGTGGGATAGTTATTAATTCTCAAGAACTATAGATATATAATTTCAATCATCCAAACCCTCACTATGGGGGCCAACACACAAGCCACATAAGTCTATCCCTCACTCTGGGGGATCAATCAAACATATGGGCCTATCCCTCACTCTGGGGGATGAATAAGAAGCCACAAAGGCCTATCCCTCACTATGGGGGACGAAAGAAGAAGCCAACCAATGTGCACCAATGGCAGCCTTACCACGTGGTAGGATAGGCCTCAATCCAAAATCCAAATAACAACAAATCATTCACAATATAATAAAAATGTCTCAATCTTTCCTCAGTATAATCCATAAGATAAATCATATATCTTTTCCAAACTTCTCAATTACAATTCCAAAAATCCCACGAGATAATTTTCGTAGCTCAAAAGATATAACATATCTACTCAAGTTCCAAATATCAAATATTATTCTGAAAACAGCAAAATACTCACAAACAACATATTAGCACATATAACAAGTGGAAAGTGGTTACCTCTCGCCAAAGCAATACTAAGGATTACCACAAGGTCAATCCTTTGCTCAACCAATAATTAATCTACAAAATTAATATAACCACATATTAATATAAATTAATTAATTAATTAATTAAACTTCTCTATATTATTTAAATTTCTGATTTAATTAAATTTTTACTTTAAATTCCCTCAACTCTCATAACTTAAAAATTATTAAGTATTTTAGAAACAACTTAAAATTTCTAATAACCCAAATTATTTATTTACCACCTCCAAATTATTTATCTTAATAAAAAGGATTTTCAACAATTTCCAAATATAAAATTATTATGTTCTAAATTCTAAAAACACTCTTTTTAAGTTTAAACCTCAAAATCAAACTATCAAAAAATTCAGTAATACTTCAAATATTTATAACTAAATAATATAATCAAAACTTTAATGGTATAACTACCATATATATATATATATTTCCATAAATAATAAACTTTTTAGCTACAATAATTATTTTAAAACCTCCAGTCACCCAATAAATAAAACTAACCCGATTAAAACCTCAATAATATATCAAACAATCCAAATAAATGATTTAACTTAAATTTAATCGGTAAAAATATGGTATATCTCATACATAACAGATTTTCCACTAAATAAATTAATTTAAATACTAAAACTAGCAAATAGAGAAATCTAAACCGATTAAAATTAACAACTCATTTACTTCTAAATTTCTATAGTCATCTTTTATCAAAACTCAATACTTATATCATATATAAATCTCAAAATTTTCTCTAATCACTATGATAATACTACTATTAGGAAGCCTAAAATATATATGAAATATTTATGAAGAAAGTTTGATGAAAAGAGATAATTTCATGTACCTAAAATATCTTCAAAGCTTGCCCTCTGCTTCACCGGTATGTTTCTCTCGCTCACACACACTTCCCCTCTCTCTCTCTCTCCCTCTCTCTCTCACTCCTTCTTGCGCTTGCCGTGGGGGGGGAATGGATTGTGGGGGGGTATTTAACACCCCCACACAATTATTGGGGAGGGGTTTGTTTTTCAAACCCAACCCCCAATTTCCACCGCCCCTCCCCACAATTTCCACCCCCCTCCAACTTTCCACCGAAATATCGGTGGAAAGTTGGACTTTTTTTTTAAAAAAATATGATAAAATATTATTATATTATATTATTTTATTTTTCAATTACTTTTTTTTTAATTTTTTTAAAGGATATTACAATTCTCCCCACTTAATAAGAATTTTGTCCCCAAAATTCAAACAACCACACACAAGAAATAAAAACAAAAGTAACTCAAAGTGCTTACTAAGAAAACAGGTAAGGGTACTCATAACGCATCCGTTCCTCTGTCTCCCAAGTAGCATCACCGGGACTCATGCCCTTCCAAAAGACTTTAACAAGATGGATAGTTTTGTTCCTTAATTGTTTATCCTTAACATCCAAAATCCGCTCTGGTTCTGCTGGATAAGTCAAATTATCTCGCAATTCCACCTCTTCAGGCTCAATAACATGAGACGGATCGAGATGATACTTTTTTAACTGTGACACGTGGAACACGTCGTGTAAACTGGAAAGATGTGGCAGCAGCACAATTCGATATGCAACAGGTCCGATCCGCTCTAAAATCTCATAAGGACCCATAAATCGGGGTGTAAGCTTCTTGGCTTTGATGGATCTACCAACACCAGTGACAAGTGAAACCTTTAGAAATACATGATCACCCACTTCAAATTCTAAAGGTCTCCTTCGACGATCCGCATAACTCTTCTGTCAACTTTGGGCCATTAACAACTTCTGCTTGATCAGCTCAATCTTTCTGGTTGTGATGTCCACTAAATCTGGGCCAATAATTGTTCTTTCACTTAATTCAGTCCAACAAAGTGGAGATCTACACTTCCTCCCGTACAAAGCTTCATATGGTGCCATTTGAATACTAGCGTGATTGCTGTTGTTGTAGGTAAACTCTGCTAATGACAAGTGAGTGTCCCAACTGCCTTTTAGCTCTATAGCGCAAGCCCTCAACATATCCTCGAGAGTCTGAATAGTCCTCTCAGTCTGTCCATCAGTCTGAGGATGATAAGCAGTACTAAACTTGAGCTTAGTGCCCATGGCTTCATGTAATGACTGCCAGAAGTTCGATGTAAACCTCGGGTCCCTATCTGAAATGATAGACTCCGGCACTCCATGAAGTCGAACAATTTCATCTATATATAGCTTTGTCAATCGTTCTAACGAGTAAGTACTCTTGATAGGCAGGAAGTGTGCTGACTTAGTCAATCTATCTACAATTACCCATATCGCATCATAGCCAGCCGGGGTTCTTAGCATACCAGTAATGAAATCCATAGAAATGTTGTCCCATTTCCATTGGGGAATATCGAGATTCTTTAATAGTCCTGGAGGCCTCTGATGTTCTATCTTGACCTTTTGACGTGTTAGACACTTCATTACAAAATCCGTGACATCCCTCTTCATTTTTGGCCACCAGTAGTTCTTTTTCAGGTCTTGGTACATCTTGCTTATCCCTAGATGTATTGTGTAATTACTTCGATGCGCCTCTTCTAGAATAGTCCTTTTGATTTCCTCATTATTAGGGACACAAATCCTCTTCTTGTACCTCAGGATTCCTTCTTCACCAATTTCATAATCAGGCACACTATGGGTCTCCACTTCCTCTCGGATGCTCAATAACCGGTCATCCTCCATCTGTGCAGCCTTCAAGTCTCAAAAGAACTCATAATCACCCAAAATTGATTGTAGAGTGGCTGGAGCCTCATGCACTACTTGGAGATCTCTCAATCTGTCTAAGCAGTAGTGTTCCTCCAAACTCATGTGAAACACATGCACCGTTTTCCTACTCAAAGTGTCTGCAACCACATTGGCTTTACCCGGATGATACTTAAGCTCAAAGTCATAGTCCTTGATGAATTCCATCCACCGGCGTTGTCTATTATTCAGTTCCTTCTGATCTATTAAATACTTCAAGCTCTTGTGATCGCTGAAGACTTCAAACTGTGATCCATATAAGTAGTGCCTCCAGATCTTCAATGCAAAAACCACCGCCGCTAATTCCAGGTCATGTGTAGGATAATTTTCCTCATGTGGCCTTAATTGCCTAGATGCATATGCAACCACCTTTCCTTCCTGCATCAGGACAAACCCTAAACCCTTAAGTGAAGCATCAGTATAAAGGGTGTATGGTTTACTAGGATCTGGAATAGTCAACACTGGAGCCGTGGTCAACTTAGCCTTCAGTTCTTGAAAAGCTGCCTCACACTTTTCGTTCCAGATAAACGGTTGGTCTTTCTTAGTCAACGTAGTTAGAGGCATGGCGATATGAGAAAATCCCTTGATGAATCTTCGGTAATACCCAGCTAAGCCCACAAAACTTCTTACCTCCGTCACAGATTTTGGTGTTTCCCATTTCAACACGGCATTGACCTTGCTAGGATCAACAGCTACTCCCTCGGCGGATACTACATGGCCTAAGAACTTCACTTCTCTAAGCCAGAACTCGTACTTGCTTAACTTAGCATATAACTGATGATCCCTCAATATTCGCAATGCAATGTAAAGATGCTCTCGGTGTTCTTCCTCATTCTTGGAGTATATTAGGATATCATCTATAAACACCACAATAAACTTATCCAAGTACGGCCTAAAGATCTGGTTCATATAGTCCATAAACACCACTGGAGCATTCGTCAAACCAAAAGGCATAACTAGGAACTCGTAATGTCCGTATCTCGTACGAAAGGCTATCTTCGGGATGTTCTCTGCTCTAACTCTTAATTGATGATATCCAGACCTTAAGTCAATCTTAGAAAACACTGTTGACCCCATTAATTGATCTAGCAAGTCATCAATCCTAGGCAAAGGATATTTGTTCTTGATAGTTACTTTATTCAATTGCCTGTAATCTATACACAATCTCAAACTCCCATCCTTCTTCCTCACAAATAGTACTGGTGATCCCCACGGTGAGACACTTGGTCTAATAAATCCTTTTTCAAGTAACTCTTCGATTAGCTTTTTCAGCTCTGCCAATTCAGAAGGTGACATTCTGTACGGTGCTTTAGAAATTGGAGTTGCCCCTGGTACTAGCTCAATGGAGAATTCAACTTCCCTTTCAGGAGGTAAACCAGATATTTCCTCAGGAAATACCTCAGAAAACTCCTTTACTACCTCGATTTGGTCTATACCAACTTCTTTATCTGTACTAACGGAAAAGAAAACAGCATATGCCTGACAACCCTTCTGAATACACTTAGTTGCTTGAGTAGCAGACAATCACAAATGACCATTAATAGCCTCAACTATCGTAGTGCACAAAGGAAGAGTTACTATCTTCCTTTTACAATTCAGAATGGCATTATTTGCTGATAGCCAATCTATACCAATAATCACGTCAATACCCTTGAGGGGTAGACAAATCAAATCAATCACAGACTCACGATTCTCAAATTTAAGTACAAGACTTAAACACGCCTGTGTGGTTAACACAGTGGCTCCCGCTGGAGTTGACACTTTCAACATGTAAGACAAATCATGCATTGGAAATTTAAACTTTCAAGCACATTCTGCAACAATAAAAGAATGAGTGGCACCAGAATCAAACAACACAGGTATATCATGTCCTTGAAGAGAGATAGTACCTCTAATCAGATTAGGAGACATACCAGCTTCCTCTCTAGTCAAAGCAAAAACTCTCCCAGGCACTGTGGATATGAAACTAGGAGTTTGCTGCTGCGTCTCTGGACAATTGCGAGCTATATGTCCAAACTTATGGCATTTGTAGCATTCCCAACACTGTCCTGGGTGATTTCTCCCACATCTCATGCAAGGACCACTAACACTTGGTGTGGATCTGGTAGGCTCATGGTGAACACTCCGATCTCCCCCTATACGACTCCCCTGAGCCTGTCTCCTTTGCATAAAACCCCCACGAGCTGAATTCTTCTGATTCTGGCTCTTGCCTCTGCTTGAGTTACCTGAGCTCCCATAACTGTAGTTATTCTTTTTATTGATTCATCCCATTGGCCTCATAAAACCAGAGAATCTGCCCTGATTATCCCGACGTCGGCTCTCCTCCACTTCTCAGGTTCTACGGGCTGTCATCCTGAGTTTCGTGCAGGCATCCTCGAAACTCTTAAACTCATATAAAGCCATTTACTGTTTCAACTCTGGCCTTGCCCGTTCTATCAATTGTCGGGCCATCCACTCTGGGTTATCATTATGCTGCAGATAGGTAACATGCTTGGAGAGGTCAATATACTTGGCAATAAACTCATCCTCATGCATGTTCTCTTGTCGAAGAGCATAAAAAGCTGTTTCTTTTTCTTGTCTCATGGCTGGAGGAAAGTAGTGATCAAAGAACATCTGTTTGAGTTCGTTCCAAGTAATTCCCGAGTCATATATGCTGCTTACACTCCTCCACCACCTCTTAGCTCGGTCCCTCAATAAGACTACCGCTGCTTGTACCTTTTGGTAGGCATTACAGCCACAAGCTTTAAATATTGTCTCCATATCATCAATCCAAGCCTCAGCTTTGTCAGGATCCATACCCCCATCAAAAGTCTTTGGGTGATGCCGCTCTATATCCTTCCATACACTTTTAAGGTTCACCGCTTTTTCTTTTCCTGGTCGCCTTCGCGAACTACTCTCTTCTTTGGTTCCTTTAATAGAATCCCTGTGGGTGACAGAATTTTCCACAGACGGTCCAGGAAGCCCACTCCCTTCAAACTCTTCCACAGCTTTCTTGACTCTCAAATCTTCCTCCATCTTTCTTACTCTCTCATTTACCACCGTAACTACCACTTCCCTTAACTGTTGCAGTAAAGTCTCCTGGTTAAACTGCAAAGGATTCGGTGGTTGATTAGGTGGGTTTGTGGATTCATCCCCACCTTGATCAGTTTGTCGGGATCGTGTCCGTACCATCCTCCCCACCTAAGGATGGAACCCACCAAAAGAAACACAAAGTAAAGTCAAGCACAAACACAAAGTAACAAGGAATGTTATGTGAGATTATTATATATTGCCACTAAATGCAATGTAATGCAACTCAATTCACAGAATCTTAGGCTCTGATACCAAATTGTGACAACCGCTCTTTTAAAACTCATTTAGATCAAAATTTTCAATTTATTTGAATGACTAACCATGATAGAAAAGAAGAAACCTTAAAATTTTAAAATCACTATCATGGTTAAAAGAAATAAACTTATAATAAGAGTAACATCGATCGTTACCTTGGGCCTTGGACTTCCAAAGTCCAGAAATATCATTCAACCATTAGCCCAAACCAAACTTATATTTTCAACCATACGAACTGATAAATCAGTTTAATATAAACTATAGAGCTCATTAGTCAAAAGTTAACACTTTCAAAGAAGTGTTACATGCAGAGTCTAAAATGTCTCGGGCCTCCTCACGGCCCTATCATACCAGATAGTAGTAATTAAAAGTATTATTTTACATTATGATAGTAGATGAGCCCTATGTGGCAATATATAACAAGTCAACACATAGAACAAAAGCAGGGAGGCTATACAAGCTATAACAGCACACTATGCCTCTGAAGCCTTCCCTGATGGGCCACCACCTGAACTATCACCTGAAAAATGTTAAACCACGGGGTGAGACAAATGCCTCGGTAACCAACTTTCCAACTCATCATACATACTAACACGTGCTCGTGAGGTGTCAAGTGGGATAGTTATTAATTCTCAAGAACTATAGATATATAATTTCAATCATCCAAACCCTCACTATGGGGGCCAACACACAAGCCACATAAGTCTATCCTTCACTCTGGGGGATCAATCAAACATATGGGCCTATCACTCACTCTAGGGGATGAATAAGAAGCCACAAAGGCCTATCCCTCACTATGGGGGACGAAAGAAGAAGCCAACCAATGTGCACTAATGGCGGCCTTACCACGTGGTAGGATAGGACTCAATCCAAAATCCAAATAACAACCAATCATTCACAATATAATAAAAATGTCTCAATCTTTCCTCAGTATAATCCATAAGATATAAATCATATATCTTTTCCAAACTTCTCAATCACAATTCCAAAAATCCCACGAGACAATTTTCATAGCTCAAAAGATATAACATATCTACTCAAGTTCCAAATATCAAATATTATTCTGAAAACAGCAAAATACTCATAAACAACATATTAGCACATATAACAAGTGGAAAGTGGTTACCTCTCGCCAAAGCAATACTAAGGATTACCACAAGGTCAATCCTTTGCTCAACCAATAATTAATCTACACAATTAATATAACCACATATTAATATTAATTAATTAATTAATTAATTAAACTTCTCTATATTATTTAAATTTCTGATTTAATTAAATTTTTACTTTAAATTCCCTCAACTCTCATAACTTAAAAATTATTAAGTATTTTAGAAACAACTTAAAATTTCTAATAACCCAAATTATTTATTTACCACCTCCAAATTATTTATCTTAATAAAAAGGATTTTCAACAATTTCCAAATATAAAATTATTATGTTCTAAATTCTAAAAACACTCTTTTTAAGTTTAAACCTCAAAATTAAACTATCAAAAAATTCAGTAATACTTCAAATATTTATAACTAAATAATATAATCAAAACTTTAATGGTATAACTACTATATATATATATATATTTCCATAAATAATAAACTTTTTAGCTACAATAATTATTTTAAAACCTCCAGTCACCCAATAAATAAAACTAACCCATTAAAACCTCAATAATATATCAAACAACCCAAATAAATTATTTAACTTAAATTTAATCGGTAAAAATATGGTATATCTCATACATAACAGATTTTCCACTAAATAAATTAATTTAAATACTAAAACTAGCAAATAGAGAAATCTAAACCGATTAAAATTAACAACTCATTTACTTCTAAATTTCTATAGTCATCTTTTATCAAACTCAATACTTATATCATATATAAATCTCAAAATTTTCTCTAATCACTATGATAATACTACTATTAGGAAGCATAAAATATATATGAAATATTTATGAAGAAAGTTTGATGAAAAGAGATAATTTCATGTACCTAAAATATCTTCAAAACTTGCCTTCTGCTTCACCAGTATGTTTCTCTCGCTCACACACACTTCCTCTCTCTCTCTCTCCCCCTCTCTCTCTCTCCTTCTTGCACCTGCCGTGGGGGGGGGGAATGGATTGTGGGGGGTATTTAACACCCCCACACAATTATTGGGGGAGGTGTTTGTTTTTCAAACCCAACCCCCAATTTCCACTGCCCCTCCCCACAATTTCCACCCCCCTCCAACTTTCCACCGATAAGTTGGACTTTTTTTTTAAAATATAATAAAATATTATTATATTATATTATATTATTTTTCAATTACTTTTTTTTTTGAATTTTTTTAAAGGATATTACACCAAACGTCGGAATCCCCGAGCCACCAACGATTCGAATACCGTAGGTAACACCTCTTACTACTTGACTTAAACATAATCGGTAGATCTGGGCAAGGGATTGGAAAATTTTAAAGTTATTTTCCACTACGTGTCTTTCAATTCCTTACATTTTTCTCTCCTCAATCTTAATTGCCTTGATCGGTCATCAGCTGGTCTTTATAAAGCTCTTTGTTGTGATTTTCAGGCAATTAGGGAAGGACAAAAGAACCAAGATGAAACGTCCTACCTTTAATGTAACATCCAGACTTTTGGGCCTAGAAGCATCAAAAGTAGTCTGAATTGGATAGGCTACCAGACCCTTTTTGGAGCAGAAGTCCCAAAGATGAGAAAGGAAGTCAAAACAGTTTCAGGGACTAAACTGTGAAGTAAAAGGTTTTCAGGGGCTTCAGTATAATCAAGGTCAGAGACTCCAATAAAGTCTTGAGGGCCGAGAAAGAGAAAAGAGAGTAGAAACAGGCCAAGAGTTAAGCTAGAAGCCTCAAAGAGAGGATTATATAAAGTTAAGTCCAACCAGGGACTAAACTGTAAATTCTGAAAGTTATGATTAACTGGGGTAAAAATGAAAGAGTATACAGAAACTTCTAAGAAAAATCCCAAAAAATGGGAAATAATATTCTAAGACTCTTCTGTGAAGAGAAATGACAAAAATATCCCTGAGGCAGCTTAAATGGAATTTATGAGGTTATGGCCAGTAAAAAGTATACCATTTGAGGTAATTATTTAAAATAGCAAGAGACCTCAAAAAATGTATACAAAAATGAGTTTAAATGGTTGAAAGGTTGTACTAATTTATAAAATTAGTCCCGCAACCGAAAGGCCAGTGGAGTGGCTTTAATAAATTAAAGAGCCGGTTTTGCCGATAAAAGGGTATTTTAGTAAACAATTTTTATACAAGGCTCAAAGAAATTGTTATGGCCTGAGAAAATTCATAGATATTCTCTAAAATGAAGGGGAATTTATGGAGTAGATAGAAGAATTTTCTGAACTTCGGAAGGCCATAAAGAAAGCCGGAGAAATGTGGGCCAAGTAAATTCGGAGGAAGCTTATAAAACAAGTTTGATCCAATGGCTAGGATTTGATCTCCCTTTTCCTCCACCACTTTTATGACACTTGGCACCTTTTGGAAGAATTAGGTAAGCATGATGTAATAAGATGATGCAATGATGATGCAAAAGTCCACTTGAACTTCCAAATTTGCCCTTACTCCTCCTTCTAGCTACCAAGGGCATTTTGGTCCATTCAAGTCAACTTTTTGGCTATAAATAGGCACTCTCCCTCCCCCTATTTCAGCCAAGCTGATGAACATAAGGGGAAACTCTTGCAATTTTGATTCTTGAAGCTTAAATCAAGAGGAAGACACCTACTTTGATCAACCGAGTTTAGATATGAGGTTAGTAAGTTGTTTCCTCTTGTTTATTGCTTTGAATCTTTGGTTTTATGGTTGGAAAATGTGAGATCCCCTAAGAGGAGGTGCTGGCTGAATTGGCATAAGCTTAGGAGAGGATGATTTTGATGTTAGATCTAGCTAAAACACATGGATTAAAGGTTATGTCAAGTGAATCTATGTGGAAATTGGAAGAATTATGTACTGATTTGATGCCTATTTCGAATTAGTTACTGTTCATATCTGATTCTGAAATTTGGCATGCTTAAAGTACACTCTGTGAGCTTTAAATCCATGGGTAAAAAACTCCATTTGGATATGTGTATTATTTATGGTGATTTTTCAAAGTTAGAGATTGAAATGTCGAAACAGTGTTGAACTTTGGAAAGAGTGTTGAGTTCCGTACAATTCCGGTGCTGTTCAACATAGAATTGGTTCCTGAAACTATTTTTCATTTAAATTTAACTTAAGGAGCTTTTAGTGAGACTTGGAACCACTCAGTTTTAATTTTTTTAGATTTAATTATGAATTTTCAAAGTTGAGCAAAAATTCTGGAGATTCTGCGTGAACAATACCCGCGAACCAAAATTTCCAGATTTGATATTCTTGAATCTAAAGCCATCTAAAGTGGTTCTAATTGACAAGAAATGAATCATAAGGATGGGAAATGATGAGATTTATGTTAAAGAAATTAGAAAGAAAACCCTAAGACTAGGAGAAAAGGGGTTGGGGTTCAAGAAAGCTAGTCTTGAACTTTATGTAATCTAGTGGTCCTAATGGATTATGTGATCATTATGGTTATGTTTAGGACCTTTGGAACATCCAAGAGGATGTTTGGTAACATTGACCGAATGCCCACACGGTTGGAAAGTTAAGGGAGTGAAAGGAAAAGTAAGAGGAAGGCTTGAGGTGCAAGGTAGTGAACTTACCTATTGTCATTGCTTGATATGGTATGCTTGTGTGTTACCGTGTACATGTTATTTGCATGTTGTTGTGACATGTTTTAGCTGCTGTAATTGCTATTCATGATGATGTCTCTATGGCCATGCATCAAGAAGTTAGCTTTGAGCATGCTAGTATGTCACTAATTAACAAGAGAATAAACAAGTTGCGTGTAGTGCATGAGCATCCATTTAGCATGATTAATATGGTATTGTTTGCTACTGAGATTCTCTCGAATCTCAACCCCTCCCTAACCAACCATTGAGGTCAATCAATGATGGGCACTAATGGCATGAGAAGCAAGGAGAAGAAGTGGAGAATTATTGATGCTAATGATTGATATTATTATTCAATGTATAATTCTCCTATGTTGTAAATTATGTTATGAATGCCATCAATTCAATGTATGTGCTTAGGATGTTTATGGCATGAATGAAAGTATATGAGTATGAATGAGAAAGATTAAGCCCATGTTAGGTATGCCAAAGAAATAAAAAGATTCAAAGTAAAGAGATGTTAAGGGATAAAACGTAGGTCATGGAGCAGTTAGTTTCGAGCTTCAGTTTGACCTATCATATGAATGAGTTAAGCTACGAAATTTGGTATAATTATAGTGCACATCCCAAGCTTTAAAATGAGTGGTAAATCACCTCATTTGGATGTGTATATGAAGAGATATGATTTTTCTAGAATTAGTTATGATTTTTCAAAGTTGGACCTGCAATCAGAAAACTGGACAGTGAACAGTAATTTTCTGAAAATTAACGTCCAAATTGAAAATTTTAAATTTAAGACCATCCAAAGTGGTCTGGAATGGTTCTAAATGACTGCTAAGGTACTATATAAGTAAGGTGTGACATTTAACCCCTCAGAGCATGCATTTGTAAGCGTTATAGTTTAAGCAGATTATAACACAAGCCCATGGATTTCAAATTCCAACATAACTACTCGTGTTACTATTCACTGTTTAATTTCCAGATTACAGGTTCAACTTCAAAAATTCCTAATTAATTCCATAAAAATTGTATTGAGGTGATCTAAAATTCTACTAAAAGCTATTTCGATTCTCTTTAAGGAAAAAATATCCAATGGGACTTATCCTTGCCCAATTCGTACAGTTAAATCAATAGATATTACTATTCATTTCAAAAATCTGAAACTTCCAGATTCTGTGCTTCAACTTTGGAAATTTGTATCTCCTTGTTTACACATCCAATTGAGATGATCTACCACTCATTTTAACGCTTGGGACATGTACTATAAGTCTGCTAAGTCTCGTGACTTAACTCATTCGTTTGATAGGTCAAACTGGAGCTATAAACTCGCTTCTCCAAGACCTACATTTTATCCCTTAACATCTCTTTACTTAAATTCTTTTTATTTCTTTGGCATACATAACATGGGCTTACTCTTTCCCATTCATGCTCATATTGTAAAAACCCTTTACCTTAAAAACGTTAGAACTCATCACAAAGTCACTACTATGGTAGAAAAGGAAAATCTGTTAAATGAACTACCATAGTAGGAAGAAATTTGCATAATTTTGAATTCACATTTAAACCGTTGCATGCAACTGAAATCATTCATTTACATCTACTGGGCCTCCGAGCCTCTGGCCCGGATAATAACAAACATCACATCAGCCCATCTAAATGATTCCCAACCAAATAATCCAGAGTTCATAAAACACTAGCAATGGCCTCCGGCCAACCAAAATAAGGAGATACATTCTCTCCAGTTTACAACAAGGCCGGATACTCAAATATATCAAAAAGTAGTCCTAACTATGGCAATATATACTAGTCATACATGTATAAATGCTAGAGGCCTAAAGCTAACCAAGCTCAAGCCTCTGCGTCTCTTCCCGATGGCCCACGCCCGGAACCTTCACCTGAAAACATTGTAAACCACGGGGTGAGACAAAGTCTCAGTAACCAACCTTTCCAATACTAGGTACTACTAAATAGGTGCTCGTGAGGTATCAAGTGGGGCAGTTCACAAGTAATATAATAATAAGATAGCCACAATAAATCATGCGAGTGAAATGATGCAAATCCCATTAACCAAATCCCTCACTTTGGGGGATTTTCAGGAGCCGAAGCCGGCCTATCCCTCACTATGGGGGACGTAAGGAGCCATAAAAGGCCTATCCCTCGCTGTGGGGGACGTAGGGAGCCAAAAGGCCTATCCCTCACTATGGGGGACGTACTAAGCCAACCATCATGCATTAATGGAGGCCTTACCACGTGGTAGTAACAGACAAAACTCTCACCAATTCCCAATTAATGCATCATGCTCAAATCGTAATCACAGAGTAATAATCATTTCACAATTAACCTCATTCAGTGGCATATCTTTCACAATTCCAAAATTCATTCATCATTAGTCGAAACCCCACAAGACGGTTTTCCTTTTTATACACAACATACAGTTTGAACATAATTACTACTTAGAGCACAAAACATAAATCTACTCACAAAACCACAGAAGCAAGTACTAAGGATTGGAAAGTGATTACCTCTCACCTAAGCAAGGAATAACAAACCAACGATGTGGCCTCGTGCACCACCAAGACTCACAACCGGTCTACACAAGCACACAAACACACAACCATCATATATTAGCTTTCAACTAATAATGTGGCCAAAAACAACACTTGGGGACACAAAATTCCTATCTCCTATCAAAACTCTACCCAACTCAAAGGGTATAACTATCAAGGCAACACTCCAAGGTCATACCAATCCATTAAAACCTTAATTCCTGTTCAAACATCAATTAAAATTCAAACCTCAAGGACCCACTATAGGAATTCAACCTCCAACATCCCATTTGAGCAATTAAGGTTCCAACAACAAATCTAAACCGATTAAACATCCAATTTAACCCTCCTTAACATAACCCAAATCACAAAACTCAGAATCAACCTCTACATTATCATCCTCAATCACAAACCTCCTATTTCCATAAACCCTAACTCCAAAAATTCAAGATTCTTTAAATCCAAGGAAACTACACCGATTAAATACTTAAACTAACCCCAAGCAATCAATTAAACTCAAAACAATCGGTCAAAAACCTCAATTCCATCACAACTTAGAAAATCCTAGGGTTCCACCAAAAATCCTCAGAAATTCCAAGAAATTCCAAGAAAGAAAGAAGATTAGAGGTTAAAATCACTTACTTGAGGTAATGGATCCTTAGAAATGCCCCCTCCAAGCCAAAAGTTTGAAACCCTAGCAGAGTTCCTCTCTCCTCCTTCAGATTTTCTTATTTTTGCACGCTGAACCCTCCCGCGACTATATAGATTCGCGACCTTTCGCCGCGGCGAACCCCAATCTTCGCCGCGGCGAACTAATCCCGAGAGGGATTACTCGCCTGAAAACCCGACTTCGCCGTGGTGAACTCCAATCTTCGCCGCGACGAAAGCTTCCTGAGAGGAAACTCTCGCTCTCCTAGAAGAATTTCGTCGCGGCATGCCCCTACCTTCACCACGGCGAAACCTTCCCGAAAGGGAAGCCTCGCTCACCAGAACAACTTCACCGCGGCGTCCCCAAGACTTCGCCGCGGCCAAATCTTTCCGAGAGGGGTACGTTCACCTATTCCTCCAACAAACCTCAAATCCAACCCAAACACCAAGATCAAGATTAAATTGCTAATCTATTCTCAAAATCAACCAAAAGAGGTTATTAAAACCCGATAAAAACTTAGGATGTTACACATATACTTCCATACATTCCATAAGCATTATAATTAATTACATGGCATCATATGCATCTATACACATAAATTACATCGTAAGAGAATTACACAATGAATAATATTATTATTCACTAACATCAATAATTCTCTACTTTCTTCTCCCTGCTTCTCATGCCATTAGTGCCCATCATTGATTGACCTATATGGTTGGTTAGGGAGGGGTGAGATTTGGAGGAATGTCAGAAGCAAACAATACCATATTAATCATGCTAGATGGATGCTAATGCACTGCACGTAACTTGTTTATTCTCTTGTTAATTAGTGACATATTAGCATGCTCAAAGCCAACTTCTTGATGCATGGCCATGGAAACATAATCTACTCATCATGAATAGCAATTACAGTAGCTAAAACATATCATAATAACATTCAATAACATGTACACAGCAACACACAAGCATACAACATCAAGCAATGACAATAGGTAAGTTCACTACCTTGCATATCAAGCTTTCCTTTTGCTTTTCCTTTGAATCCCTTGACTTTCCAACCATATGGGCATTTGGTTAACATCACCAAACATCCTCTTGGATGTTCTAAAGGTTCTAAATATAACCATAATGATCATACAATCCATTAGGACCACTAGATTATATAAAGTTTAAGACTATCTCTCTTGAACCTCAACCCTTTCCCTTAGTCTTAGGGTTTTCTTTCTAGCTTTTCTAACATAAATCTCATCATTTCCCATCCTTATGATCCATTTCTTGTCAATTAGGACTACTTTAGATGGCCTTAGATTCAAGAATATCAAATCTGGAAATTTTGGTTCGCGGGTACTGTTCACGCAGAAACTCTAGAGATTTTACTCAACTTTGAAAATTCATATTAATTCTAGAAAAATCAAAACTAAGTGGTTCCAAGTCTCACTGAAAGCTCCTTAAGTTAAATTTAGAGGAAAAATAGTTTTAGGAACCAATTCTATTCGGAACAGTACCAAAATTGTACAGAACTCGAAACTCTTCCAAAAGTTCAACACTGTTTCCAGATTTCAAACCCTAACTTTGAAAAATCACCATAAATCATATGCATATCCAAATGAAGTGTTCTACCCATGGATTTAGAGCTCACAGAGTGTACTTTAGGCATGAAAAATTTTAGAATCAGATACGTACAGTAACTAATTCAAATAGGCATAACATCAGATGCTACAACCATCACATACCTTGATCTTGAAGCTTGAACTTAGGTGGACTTCCTCTCACTAGAAGTAGCTCTTTCTCTCTGTAGATGCAAGATCGGTAGAGTTTCCCCTATATTTCCTTGCTTGGCTGAAAATGAAGGGGAGGGAATGCCTATTTATAGCCAAAAATTTGGCTTGAATGGACCAAAATACCCTTGATGGCTAATAGAAAGGGTAAGGGCAATTTTGGAACTTCAAGTTGATTTTTACATCATCATTGCATCATTTTCTTGCATCATCCTTACCTCATCCTTCTAGAAGATGCCAAGTGTCATGAAAGTGGTGGAGGAGAAGGGAGATTAGATCCTAGCCATTGGATCAAATTTGTTTCCTAAGTTTCCTCCGAATTTACTTGGCCCGCATTTCTCCGGCTTTCTTTTTGGCCTTCCGGAGCTCAGAAAATTCTTCTGTTTGTTCCATAAATTTCCTTTAGTTTTAGAGAATATCTATGAATTTTCTTAGGTGACAACACTCCCTTTATGCCTTGCATAAAATTCATTTACCAAAATATCCTTTTATCAGCAAAACTGACTCTTTAATTTATTAAAGCTACTCTACTGGCCTTTTGGTTACGGGACTAATTTTATAAAATAGTACAACCTTTCAACCATTTAACCTCATTTTTGTATACATTTTTTAGGTCTCTTGCTATTTTAAATAATTACCTCAAACAATATACTTTTTATTGGCCATAACCTTATAAATTCCACTTAAGCTGTCTCAGGAGTACTTTCGTCTTTTCTCTTCACAGAAGAGCCTTAGAATATTATTTCCCATTTTCTAGGATTTTCTTGGAATTCTTTGTATATTCTTTCATTTTTACCTTTGCTAGTCATAACTTTCAGAATTTACGCTTTAGTCCCTGCTCGGACTTAACTTCATACATTCCTCTCTTTGAGGTTTCTAGCTTAACCCTTGGCCTGTAACTAGCCTCTTTTCTGTTTCTGGGCTTTCGAGACTTTACTGGAGCCTCTAACTTGATTATACTTGAGCCCCTTAAAACTTTTATTTTGCAGTTTAGTCTCTGAAACTATTTTGCCTTCCTTTCTCATCTTTGGGACTTCTGCTCAAAAAGGGTTTAGTAGCCTATCCAACTTAGGCTATTTCTAGTACTTCTAAGTCCAAAAGTTTGGATGTTACACAAGATGGAGCATGGATGGAGCCAAAATGTTACAAGGACCAAAACACAAAAGTTTAGAGTGTTCTTCCTCCCTAAGTCATGACATGGACTTCTAAGGTCGCAACCTTGATGCCCTTTTAATAAAACTATGCGTTTTGGACCTGAGTCAAGATGAAAGCTCTCTATCTTCCTAGATCACAACATGAAACTTATGAAGTCGTGACTTGAAACTTCTGGGTCACGACCTGAGTGTGTCAAGTAAGGCTATGCGTTTTGGAATAGGTTTCTGAGCTTCTACACCTAAGGGGGACAGCCACCACGAACAGAGACTCTCCCATTCTGTAGATTTGCAATAGGTTGAGCCACTATTATCTCCTCTCAAGTCTCCATTGATCCCATACCTAAAACTTTCATTTTTCTTCATCTATTCATTATTTTCTGTATTTTGAACCGATCAAACCACTCCGACTACCTTATTCTCTATTTTTTTAACCTCACTTTTAGCTTTAACCAGGACAAAGCTTGAGCTCAAGGACTTAATCAAGGAATTTTTCTATAGTCTAAACCTGTGCTTAATGTTGTGTTGAGTATTTCTAGATTTAGGAGCTTTCTGCACTTGTATTAGACTTGGTTTATGATTGTAAATCTTGTGTTTAGACTATTTTATTGTATTTGGATTGGATGATGTTAATGTTGATTAATCTATATAATATTTCAGTTTGAATCCTTCTGTTCAGTTTGATTATCAGTGATTATTTTTTATTAATATGTGTGCTTGGTATTCTATGCTTGTCGATAGACATTCAAAGGGCATTTGCATCATCCATTCAACTACGCTCTAAGTGGTTTTCAACAGTGTCTTAAGAGATGTTAATTAACTTTGATTAAAGTGAGTTTTTATTAATTAAGACATTGGACCTAAGTGATTTACTTAGGGTTTTCTTCAGACTTAGAGGTTTTCTGAAACTCCCAATCATTTTAAAGAGTAGTGATAGCTGAGTTTTCATCATCAAGAGACTATTTAACCATAATTCCCTTTTAATCCAAAACATTTCTTCATTCATTTAAATACCAAAAACAGTTTATTATCTGTACTTTTATTTATGGCACGACCTTAAACAATTGAAACCCCCCTTTTCCTTCACCCAAATTTACAATGCTTTTGATAATCAATCTAGATTAGGATTTTCAATAATAAGCTCTTCAAGAAGAACGATTGGTTGCATCCTATACTGCGTTTTTCTAGTGCAACTCACTTTCTTGACGATCCAGAAGGCGACTGTTACATCCCAAAAGTTTTCACCTGACTATAAGGGATTAAAAATTGGGACGAGGGTTAATGTAGGAACTAGAAGGGGAGATGAAACAACTTTTGATGTGAAACCCCGAGGAGGTCCGGGCTGGCATTTTCGTAAGTATTAGTCTAGGAAGGGCGAAACAAGAAAATTTGAGAAAAATTCCAGAAAATCCCTAAAAAATGGGAAAATGGAGAGTAGAGGTTTTGGAAACTTGTTTGAGGCCCGAAAGGTGAAATTTCGGTGAAAATGAATTTCCCATAAATAGAGGTTTTTCGAAAAATTACTGGGAAAATGAAGAAAAATAATTATTTTAATGAGTTAAAGGCCTCAATAAATTTTGGAGATTGATGGAAAATTCATCTAAATGTTTATTTGAATTTATAAAATTAGTTTTAGGCCTTGAAAGCTCAAGGATTAATTTTAGAGAATTTATTTTCCCGTAGTGACACCGATAAAGGCCTAACCGGGGAAAATTCAAAATAAATACCTAGAGGTGGTGAAAAATTCTGAAACTTTTCAGATTATATTATCATATTAAAAGGTGAATTATCATGGAGAGAAAGAAATTTTTAGATGTCTGGAAAAATTATGAAATGTTACTAGTGAATAGTAACCGATAAAGTTTCTAATTAGTTTGAGATAGTGATTTGGTTTGTGGGCCATCTTTTTGGGCCAACCCAAACTAATTGTGGGGCCCACAATAGACTTATTAAAGGCCCAATTTCATGAACTTTCCAGATTCCACCATTTTATTAAATAAAATGTGAAATTAAGGGATATTTTTGTGGAAAAATCTAGAGAAATGCCACTTGTTCAAATCTGAATATTTTTCACACTTGATGACTGCCACATAACCCCATTGAGCTGTCCCAATTCGTGCAAATCAGGAGGGAGAGGGCAGATGGAATTTTTCTATAAATACCCCTTGAAAATACATGAAAAATGTTAGAAAATTGGGAAAAATAAGGGGAAACTCTGCCACTGTTCATCCAGCCACACTTGCACGAAATTTTGAGGTGTTTTAGGCAAGACATCATCCAACCTACTTCAAGGAAACACTAAGGTATGTCCAAGCATCAATATCCCTAAGTTTTACATTGATTAAACAAGGATTTTTGCTTGGGAAAATGCTAGAAAAATGCTGGAAAAATCTGAAAATTTCGGTTGAGATATGTGATGCTTAGGGAAGGATAGAAACTTTAATAATCAAGTGGGATAAGCAAGATTAAGTGGTGTATGGATTGATTTTTGGAAGAAAGCCAAGTTAGGGTTTTGGTTCTTCATTTTCGTTTTGCACTGTTCATGGAGAAGCAATTTGAGTTTGCTTGATTTGATGATTCCAATGGCTTTAAAACATGTTTTGTGTAGGGATTTAATGTTGGAAGATGTTTAAAATCATTGGAATCAAAAATAGAATTTTTAGAAGCATATAGCCCCCTATTCGGCCAAGTGAGGATCATGGGGAAGGAGTTTGAATTTCAAAAATCTGATTGCACCATTGGATTCCTCATGAAAAATTGTGTAGGATTGGGTCATGAGAAGTTTGATCCTAAAGGAGGAATCATTTTGTTGAAAATCAAAGAAAAAGGGGGGAATTGTTAAGTTAATGTTAAAGTGTTAGAATTAAGTTGTTTTGTGATTAATATGGCCTATGTTTATGCTTGGTTTAATAGGCATTAAGTGGAGGAATTAAGGAGAAGCATTGCTCCTTGGAGGAATTAAGTGGACAAGCTTTGCAAAGGTAGCTTTGAATTATAATTTGATTGTTTATCTTGCTTGTTTGTTGTGATTTGTTGTTGCTTGGATTTGGAGGAACTTTGTGGTGATCTTGACTATTTGATTGACATTGGTTATGATTTGGCCAAATGCTTTGTGGTATGTCAATGTGGATGATATGATGTTCCTCTCCTTGCTTGGTATTTGGCATGAATTCCTATGAGTTGGGATTGGTTTGAATTGCATGAACATGTCACAATTGAACTTGCATTAATTTACATGATAATTATAATTCATATGCTACTGGGATTTCTTTGAAATCTCATTCCTCCTTTGTCATTCTATGCACTAATTAGGAAATGGGCCAAGCATGGATCAAGGCAAGGAATTGGTATTGGAATAGTGGAGCAATATGTAATTAATGTTGTTATGTTATGTTGTGTAAGGTACCATTGAACTTTATGTAATGATGGTATCTAGTTATGGATGATGTTATGATGTGTATTATACTTTATTCTCATGCCCTAATGTTAAAGTTATGCATGGTACATTATGGAATGGATATGGAAAAAGAGAAAGGGGTAATTAGGGGATAGAAATTCCCTAAAAAGTGTCAAACTTGTGGCACATAAAACAATGAGCAATTGTGAGAATCTGGGAGCAAAATTTGGTAGTCTAATAGATCTCATTTTTAGCTTTAAATCAACTGGTAATTCATCAATTTTGGAGTTGTGTGCTAAGAGTTATGCCCTTCCAAAGTTGGGCAAAAATACTGGAAATTTGAAAATTTACCAAATAAACAGTACATTTTGACGAATTTCCTGGAATTATTCTAGATGGAATTAGACCTAATGATTATTTTTCCTCCAAGAAATCTTAGCCATCTTTGTGTGAAAATTGGAACCACTTAGTTTTGATTTTTCTAGATTTAGTTATGAATTTTCAAAGTTGGCCTATTTCCGGATGAACAGTGTACGGACAGGATGAACAGTAAAATTCTGAACTTTAAATTTTTCATCCAGAAACGCTGCGAAACACGTTATATTGGTTCCAGTTGACATATAATGGGTTATAAAGAGAGGTGTGACAGTGACAATCTAGCTTCAATCAATGGCGCCGTTGCTGGGGAGCCATTAAATTAGTTCCCTAGTAATCGATTTTCCTTACCATTGTGATTTGGGTTAATTCTCATTAAGTTTTAGTTTTTGAACTTAGATCTTGCATTCCATAGCATCAAAATTTTTGAGAAATAAAACTAAATATATTGTTTTTCCATACATTTACATTTGCATTTGCATTTCATTTTTGCACAGTATTTTGCATTTTGTTTTAGCTTGATCATGAGTGTTTTAGCCAATGTCTTGAAGTTTTGAACTCTATGCATAGTTTGTTCAATATTTGGTTGAATTACTTGGTGATTTTTTTCAAAGGTTTTGTGGAAGTAGCTTTCTGTGACTTTGAGTTGCGACCTTAGTGCTTAAGTAGCAACCTGGCTTGTGCCCTGTCGTGACCTCAGCCTTCTGTTTTCCAGTGTTGCTCTTAGTCATTTCAAGTTGCAACCTCAATTCCTTTTCCTTTCATGGTTGCTTTCTGTGAACTCCAATCGTGACCTGATCTGGTTTTTCACTGAAAATTTTTTTGAGTGTACAGACTTACTTTTTTTTGCATAGTTTTACTTCCTGCACATACTTTGAGAGTGTATAGCGCTTCATACACCTCAAACTCACTGAACACTATTTGAAATCATTGAGTTTGCCTAAATTTTGAACTAGACACTTGGTAAATACATAGTTTTCAAACTACCTTCTTCTTGAACTCTTTCTGTGCTTGAATTTTCGAGTGATTGTGCATGCCTAGAGCACATAGGGGTAGGAGAGGTAGATATATAGGAGCCCATAGCCCACTTCTCTTACGAGACCTATCCCATTCATTTAGTGAGAGTGAGGAAGTAGAGAAAAAAATCATGGCTAAATTACCTCCTTATAGTCCAAACACAGGAAATGGGAATGGTGATCATAATAGACCTAATAATGGTGGAAATGAGGGGCAAGAAGAAAATAACAGCCAAAATAAGCTTAATGAACAACCTAAGGGTAGAACCATTAAGAAACTAACTCAATCTGATAGGAACTTTGAACCTATGCCTGGTGTTTTTCCTACTTTTAATGTAGATTTTGAAATTCAAGGTCAATTGATCCACTTATTGCCTAAGTTCCATGGTCTTGCAGGAGAAAACCTATACTTGCACCTCCGGACTCTTTACATGCAATGTTTGTCCATGAAGCCAGTGGGGGCAAGCATCGATGATGTAATGTGGAAGGTGTTCCACTTGTCCTTAAAGGGAAAAGCGAAGGAATGGTACATGTACCTGCCGCTCTATGTGGACAATGCTTATGAGTCATGGACTAGCTTGAAGAAAGCATTCTTAGACAAGTATTTCCCCTCCATTAAGATCTCTGCCACCCGAAAAGAAATTTCTACAGCTAAGCAAGAACTGATCGAATCATTCTTCAAGTTCTAGAGCCGGTTTTAAGAAATGCTTACCTAGTACCCTAATCATCAAATCCTTAAGGGGCACTTGGTACAGTATTTCTATAATGGCTTATTGCCTTATGATGCCTAAGTCCTAGATATTGTTGCAAATGGATCCTTGGAGAATATGGAACCACGAGCTGCATGGGAATTAATCAGAGCTTTTGCCCTTAACCACCAACATGTAAACTCAAGGGATCCAAGGGATCACAAAGCCGAAAGAGATCCACTGTTAGTCAAGCTAGCCCAAGACATGTCTAAGCTCGTAAATACAGTTGAAAGTCTTCGCTCCAACAAGCCACAATCTCTTGTTTTAGTAACTACAAGTTGTGGGGTTTGTGACTCTGATGAATACTACACCAAATTGCCTTGGGTTGATTAAAGAAGTCAATGCATTGTACCAAAGTAGAGAGGGGCAATATCAGAAAAAGGACCCCTACTCTAATACCTATAATCCCAGTTAGAGAGACCACCCTAATTTTAGATGGGAAGGAGAAGTAAATAGGCCTAATTAATTCCAAGGAAATCAGTTCCACAACATTAGGGCCTCTTTAAGCAACTTTCAAGATTCCTCAAGAGTTGTAGTGACAACACCACCTAACACGATGGTGTCTTAACCACAAAGAGGGGATGACACTTCTCAACTTTTGAAGTGCATGGCATCTCAGATGATAAACATTGAGGGGCAAATGAAGGAGAGAGATGATAAGTTTGTCTCCATTACCACTATCTTGCAAGGAATGTAAAAGGATAATTCGGATGTTCATAAAAAATTGGAGGAGCTCAACTTGAAGAATGCCGACATCACTAGTCATTTCACCCAATTGTCCAATATGATCAATGATATGCAAGCTAAGAATGGGGGTAGCATTCCTTCCAACATGGTGATCAATCCCAAAGCCCTTAATGCGATATTCTTAAGAAGTGGTAGAAAGGTCCACTTTGAGGATGAAAGGGTAGACAGAGATGTATCTGAGCAAGAAATAGAGAGTTCTTTACTCACCTCTATGAAGTTGGGCAAATCTGAAAGTTCCAAGGAGGAGGAACTTCTTAGGAGAAAGAGATCCCAAGAAAGTAAAGATGCACAAGAAGAGAAGAACCCTATGGAAGGGTTAAAATGTAAGGGCAAACAAAGGAAAAACAAAGCGGGAACAAGCACTCATGGAGCCTTGAGCAATAAGGGTAAGAAGTTATGTCACACCTTACTATTAGATCCGCTTAGGGTTTAATTAAAACCATTTTAGACCACATTGAATGGTCTTGGGCTCAAAAATTCATGAAAAACGCTGATTTTCGGATTTTTACTGTTCATCAGGTAAAAATCCAATTTTTTGTCCCAACTTCAAAAATTCATAACTTATTCCAAAAAAATCAAAATAGAGTGGTTCAAAATTATATAAAAATATCTTTGAATTCTTTTTCAAGGAAAAATAATCTTATGAACCAATTCCATTTGAAAAAGCATCAAGGTTTTGTGAAATTCACCTCTGTTCATTTGGCAAAAATCCTTTTTCCATATTCTGAACCTTAACTTTGAAAAATCATTAAAAATCGTATACTTGGTCCTTTTTAACGTGCTACCAATCAATTTGAACCTCAGGACGTCAACTCTAAGCATACTAAATTTCGTGCAGAGATTCACTCAGTAACTTAATGAAATGTGGCTCTAAACTAACATCCTGCTTAGGGATTACAGCACCAAATATTGATATTTATACATAACCAAATGTCCACGAATTTTTATGGTGCAACACCATAATTTAGCCTCCAATCTACAGCTTGCTCATGAGAGTTTCAGGCCCTAAAATGTTACATTATATTTGGGGGATGAGATTTTGAGAAATCCCAGTAGCAAGACCAATCAACCAAAACATTAACATGCATCAATTACAAGCATTTCAACCTTTTGCTATTAATAGGGAACTACTTTACCTCATACATGTAGCACTCTAACATGCAATAGCCAAGGCACATAAAGCAAGGAGTATAGCTACACAATCATCATCATCCTCATCATTTAGTTCAACCACATAATAGCACATGAAATTGCATAGCAATCAATGAAACATTCAACATTAAAGTCAATTAAATCTTACTACCTTAATCCAATGCTCTTTGATTTTCTTGTCCTTCTTTCTTGCTTTCTCAAATGCCAAACCATAACATGGCAATCTACAAAAATGGTAGCAAGAATCATCAACCGTTCCTTACAAAAATCAATAACATAATTCAAGTAACTCCTAAACCCCTTCAAGCTTCTATCTTTGTTCTTGAATTTCTAGAGTTAGTTTCCATAAACCCTAAAAATTCCCTTTTGACCTTTTCCTATATGGTTTTTCATATAGATTCCAAATATCTACTTAGATTTAAGAAAATAAAATTTCCTCTTTCAGTTTCAGCTTGGCCGAACCATTAGGGTTCCTTATCCAAAAATTGTAACTTTGATTCTATGGCTTCCAACACTTGTTCTTTAGGTTTACCCTACACCATTTTTCATTTTGAACACAATGGAAGCCTCAAAACTTTGAAAAACATATCCTAGGATCTAGATCTAGCTTTGGATGAAATGGAACTCAAGCAACATGACAAAGAAAACACTTCAAAATCAACTTACAACCACTTGTAATCACTAGGATCTAACATGCTTTGAAGTGTTCTAGCAAGATTGAACCATAAAATTTCCTCCTCTATAATATATATGTTTTGGCCAGCATCAAAAGAGAAGGGAAACTATGATTTTCAACCATACAACTTAAGCAAACAAGGTGGAGAACAACTTAAGAACAAAAACTAACCTTCAAGCTTGGTTGGTTGATCAAAGTTGATGGATTTCCCTTGATTTCCACTTGAAACTCTCTCTTTTCTCTCTTGCTCTCACCTTGGCCGAACCATAATCAGATTTAGGGGGAAGGAAGAGCTCATTAATGAACCAAAAATATCCCACCAACCATCATTCATTCCATGCCAAGTGTCATAAGCCTACTTAGTCTTAATCCTCTCTCTTAATTAACTTAAATCATAATGTAATTAAATTCTAAAGTCAAGATCCTCTCCATTGGTAGATTGACACTTGGAAAGCTTTAATTATCATCCATTGAAGACTTGACAAGTGGCAACTTGTGGGCCAAGTAAAGTGCAAGACTCTGATTAACACTTTATCGCTGCACTTTTACTCCAGGTTTAACTTCTTTTCTATAATTACAGTGCTCTGGCCTCTATAATTATTTTTTATTAGATCTATAAATTATTCTCCTCATCTTTATCTTCCCAAATTGTCCTCTTTGTCTCAATTTTAATTTCACAATAATTAAATAAAAAGGAAAACTATTTTCCTTTTCTTTAGTGTTTTTTTCCTTTTTTCAAAGGAATTGGAAAAAATCTTGGATACTTGAGGGCATTATTTTAATTTCATAATCTCTTGTAATTCCTTGGAATATCATAGGAATTTTCTCTAAATTTTATTCTCCTTAAAATATTTATTTGGAATTTTCCAAATAAAGGACCTTAAGCTAGCTTAAATCGCCCTTAAATTCCCTTGTAATTTCTCTAAGGGCAATTTGGTCATAAAATAAATTTTACAATCCTATATAATTCTCAACGAATATTGTCCTTATTTTTCCTTAATTTTCCAAGGCTTGGAAATATTTTTTCATAATTACTCTTGATCAATTTTCCTTAATTAGTCAAACTTTTCATAATTGGCTTGGAAAACTATAATAATTATTTTCCACCAAAATTCTTCTATTTCTCCTTGTCATTTTTGACCCTTAATTATTTAGGAATATCCCTATTCCTAAATGTCATATTACTGGATGTGACAAGTTAAATCTCAGTGAACTTCCTTTTCCTTAATCTTACTTGCAAGGCATGAAAATTGCTAATGAAAAACAAGATAATGAGTTGCTTGAAGTTTTAGAAAAACTGAAGTAAATATACTCTTGCTTGAACTGATTAAAACGATCCCTAAGTATACCAAAGTTTTAAAAGAGTTGTGCACACATAATAAGAAGTTTAAACCTAATGAACGAGTCCAATTGCCCTCTAGTATGTTTGCTTTGTTTAAAGCACAAATCGCAATCAAATGTCATGACCTTGGTTCCTTCACTATACCTTGTACTGTAGGTAGAACAACTATTGTTAAGGTTTTACTTGATTTAGGTGCTGCCATTAATGTTATGCCTAGGTCAATGTATGAGCCCTTACAAATCAAAAGTCTTAAACCTACCACCATGATGCTCTAGTTAGCTGATAGGACCATGAGGTACCCACACGGCTTCTTAGAGAATATCCTAGTGAAAGTCAAAGACTTAGTTATCCCTGTCGATTTTTATGTCTTGGATATGCCTAATGAACAAGGTAGGGATAAGACCTTAATTTTGGGTAGACCCTTTTTAAGAACTGCTAATACTGATATTGACATGTAAAAAGGGTCTATCAATATGTCTGTTGGGGATAAATTTGCTCATTTCAATATGTATGAACAAATAAAACAACCGCATGAAGATTACTTGATGTGTGATGTTAAGGTTGTTGATGGGTTGTTCACTGATGAGCTTCATAATGTTCATAAAATGCATGTTTCATCCCCTACTCCTAACTTTGCTTCCCCTTTCCTTTCTTATGGGAGTGACGTGGGCTGTTCTACTATTCATCAGTTAGATTACACCTTTTCCACTCCATCTGGTTCTACTATTACTAATAGTACACTTAGAAAGTCTTCTACTAACCCCCTTAAGCCCGAGAAAGGCTTTGTTTCAAATGTTAATGCAGGTGGTAGTAGAGCTGCAAAGGCTTATAGGAAGAAGAAGTGTTTTAACCTTATCGGGGAGCTGCGTGCCCTGGATGCTGTGCATGGACCAGTTATAACTCTAGTTGCTCTCCACTCTGCCATCTCTATACCCTAAACTAAGAAGACTAATCAAGAGACAGTGGTTGTTTTTATGGAGAGTAAGAAAGTAGATTCTGAGGAAGAGAGCAAAGAGCCTACATCTCTCAGGCTCTTTTCTAAGGCGAAGAAGAAGAAAATTAAGATACCCTTTACCACTTTCCCTCCTCTCTCTATTGACCACTACAAGGTTATTGATCTAGTCTATGAAGACCCTTTCCTATTAACTCCTCAGGAGGCAGTGAAGATTAAAGCTGGTGTTGAGGTGTGGGGCTTGTTGTCCACTTATTAGATGCCAAAAGCTGAGAAAAGGGCTAGATGGATTTGACCTTTTGAAGTTCAGTCAACATGCCAGCATAGGAAGGTTGTAATGAGGGATGCTGAAGGTCGGTTCTTCTAAGTCAAAAAGGAGTGCCTTCATTTCTTCAAAGAGAGCTATCAGCCTCCATGACACCTCAGGTCACTTCTTTCCGTTACCTATCTTGTTCACCATGTTTTGCTTTTTCTTTTTACTTATTTGATTATTGCATGTGTTAGTGAGATAAGTGTGGGGGAGGGAGCTAACCAGTAGGAAAAGTAGTTTAGCTTATTTTAGGTTGTAGTTTTTCAATTTAATAATTTTCTCCTCTTATTGTGCTCGTCTTATGTTCGTCCTTCCTTGTGCTTAATTGTTTGCTTAGTCATGTAGTAAGGCCACTGCCGTGCTTATGTGTGGTTGGTGTTATTTGCTTTTATTATGGTGGCTATTGTTCTTTTTCCCTTTCCCTTCGACCGTGAGGACACTATCAAGTCTAAGTGTGTGGGAGGAATTCATTTCACTTTATTGCATCATTTCTATGGTTGTTTCAGAATTTTTGGCAAAATTTTTTAAAAATTCAATCTTTAAAATCATCATTATTCAGCTTTGAATTGATTGTGGATGGCAAATTGTTACGTATTGGATCATTTTTGTTTGTTTTGATACTTGCTGAATGTAACATCCCAAAATTTCTAACCTAGAAATAGGGAAATATGTTATACCCTAATATCTTTAGCATGATTAATGAAAGATTTAGGGTTGACCAAGGCCAAGTGAAATAGAAGATAGATAAACAGTATAACAATTGAAGTGAGAAGTGAAAAAGGACCAAATTGTCATTTTTAAAATGATTGGTCTATAAAGGGCATTATCGTAATTAGTGTCCAAAAATCTTAAAAATTTCTAGTAAATCATGGAAAATAGAATTAATATCATGGAACAGTATTTGAGGTCTAGAAAGTAAATACAAGTTAAAAATAATTTATTAAAAAATTATTTTAATTGTTAATATTCTCGCTAAATTAAGGAAAATTGGCCAATATTAATTATTAAAAAATCCAGAGATCTCAGAAAATTATGAAATTTCAAAAGAAATTCGTTTAGGAATTATGGAAATTTATAAAATTATTTCCAACCCTAAACAATGAGGAGGTTAGCTTTAATTAAATTTAGAGCTAAATTAATATCGGTATATTATCTGTTTTCACAGAAATGGCAATTTAAGGAGTTATAGAGGGAGAAAAATTATGAAATTAATCAAGAAAGTTTTCTTTACTGAGATATAATTAATAGTGAGTTGCTATAAGAATTTTGAGATACTAGAATTTTTCGGTTATCAGATAAAATAAACCAGTACTATATTAAGACTCAGTGGACTGTCAGGACAATAACGGTGATAAAATTTCCTATAGATTGCCAAGGACACGTGTCACGCCCAAATTGGCTAAGAAAGGGGAAAAGAAAATAAAAAGAAAAAGGAAAAAATAATAAATCAAGTTAGATTAAAATCTAATTAAAGATAAGTAAGATGATCAAGGTTAAGCCATCTTCCATAAGATCTTGACACATGGCAAACATAGTTCATTGGATGGCTAGGATTTAACCATCTATCTTTGAAAAGTCAAAAACTTCTAGAAGGGTAATTAGCTAAGTTAATCAAGGAATTAAGAGAGTTAACCTTGATTAAAGCCTAATTAATCTTAATGGATAAGAAGAGATGACATAATCTCGAATCACTCATCATCCAAGTGTCAACATACTAAGCCATATAGCCTAAGATTTGTACATTTGGAAAGAGGTAAAAATTGGAGGGCTAAGATTAAGTCTTATGCAAGAAGGGCATATGTGGAATTAGTGAAATTTGAAGCCTATAAATACCCCTTCCCCATGTTCATTTTGTGCAAGACCAAATGAGTGGGGAACCTCTTGCAAAATTTCATTTAGAGAGAGAAAGAGAAGAGTTCTAGTGAGAGGAACTCATTTGGAATCAAGGTAAGCTTCTACAACTCTTATATTTCAAGTTATAATGATGATATGTTGGTTTTAGGCTATTTTAATGATGATGGAAAGTCATATTTCTAAGGGGAAGTGCTGTCCAAATTTCCTCAAAATGGATAGGAAGGGTTTAGGTTATGTATGGTTAAGATTAAGCATGGTTAAAGGTTAAGAATTAAGTAATTACATGTTAGTTTGGTTGAAAATCCTTTTCCCTATAATTATATATATGATTCGGCGAAGTTAAGTTCAATGGGAAGGAATTGGATTTTCATAAAACTAATATAATAAATGGTTCTATATGAAAAATTATGTAGGAAAGGCCCAAGTTAAGCATGTTTTATGTTTCTAATAGCATGATTAGGTTAGAAGTATACAACCATGATAGAATAGTCCAAGCATGTTAGAGATAGCTAGTATAGCTAATGAGAGTATGTTATGATGTTAAGTGGTCAATTAAGTTCAGTTACCCTTCCAAAGAGGGTAAAAAGTCAACTAAAAAGGATAAAAGTTTGACCAATGACCATTTGAGCAAATGAGTGAGTTAGGTTATGAAATTTGGTGAACAAAGAGATCTTATTTTTCTCTTTAAAATGACGGGTAGTTTGCCCAATTCTGATAACTGAGCAAAAATTTATGCCTGTCTAAAGTTAAGCAAAACTAAAGTAAAAATCCAAAAAAGACCAAATGAACAGTAAGGTTTTTCAAAGAAAACTGGGCTCAGATTTCAAGGTAACCAGTCCAGAAACTATTTTTCCTCAAAATTTTATCCAAAGAGCTTTCCATAGAACTTGGAATCACTTAATTTTAATTTTTATACAATTAGTTATGAATTTTTAAAGTTGGCAAGGATTTCAGTGAATAGTGCGCAGAAGCATTCTATGACTTGAGGTCGTAACCTGAGAAGTTGAGGTCACGACCTAGATGCAAAAATAGCCTCTGTGACTTCAAGTTGCGACCTGGAAGCACTAAGTCACGACCTGAACTAGGAAAGTAAAAAAATTTCAAATTTTTAAGCCTTTTCTCATACTTAAAGGTCATATAAAGTTTCAAACATGATTTTTCATAACTTGTAGTCTTTAAAAGTGATTCCAAATGCTTCTGCAAGGCAAGTTATTTGGTATAAACATAAGGTGTTACATTTTTACTTGTTAAATGTTAGCTAAGCTTTGAAAATTTTTGTTGGTAGTTTCTGTGACCTCAGGTCGCAACCTTACTGCTTCAAGTTGCAACTTGAGGAGTGACTTTGGCATTAGAGGGCTCTATGTGATTTCAGGTCACGACCTTGATAATTTTAAGTCACGACCTCAATGCCCCTTTCTTGAGTTGGTGCTTATGTGTACCCAGGTCGTGACCTCACTGTCTTCAGGTGGCGACCTGGCCTCTTTTGCTGTGCACTGCTATCCTTTTTCTTGTTTTTTGTAATGCTATGTAGGAGAAACCTTTTTAAGCTACCTTTATATCTTTTTCAAGCAAACTATTGCCTTTTTAATATACCCTCGTTGCAACAAATAGTTTTTCTTGAAAACCATGCCATCCTTGGACTTTTAAGAGCACTGATTTTGAAAATGATTTTTCTAAAGACTCTATAGTCACTTGTGAGATTCAAGTATGTTCTTAAGTGATTATTTTGATCTTTTTAATCCTCATCTTATGGGTTGTTTTTGTGATAAGTGTCCTAATGCCTTTTAACTAATGCATATCGATTGAAACTTCTTGTATGAGCAATGGAGATGTGAAACCCTTTTTGGAAGGATATTCTTGAGCCTTAATTCCTATATTGAGTGATCATGTGGTTTACATTCTCTAAAATTTGTTTTAGCTCTTGATCAAAATTACATGTGCATTTATGATTTTGAATATGATAAAGGCATTCTTTTCTACACCTTTCTACCCAAACACAACCCACAACTATCTATCCATTGCTTAACCATTTTTGAGCCTGCACTTCCTTCATTTCATCTACCATTTTGAGTGTTTTGAACAACGATGTTAATTGAGTTGATTCCATCTTGACAATTATAATTTCTCGATCTTCATGGGTTTTAATTGGGAATTTTGCTTTTAGTTAAAAAGAGAGAGAGAGAAAGAAAAGAAATAAAAAGAACAGAAAAGTAAAGAAATACTTCTTATATACATAAGCTGTAGTAGCAAAATAAAGTTAAATAAAGTATTCCCTTGGTGGTAGAAGGTTGGAATCTGAACTTCCTTATCTAAGATTAGATGATATTTAACTCACATTTCTTCAATTCTTGACACTCGAGTTCACCAATTTCTATTCCATTTATCCTTTCCATCACTACAATCTTAAAAGTCTTCTTGATTCTCTACATGAATGCTGAATAGTAGGAGAGATCTTAGAGTTATTACAAGCTTATGGTAGAATGTTTGCTACTTGGATGATTGAGAGAAAAGAACCCCAATAAAGAGAGATAAGTGAATCAAACACTTATACCCTGTGAGCAAATCTCTGCTGTTCATGCATTTAGAGTCAATTACACCTTGTATTTGATTACTTGGCATTGTTCATGTTATCGTTTTTGTATTCTTGAAAGATATTGATCGATTAGCTCTTGAGATCACTTTTGAACATGCTAGTTTCTTTATTTGTAGCTATACTTTCTTTAGAATGATTCGAGTCTTTGTCAAGGAGTATAAAGGTTCAAGTGTGGGGGAGTGATAGAATCCAGTCTTTATATGGTTTTCTCAAGTGTTTTCTAATGTTTTGCAACACTTTTACCCTCATTATGCATGCATTTTTATCCATTTGATTACATTGAGTCATGCATTGCATTTTGCTATTTAAGGGGTAAAAAGGGTCATTTTTCTCTCCTCAATCTTAATTGCCTTAATTTGTAATTAGCTGGTCTTTACAGAGCTCTTTCTTGTGATTTTCAGGCAATTAGGGAAGGACTCAAGAACCAAGATGGAGCATGGATAGAGCCAAAATGTTACAAGGACCAAAACACAAGAGTTTGGAGTATTCTGCCTCCCCAAGTCACAACATGGACTTCTGAGGTCATGACCTGGATGCCCTTTCAATGAAACTACGTTTTTTGGACCTGAGTCAAGATGAAAGCTCTCTATCTTCCCAGGTCACGACATAAAACTTATGAAGTCGTAACCTGAGTACGTTAAGTGAAGTTGTGCGTTTTAGAATATGTTTTTGAGCTTCTACACCTAAAGGGGGTAGCCACTATGAATAGAGACTCTCCTATTCTGTAGATTTTAATAGGTTGAGCCCCCATCATCTCCTCTCAAGTCTCTATTGATCCCATACCTAAAACTTTCATTTTTCTTTGTCTCTTATCATTTTCTACATTTTTGAACCAATCAAACCACTCCAACCAGCTTCTTCTCCACTTTTTTAACCTCACTTTTAGCTTTAACCATGGCTGTTTATTCCTGGAGCGATTGCGATTGGTTTAAAAGCATGAGAGGCTAAACCCTTAGCCTCTTGGTGATGGAGGATGAAGATTGAGTTCAGGGACTTAATTAGGGAGTTTTTCTATAGTCTAAACCTGTGCTTAATGTTGTGTTGAATATTTCTAGGTTTAGGAAATTTCTGCACTTGTATCAGACTTGGTTTATGATTGTAAATCTTGTGTTTAGACTATTTTATTGTATTTGGATTGGATGATGTTAATATTGATTAATCTATATAATATTTCAGTTTGAATCCCTATGTTCAGTTTGATTATCAATGATTATTTTTGATTGATCTGTGTGCTTGGTATTCTGTGCTTGTTGATAGATACTTAGAGGGCATTTGCATCATTTGTTCATAGACACTCTAAGTGGTTTTCAACAATGTCTTAAGACATGTTAATTAACTTTGATTAAAGTGAGTTTTCATTAATTAAGACATTAGACCTAAGTGATTTACTTTGGGTTTTCTTCAAACTTAGAGGTTTTCTGAAACTCCCAATCATTTTAAAGAGCAGTGATAGCTGAGTTTTCATAATCGAGAGACTATTTAACCATAATTCCGTTTTAATTCAAAACATTTCTTCATTCATTTAAAATACCAAAAACAGTTTATTCTCTGCACTTTTCATTTATTGTACCACCTTAAACAATTGAAACCTCCCTTTTTCTTCACCCAAATTTACAATGCTTTTGATAACCAATCTAGACTAGGATTTATAATAATAAGCTCCTTGAGAAGAACGACTGGTTGCATCCTATACTGTATTTTTCTGGTGAAATTCACTTTCTTGATGATCCAGAAGGCGACAATTCGGCTTTGATCAGGTACCCATACCTTCTTGGGTCCTTTTTGGTTAGTATGGATTGTCCTAGGCACATAAGTACCTTTGGGCACATATTTTAATGCTCCGTAGGTGCCTTTCTTCTTGTGATGACAAGAAGAAATTATGTGACCTTTACAGTTGCAATAGGAACATAATGCAAAAGGATTAGAGGAATGAACAACATTTCTAAACAAGGTAAGATACGACCGACCACCACTCTTCTTCTTTCTTTTCCTCTTGTCTTGAGTAGGATCATATCCTATTCCAGTTTTATCTATCGAGCACTATTGGGCTCCTAGAATTACTTTGAGCATTTCACTACCCTTAGTGAATTTTTCCAATGTTCTGGTGAGATCCTCGGCTTTTCTTTTATTTTGTTCACATTCTGTACATACTGGAGGTGGAGTTGTGCTGTCTGTTTGCTTTGCTTACTGTTCCTCTAGAAACTTTATTTTTTTTTAGAGCTTACCAACTCCTTTGCAATTCTTACTAATTTTGAATGTAATGCATTGCATTCAAATTATAATTCATCATAGGAGGGTTCAGAAGTGATTACCTCATCTGTCTCTTAATCTTCATCTTTCTGAGCCACGAGATGGATGTTGGTTGTTTCTTCATTGTCACTCTCTTCTTCCTCTGAGGAATTATCTCCCTAGATTGACGTGACAAAGGCTTTCTTCTTTCTAAACTTTTCATTCTTTTCTTTGTCCTTCATCTTGGACAGCTGAGGACACTCTACTTTGATGTGTCTTGACTTTTTGCATCCGAAGTAGATGATTAGATCCTTTGGCTCATTTTGAGATGTGGAGGCTTTGAGTTTTGATTGAAATCTCCTTTCGGCTTTGTTTCTGTAGAATTTCTTGAACCTTCTAACTATAAGACTCATTTCTTTATCTTCCAGATCCTCTTCGTCATCTTCCTCACTTTCTTGAGTTCTGAGCACAATGCCTTTATGATTTTTCTTGTTCATCTCCTTTTTGTATTTCTACTTGCTCTTATACTCTGCTAGACTTCTGAATAGCGCTGTGACAAAGCCAATTGATTCTCCCTTCATTTCCTCAATGGCTGTTACTTTCGGCTCCTATTCTTTCGTGAGACTGCTTAAGATTTTCCTCATTTGATCTTCCTGACTATACTTCTTTTCAAGTGCAGTGAGATGATTTATGAGGTGCAAGAATCTAACTTCCATGTCTTGGATGCTCTCTCCATCTTTCATTCTGAATAGTTTGAATTCTGTGATGAGAGTGTTGATTCTGCTCTATTTTATGCCAGTTGTTCTCTCGTGAGCAATCTCCAATGCCTCCCACATTTCCTTTGCAGTTTCAGAACTGGAAACTCAAAAATACTCTTTTTGGCTAAGTGTATAGGTCAGTATGTTTATAGCTTTATCATTTAATGTCACTAGCCTCTTGTCTTCATTATCGAACTCCCTCGGACTCTTATGAACTTATTGACTGTCTTTGGTTTTCATTGGAATGTAGTTGTCATGTTCAATCACGTCCCACAAACCATACTTAGTAGCTTTGATGAAGATCTTCATCCTCATCTTCTAGAAAGTGTAGTTTTCTCTGTTGAAGCTAGGTGGCTTTGATGTTGAACATCCTTCGGGTAGCATACTATCTACGAAACCTGTCATGGATCTCTCTTCAAATTGTTATGTCTTTACTAAAGAGACCTACTCTGATACCAAATGTTAGTGGCAGTCTCACCTAAGAGGAGGCTGTATTTGGTGAGTTATAAAAAGAAATTAACCGAATTAAAACAGTGAAATTAATAAAAACAGAGAGCTTTGAGTTAGAAAGATTTCACCGTAGATCAAAGACACCAGATTTATACTAGTTCGGTCTTATCCACTTGACATACGTCCAGTCCTTAGAACACCTCTAAGATTTCCACTATGATCTAAGATTAAACGGGCTCTTGGCGCCTCAGTACAACAATTGATTTTCTCAATCAGTCCCCCTTACTACCCATAAGGTTACAATCCCTCTCAAAAGTCCACACTCTTAAGTAACTCTCAGAGAGTGAGTAAAGAAGGTGTATCAGTTTCTCTTACAGAGTAAATAAATATGAAACACTAAAGCTCGATTAAAAACAAAGTATTGAATGCAACAGTAATATTTCAGCAGAGGGTAGCTTACGTATTCAATTTCTTATTCAATGCTTCTTCTTGCCTTTTATAGTTGGAGAAGTTTAATAACTGTTAAACTAAAAAGCTTCTAGCTGTTGGGAGTTTGGTTGTGTGTTTTTCCAGTTGCAACGGTATTCGCTATTAGTGCTTCTGACATGGTAGGTTACAGATTACTAAATAACTGTTGAATAATCATTGAGGTTGCTTCATATTTTGTAACAATACTTCAGTCAAATAAGTTTTTTCTTTCAAAATGAAACTTATGAAGATAATTGATCAAGTGATAATAATGAACATTCATGTGGCAGTTGGAAATGGAATCAATCAATCAATCAACAGGTACTTTAAACATAAACTAATCATCCTTGATTGAAGGTATGATCGAAAACTGGTTGATCGATTATGTTATCGATTAAGGAAAGTAAAATAATTTGAAATAGATAACTATATTTATCAATCAAGTTATGGATTAACTAATGATCTATCAATTGATCGATAAATGAAAAAAGTGACTTCAGAAAGATTATGTAGAGAAAAGGCTTAAGGTCACCTATGATTTTGAATCCCTTAAATAGAGAATTAAGATAAACAGGAAGGCTGAGAAAAGCTTAAAGAGAAATATTCAAAAGTTTTTAAATCCCACCGTAGCTTCTTGTTATTGAAAGAACTGAATCATTGATCGAATAAGTGATCAAAAAATATTTGATCGATCAAGTTATCGATAAAGCTAAGTAGAATAAAAGTTGATTTTCAAAGAATATTGATCAAATACTTTATTGATAAATAGATAATAGAAAATTTGATCGATAAAAAGGTTTAACAAAGATTTTCACAAAGGGCACAAGACATATGATGATCGAGTAAGTGATCAATTAAGGATTGATCGATCAAGTGATCGATAAAAATATAGTCGAGAGACTTAGTTCTAAAATGCCAAGAAAATGTTTGATCAATCGCATTATGTGAAAACAGAATATACAAAAGATTAGATAATCGATCATTTCATTGATAAATCAATGATCGATCAAGTAATCGAAGAAAAACTTAAAACAGTTTAATCCAGTGAAAAGGTGATGATCGATCATTTGATCGACAAATCACTAATCGATCAAGTGATCAATAAAGAACTTTTTAAAACACTTAAACATTAAGAAAAATATCGATAAGCAAGTAAGTTATTATGTAATGACAAAACAAGTTATCGATAAAGCTCTGATCGATAAATGTGTGATTAAAACAAAATACAACGTGAGTAGCAAGCTTTACCATTTATCTGTCTTCTCATCGATGACTTATTTATCGATCATGTGATCAATAAACACTTACTAAAATTATATCCCATTATCTGTCAATTGTTCGATCATTAGATTATTGATCAATTGATTGATAATTTTCTACGGACTTCTATGCAAAACAGTGTTAACAATGATCGATCAACATATCAATTTGAATTATCTATCAAGTTATCAATTAACATTTCTGCTAAGTTGCTTGTTTACACAAAAATTTTATCTGTCATGTGATCGATAAACCCTTGATTGATCAAGTGATTGATCAACTTACTAAAACTTAGATTACTCAATTTGTTATCATCAAAACCTTAAATCTAACAAGCCTGTCTACTTTCTATATTAGCCCTTGACTTAATTTTTCATACCCAATATCAGGGTTAGTTTTTGTAGGATGTGATATTTCCTTCCCCTTAAATAAATTTTGTCCTCAAAATTTGAATATGCCCTAGATGAAGAGCTCTGAGTAACTGCTCTTCATGTCATCTTGCTTTTCCCACGTTGCTTCCTCTTGTGTCAATCCTTCCTAGATCACCTTTGACAGCTGAGATGGTCTTATTTCACAATTGCTTAATTTGTCGATCCATAATCTTTGCTAGCTTTACTCCATACATCAAGTTATCTTGCAACACAATATCCTTATAACATCCAAACTTTTGGGCCTAGAAGTACCAGAAATAGCCTGAATTGGATAGGCTACTAGACCCCTTTTGAGCAGAAGTCCCAAAGATGAGAAAGGAAGGCAAAGCAATTTCAGGGACTAAACTGCAAAGTAAAAGTTTTAAGGGGCTACAGTGTAATTCAAGTTAGAGGCTCCAGTAAAGTCTCGAAGGCCCAGAGAGAGAAAAGAGACTAGATATAGGCCAAAGGTTAAGCTAGAAGCCTCAAAGAGAGGATTATATGAAGCTAAGTCCAAGCAAGGACTAAATCGTAAATTCAGAAAGTTATGACCAAAAGGGATAAAAAAGGAAGAGTATACAAAGAATTCCAAGAAAATCCTAGAAAATAGAAAATAATATTCTAAGGCTCTTCTGTTAAGAGAAAAGATGAAAATACCCCTGAGGTAGCTTAAATGGAATTTATAAGGTTATGGCCGGTAAAAAGTATACCGTTTGAGGTAATTATTTAAAATAGCAAGAGACCTCAAAAACGTATACAAAAATGAGGTTAAATGGTTGAAAGGTTTGTACTAATTTATAAAATTAGTCCCGCAACCAAAAGGCCAGTGGAGTGACTTTAATAAATTAAAGAGCCGGTTTTGTCGATAAAAGGGCATTTTGGTAAATGAATTTTTATGCAAGGCTTAAAGTGAGTGTTATGGCCTAAGAAAATTCATAGATATTCTCTAGAATTAAAGAGAATTTATGGAGCAAACAGAAGAATTTTCTGAGCTCCGGAAGGCCTAAAGGAAGCCGGAGAAACGTGGGCCAAGTAAATTCGGAGGAATTAAGTTTGATCCAACGGCTAGGATCTAATCTCCCATCTACTCCACCACTTTCATGACACTTGGCATCTTCTAGAAGGTTGAGATAAGCATGATGCAAGAGGATGATGCAATGATGATGTAAAAGTCAACTTGAAGTTCCAAAATTGCCCTTACCCTTTCTATTAGCCACCAAGGGTATTTTGGTCCACTCAAGCCAAAGTTTTGGCTATAAATAGGCTCTCCTCCCCTCATATTTTCGGCCAAGCAAGGATCTATGGGGGAAACTCTGCCGCTCTTGCATCTAGAGAGAGAAAGAGCTATTTCTAGTGAGAGAAAGTCCACCTAAGTTCAAGCTTCAAGATCAAGGTATGTGATGGTTATAGCACCTGATTTTATCCCTGTTTCGGATTAGTTACTGTGCGTATCTGGTTCTGAAATTTTGCATGCTTAAAGTACACTCTGTGACCTTTGAATCCATGGTAGAACACTTCATTTGGATATGAGTATGATTTATGGTGATTTTTCAAAGTTAGGGTTTGAAATCTGGAAACAGTGTTGAACTTTTGGAAGAGTTTTGACTTCCGTACAATTCTGGTGTTGTTAGACATAGAATTGGTTACTAAAACTATTTTGCCTTTAACTTTAACTTAAGGAGATTTCATAGAGACTTGGAACCACTCAATTTTGATTTTTCTAGAATTAATTATGAATTTTCAAAGCTGAGCAAAAATTCTGGAGATTCTGCGTGAACAGTGCCCGCGAAGCATAAATTCCAAATTTGATCTAATTGAATCTAAGGCCATCTAAAGTGGTCCTAATTGAAAAGAAATATATCTTAAGTATAGGAAATGATAAGATTTATGTTAGAGAAGTTAGAAAGAAAACCCTAAGAGCAAGAGAAAGGGTTGAGGTTCAAGAGAGCTAGTCTTGAACTTTATGTAATCTAGTGGTCTTAATGGATTATATGATCATTATGGTTATGTTTAGGACCTTTGGAACATTTAAGAGGATGTTTAGTGATGTTCATCCGAATGCCCACTGATAAATCATATTTTTATATACTTGGGATATATATTTTAGGCTATTTTAAGAAGTAGATTGAACTTTAATTCCATTAGTAAACAAATAAATTGTTGATGCACTTGAGTGAAAGAATTAAGCAGTTGTGATATTTTAATAATTCTTCTCATTAAATTTCACTATTGAATATTACTTCTGTCTTAATATTTTGAATTCAGGGGCAGAATTGTAATTTTGGAATGACAGAAACATTTTTCCCAGAAGAAAGGAAAAGGGAGTTCAAAGGAGATGAAATTCCATCACTAATGGAAACTAATTTCCATCGCTAAAGGAAAGGGAATTCCACCGAAGGAGCTGAATTATAATTGCGGGAATTACAGTGCAGAGGCGGGAAAACGAAAATCAATTGAAGTAATCACTCCATGCCAGCTAAGACGGAACGGAAGAACAAAACGGAATAACAGAAAAAGAGTTCTTTACGGGTAGAGAAGAGATATATATATTCTGGAGACAGAAAATTAGGGGGTGGTTGTTTTTCCGGAAGTCAGCAAGTGGAAATTGAGCTCCTATTCTTCCAACTGATCGGTATCCTCTGGAGTGGAAATTGCCGAACTTGAAAGCTTCCATGGAGAAACTACATTCGAATATCAAAGAGGAGGCAATCACTATCATGCATAGCTAAATCCACAAATTCTTCCAAGAGTAGAACTAAATCTGAGCTACTGGATTGAGAAGGGAGTTGTTTTCATCTATCTCTTTCAATTGCTCTGCTACTCGTGGAGTATTTAGGAGAGAATTCAGTTGTATTCTGTTTTAGATGATTAGATGAATGCTATGTAATTGAACGCCGTAAAGACTCGGTAGTCCATTCTTGAATTAGTAGTTAATTAGATCCTTATTACAGTTCAGTGAAACTAAATATTGTGGTTTGATTAATTGATTCATTTGAATAGAAGTTCTATTTGATTAAGAATGTTGAGTCCTTTGCTCGTTCGGTACATTTAGCTCCAGATCAGATTAAGGCAATGAAGATGAGGTGAAACTCTTGGGGGAATTGATATCCTGATTGTATTTTTCTTGAGTTCCATCATACCGCTTGCATTTACATTCATTCTCACTTTAACACTGCACCTGGAAGTCAACAAAGAACTTTTCTTGTATTGATCTGAATGTGTTTCTTCTGCTATATGTTCTACAAGTAAATTGTGTTAATTTTACTTAGAAAGTCAGAGAGTTATTAGACCAAGTGATTCGACACTGAGGTTGCATCAGTATACTGCATACTCTTTCTTTATTATTTTTGATTGCCTATACAACTAAGGACATATCAAATGGCGCCGTTGCCGGCCTTTTAACTCCTGAATATTCATTGTTACTTTGTTCTGTTCTAGTTTTCTGTTGACAATTCCAATTTGCTGTCATTATCCTATTTCCATCTGAATAAAATACTCTTGTATGAGCCGTGACTTTGCTGAATTCTACCCCCTGGATATAGAAATTAATAGAACCTTAAGAAATCTGAAAAAAGCCAAACAGCTTCAGCCAACCATTGCTCCACCAGAAACATCACCTGCTCCTCTTACACCTTCATCTATTGATTCAGCTAGCTCTATTCCAACGCACATATCTGATACAGAATCCTCTTTAGGACATTTTGTAGATCAACATTTTATCATGAATCCACATCTTGATTCCAATAATCCTAGGCTTAATGATCCTAATACTGCCAATCATGTTCAAGAACAGGAAGCTGAAAACAGGCCTGAGAATTTAAATGTTAATCCTGAAGCTGAAAATAGAAGTATTAGGGAGTTGAATAATTCTGATGTTGATTATGATCCATATGGTCTGTGGAATAATTCTGTGAATTTTGAAATTAAAAGTTCTTTGCTGAATGCAATTCCTAAATTCTATGGTCATGCAGGGGATGATCCACATCAACATTTGCAAGACTTGTATATGGCATGTTCTTCCTTCAAGCCACCAACCGTATCAATTGAAGAGGTGCTAAAGAAAGTATTTCATTTTTTAGTTCTGGGTGATGCTAAGGAGTAGTTAAGGTCTCTTCCTCAACATTATGCTATGCTCACATGGTCCCAATTACAAAAGTTGTTTTTGGAAAGATATTTTCCAGCCTCCAGAACAGCAACATTGAAGAAGGAAATTTATAGTGCCAGACAGAACAAAGGGGAATCTCTATATGATTACTGGTCTAGATTTGTGGGAATGTTAACTCGGTGCCCCCATCACCAAATACCAAAACAATGGCTGGTCCAATATTTTTATGAAGGCATGCTTCCTCAAACAAAAGCCACAACAGATGCTGCTGCCAATGGCTCGATTTTGGACCTAACACCTACAGCTGGTTGGGATCTTCTTGAAAAGATGGCCAGGAATAATCAACAATTTAGTTCAAGAGACATTTATGATGTGGGAGAAATGGGCCATGGACCTACCTCTGATTCTGTGTTGCAGCGTTTGGTAGCACAAATGGAGAGTTTGAAAACTGAAATTTCTACTCTTCATCATACTCCTTTTCGACCAATGGCACCATGTAATCAAATTGTAGCTCCTTCTTGTGACTATTGTGGATCTTCTATGCATCTTCCTGCTGTTTGTCCTTCCAAATTTGAAGAAGTTAATGCTTTTTACCAAAGCAAGCCTAACCAATACCAAAAAAGAGACCCATTTTCTGCCACATACAATGAAGGATGGAGGGACCATCCTAATTTACGGTGGGGGGCTAGTGATAATAGGAACTTTAATAATAAGTTCTTATCCAACAATGCTGGATCATCACAGTTTCAGACCCCAAATCAGAATCTGGTTGAACCATCCAAAGTGCTTGTGCCTATTCAAGACGATTCCAGCAAAAATGAGGACACCAATTTACTCTTAAAAGGATTGATGACTCAATTGAACAACCAAATGGCTGCAGACAAGCAATCATTGCTGAATCAAATGAAAGAAGATAAAAATTTCTACACTTCTTCGCTAACTTCAGTGATTCAGAAAATGGACAGCGATAAGGCAACCATCAATTCTCAACTCACTTCTATTTGCAAGGATTTGGAAGAAGTCAAAATGAAGAATTCCAATCTTTCTTCTTATGTTACACAACTATCCAATAGCATGAGTAATCAACAAGCTCAAATGGGAGGCACTTTACCTTCAAATACTGTCATCAATCCTAAAGCACTGCATGCTATAACTTTGAGAAGTGGGAAGAAAATTGGGAATGTTGAGGAAGATGAAGAAATTTCTCTGCAAAATAACCACTTGGAGGACCAGAAGGGCACACGCAAGGTTATATTGAAGACAAATGCCTCAAATAATCAAGAATCAGAGGCAGCTACACTCAAAGAGCAATCTGAACGAAAATCAGATAGTGGATGGAAAGACCGGACAGTATCTATAGAGCATGACTCCACCAGTAACGATTTTAGGTGTTCTGCAACTGCTCAGCATCTGGAAGCTGATAAATTGAATTCCAGTGAATGTAAGATACCGAGTACAGGAAAAGAAGCTGGAGATTCAGGTAAGAACTTTGACTTGAAGGATTTACCATTTCCTAAATCTTATCTGTTAGGCAAGAAAAAGAAAAATGAAATGCTGGAAAAAGAAATGATGGATCTGTTTAGCAAATTAGAGGTTAATGTGCCTATGTTGGTGTTAATTAAACAAATGCCTAGTTATGCTAAATTTCTGAAGGAATTGTGTACACATAAAAGGATCTGCAGACCCAATAAAAGAGTCCAACTAGGTTCTAATGTATCAGCATTATTCAAACCCCAACTACCTATCAAATGTGCTGATCCTGGTTCCTTTACAGTTCCATGCCAAATAGGAAGATTGAACTTTAGTAGTGCACTTTTGGATTTGGGTGCTGCCATAAATGTGATGCCTCATTCAATCTACAATTCATTAGGGATCACAAACATCAAAACCACTAGTGTAATACTTCAATTGGCTGATAGGAGTACTAGGAAACCTTATGGATTCTTAGAGGACATCTTAGTCAAGGTCAAGGGTCTTGTAATTCCAACAGATTTTTATGTCTTAGACATGTCAAATGAGTCTTGTCTTCAAGAACCTCTAATATTAGGAAGACCATTTTTGAGGACTGCAAACACTGTAATTAGCTTAAAAGATGGTTTCATTATAATGGAAGTTGGTGACCAAGTTGTCAAATTTAATGTTTATGAAGCCATGAAACATCCATTTGAAGATTATTCTTTGTTGGGGTTAAATATGATTGACATCGTCATTGATGGTGCCATTGAAGAACATGGAATAACTTTGCACAAATATGCTGAAGATGAAGAAGAAGACTGCAATATCTGTTCATTTGATTCTACCCTCACTCATTCTCATTGCTTAGAGAGTGATGTGTGTAGTATTAGATGTTTGACATTTGATAGCTCACTTTCCACCTCTAGTGCATTTCACTTTTGTTTTTCAGAATCTAAGGGCAGCTCTAGTTCTTCATTTTCTGGCTATAATGCACTTGGGAAGGATGTTTTGTGTAGTGTTGCAGAATTACAGGATTTGTTTGACAATAACTCTATATTTGGAAGTGAGGAATTATTACAAAGCTGCACTAGTGCACCTGATTGCTTGCTGGAGAATTTTACAACAACTGAATCTGAGTCTCCAAACGAAGATGCACAATGTTATAGCATGGTTGTACCTCCGGCACATCAATTTCAGAGGTTAAGGCAGCAAATGCAACAATTCGACTCAAGGAATTCAGAAGCAAAGAGTAGAATGCAATGCACAAATCCTGCATCACCAACACAAACTAACCTTATTGCCAAGAAGGGGAGTAATTTGAGACAAACTACATTGACTGATTTCTTTTCATGGAAATTAAACACTTCCTCACCTAAGCCTTGTGCGGTTATTGATGCAGGAATTACTATACAGAAAGATGCAGCACTGAATCTGACTCAATATGGGAATATATCTATGGACAGTGAAGGGCACACCAAATCCAGATATGATGAAACTGGAACAACAGGGAAGTTTCTCGGTGCCCTTGAACTTAAACAGCTTATTCCTTCCATTGAACAACCCCCTGATGTTGATTTAAAACCATTACCCCACAATCTGAAATATGTTTTCTTAGAAGCAAATGAAAAGCTACCAGTAATAGTAGCTAATTCTTTGACTGAACTAGAGGAAACAAAACTGATTTTTGTTCTTAAGAAATACAAAAGAGCAATTGGATGGACTTTGGCTGACATACCTGGAATAAACCCAACAGTATGCACACATAGGATTTTATTACATGAGAATTCTAGAGCCATAAGACAGCCACAAAGGAGACTTAATCCTTTAATATTGGATGTGGTAAAAAAAGCAATAACCAAATTGCTAAGTGCTGGTATTATTTTTCCAATTAGTAATAGTGAATGGGTTTCACCTGTCCAAGTTGTTCCTAAAAAGAGTGGCATCACGGTTGTAAAAAATGAGAAAGATGAATTAATTCCAACTAGGGTCCAAAATTCTTGGAGGGTTTGTATTGATTATCGAAAACTAAATGATTCTACAAGAAAAGATCATTTTCCACTCCCTTTTATAGACCAAATGTTGGAAAGATTGGCTTGTAAATCTCATTACTGCTTCTTGGATGGATTTAGTGGATACTTTCAGGTTCCTATAGCACCAGAAGACCAAGACAAAACAACCTTCACTTGCCCCTTTGGGACCTTTGCATACCGAAGAATGCCATTTGGATTATGCAATGCTCCTGCAACTTTTCAAAGGTGTATGACTTCTATCTTTAGTGAGCTTTTAGAACAAGGTGTTGAAGTATTCATGGATGATTTTACCTTGTATGGGGACTGTTTTGATGACTGTTTACTAACTTTGGAAAAAGCTTTAGCTAAATGTGTAGAAAAGAATCTGATTCTTAATTTTGAGAAGTGCCATTTCATGGTAGACAAGGGGATAGTTTTGGGGCATTTGATATCACAGCAAGGAATCGAAGTTGATAAGGCAAAGATAGAAGTGATTTCTTCATTACCTTATCCAACTACATTAAAAGAATTAAGATCATTCTTGGGTCATGCTGGGTTCTATAGGCGCTTCATAAAGAATTTTAGTCAAATTGCTTTACCTCTTTCTCAATTACTGCAAAAGGATGCTGATTTTGTCTTTGATAAGTGCTGCAAGACTGCTTTTGACGAATTGAAAGCCAAGCTTGTGTCTCCACCGATCTTAACATCTCCTGATTGGAACTTAGACTTTGAATTATCTTGTGATGCCTCCAATTCTGCTGTGGGGGTGATGCTGGGACAAAGGGTAGAAAGACTATCAAGAGTTATTGCATATGCATCTAAGACATTAGATAAGGCACAAACCAACTATACCACCACCGAAAAAGAATTATATGCCATAGTTTTTGGTCTGGACAAATTTAGGCAGTACCTATTGCATTCTAAAGTCGTTATTTTCACTGATCATGCTGCTGTAAGATTCTTGTTCAAAAAGCCCCAATCAAAGCCTAGGTTACTTAGATGGATGCTATTAATACAAGAATTTGATGTTGAAATAAAAGATAGGGCAGGGGCAGAGAACTTAGTTGCTGATCATTTGAGTAGGTTGCCTAATAATTCAAAAGGGATGGATGATTCAGATTTGATTTGTGATGCATTTCCTGATCATATGCTTTGTGCTATCACTGTTAAAGAGCCATGGTTTTCAAATTTAGTCAATTATTTAGTAGCTGATGTGGTTCCCCCATTCATGAATCAATTTCAGGTCCAGAAATTGAAAAGAGAAGCAAAATATTATGTGTGGGATGCTCCACATTTGTGGAGATTGTGCAGTGATCAATTGATTCGTAAATGTGTTGCAGATGAAGATATTCCTTCTATATTAGAATTTTCTCATTCTTTATCATGTGGTGGTCATTTTAGTGCAAGAAAAACTTCAAGAAAAATTTTGGATTCTGGTTTTTATTGGCCTTCTTTGTTCAGAGATGCTTATGAATTTTGTAAAAACCGTGATAAATGTCAGAAAATTGGTGGGATATCTAAAAAACAAGAAATGCCTCAACAACCCATGTTATTTTGTGAAATTTTTGATGTTTGGGGCATTGATTTCATGGGTCCATTCCCTCCATCACATGGTTTTTCCTATATTTTGCTGGCTGTTGATTATTTGTCCCGTTGGATTGAAGCTGTAGCTACTAGGAAAAATGATGCTCAAACAGTAGTGAAGTTTATGAAATCTAATATATTTTGCAGATTTGGGATTCCTAGAGCTTTGGTTAGTGACCGTGGCACTCACTTTGCAAACAAACTTATGGAGACATTGCTGTCCAAGTAAGAGGAAAAGTAAGAGTAAAGCTTGAGATGCAAGGTAGTGAACTTACCTATTGTCATTGCTTGATGTTATATGCTTGTGTGTTGCCGTGTACATGTTATTGAATATTATTGTGACATGTTTTAGCTACTCTAATTACTATTCATGATGAGTAGATTATGTCTCCATGGCCATGCATCAAGAAGTTAGCTTTGAGCATGCTAATATGTCACTAATTAACAAGAGAATACACAAGTTACGTGTAGTGCATTAGCATCCATCTAGCATGATTAATATGGTACTGTTTGCTACTGAGATTTTCCTGAATCTCACCCCTCTCTAACCAACCATATAGGCCAATCAATGATGGGCAATAATGGCATGAGAAGCAAGGAGAAGAAAGTGGAGAATTATTGATGTCAATGAATTATATTATTATTCATTGTGTAATTCTCTTATTATGTAATTTATGTTATGGACGCATATGATGCCATTTATTTAATTATAATATTTATGACATGTATAGAAATGTATGAGCATGAATGGAAAAGAGTAAGCCCATGTTATGTATGCCAAAGAAATAAAAAGAATTAAAGTAAAGAGATGTTAAGGGATAAAACGTATGTCCTAGAGCAGTGAGTTTGTAGCTCTAGTTTGACCTACCAAATGAATGAGTTAAGTCACGAGATTTGGCAGACTTATAGTACATATCCCAAGCTTTAAAATGAGAGGTAGATCATCTCAATTGGATGTGTGCACAAGGAGATACAAATTTCCAAAGTTGAGGCACAGAATCTGGAAGTTTCAGATTTTTGAAATGAATAGTAATATCTATTGATTTAACTATACAAATTGGGCAAGGATAAGTCCAATTGGATATTTTTTCTCTTAAAGAGCATCAAAATAGCTTTCAATAGAATTTTAGATCACCCCAATATGATTTTATGGAATTAGTTATGAATTTTTGAAGTTGGACCTGTAATCTGTGAATTAAACAGTGAATAGTAACCGAGTAATTATGTTGGAATTTTTAAATCCACGAGCTTGTGTCATGATCTGCTTGAACCATACTGGGCTAAAGGCAAGACGTTTCATTTTGGTATCAGAGCAGAGGTTCTGACAAGTATGTAAACAGAACAAAGGTTCTGGCAAGAGTTGAGACAGAACAGAAGTTCTGGTAGAGGTCCTTACCAAGGTATAAGCAAAGTATTGGTTCAAGCAAAGCCTAGTATTAGAGAAAACCTAAATTAGAAAAGTAACGGGTTACTAGGATTGGTCCAACTGAGGCTAAGGTATTGAGGTATTTTATTCAAGGGAAAGAGACATAGAAGAGAAGTAAGAAATGATATAGAGTAACCTGAGAGATAGGTAGTCACTGCTAAGAGACTCGCCCTTAGGAGAGGAATGGTTGAGCTGAGAGAGCTTGACCAAGGAATGAGTTAAAGTTAAAAGACATCTCCAGAGGGTAATGACTAAGAGTATGGTAAGCCAATAAGGGGTAGGAGTCCATGCCCCAATAGGGAAGCAGGGTGACAACCTAAGCCTCAGGTGATCTGGTTAAAGGTACCTGACTGGAATGTCACACAGCGGAGGTGTTTTAATGATCAATGCCTACTGTGTAATATGGTCACTTTATGATTAGTATATGACCATAGAAGTGATTGGTTAAAGGTACAGTATGCTAGTCAAAGGTATAAGTTAATGCCCTAGTAAGGGAACCGAATGTCAACCTGTACCTTAAGTAATCAATGTGACTTCAATAAAGGCAAGGTAATAGGATGAGATGTTTGAGGTTTGTTCAAATCCCTGAATAGAGTTAGAAATCCCTAAGGGATAGTGAACCAAAAGGGATAGAGATTAGATGATAATAAATGAAGGGTCAATAATAACCTAGATACCACATAGCAAGGTGATTAAACGTTCATTGTGTAATGTGATAAGGGTATGGTGATCAATACCTGACCTAAGAATAATTGGTCAAGAGGTAAAGAAAGTTAGAGAGAGTAAAGTGAGGCAAGATCACTCTTAAGGATAGAGATGAAAGGAAATAAATAAGAATATGATAGTGGATGGTTGCATTGGGAACTAATGCACAGAGAGAGAGATAAGCATATTCCTGGTGATACCTAGAGCTCAATGATGCTTAGATATATGATAATGTTAGGGACTAAACAGTACTCTTTTATGTCCCTAAGGCATCCAAGAGCGTGCAACCATGTAACTCAGGCCATTAAGGAATCTAAGAAATGAGATTCCTATAGCTAGATGCCATAGCCTATAAGATTGAGTAATCCAATGGAGAAGCTCCCTTTGATAGGGATATGGTATTCAAGGAATGTACCCTGGCAAAGATTGCATATGAGGAAAGTCTTGACCATGAAGTACCTCTCTAAGATTAGGAAGTGGTTCTCCGAATCAGAGTGACGCTGCTCTAGTAAGAGTAAGCTATCCTCTGAAGGAATGAAACAGAAAGTAAGTGGCTGAGTTGACGATGCTCCAATTAGAGCAATCTATCCACCCACAGGAAAAGTAAAAGCAGCCGAGGCAAGGCATAGGACGGACCTTACCCCAGAGAGAGAGTGAAATTGGTTAAGACAATAGCAGTGTGATATGCAAATAGATGCTCCTTGAGCTTAACAGGGTACTATGGAATACTGAAGGATAATGAGAATGTGATGATATAAGTCCTCTCCTGATGCTGTCTGAATTATTAAGAGATAGCAAGGACTACAGAGTCCTAAGACAAGGCAGGCTAGCATTGATATAATGGCAAGCTAATGGGCTCTAGAGATGAGCCAGTACCTCGGTATTCGAAAGGCACAAAGAAAAGGAAAGTGGCCTAAGGAAGCTAAAACTAAGGGCTAAAGAAATATGGAAAGGCTAAGAATTCCAGGAGTTGACGGAGAGGATTGAGTAAGGCCTAAGAAGATAATACTGATATCTGTGATTAGTCTTGGGGAATAATCAGTCAAGTTGCTAGCTGAGTGGAGGTGACTTATTTTATTACTCAACTCTATGGTCTAGAGTCTCCTAGAGATCCTAAGATGGTTCAGATTAATGGTAGTATTCCAGGGTCATGATGGATCCTGAAGAGGCTTACGGTAGAGCGCAGTAGCTCCCCAGGTCATAGTAGACCAAGCCTAAGAGAAAGTAGCTGAGCCTTAGGGGTAAGAGTACAGTACCTCTTTTGGAAGACTATGACCAGAGATGAGTTTAAGATACTAAAGTCTCCTTCAGCAGTGGACTAATATAGAGAGAGTACCCTTGACTTGTTCCAGACACCTCTATTGTTGATTAGACTGTGCTCAATTCTATTCTAGTCAATGAAGAAAAGAAAGGAGATATGCCCTTAAAGTAAAGGGGAATAGCAGGGTATACAACAAAGAATAGATAAAGGTTGTATTAAGAGAACCTAAAATGCCATGGTATAGTAAAATACCAAGAAGACAGGCACACTGTCGTGGCATTATTATGAAAGGATGAGTCTAAAGTATAGGAAGAATATGAGCAATGGTGACAAAATGCTTAAAAGCAAAGGCCATGCTCATGTAAATGACAGAAAGGTATAGAACAACAAGTTATGTAAGTATGAAGCCCAGGGTTGAAACCTAAAAATGAGGTATAATGAAAAGTTGAAGAGGTCAATGTTAAGTATAAGTGAGGATATTCTCCTCAGTTAACCTCTCATTAAAGGTGAGCATAGAGGGTTGACTCGGAATTTCGAGGATGAAATTCTTTTTGAGAGGGGAAGAATTGCAACATCTAAACTTTTGGGCCTAGAAGTACCAAAAATAGCCTGAATTGGATAGGCTACTAGACCCCTTTTGAGCAGAAGTTCCAAAGATGAGAAAGGAAGGCAAAGCAGTTTCAGGGACTAAACTGCAAAGTAAAAGTTTTAAGGGGCTACAGTGTAATTCAAGTTAGAGGCTCCAGTAAAGTCTCGAAGGCCCAGAGAGAGAAAAGAGACTAGATATAAGCCAAAGGTTAAGCTAGAAGCCTCAAAGAGAGGATTATATGAAACTAAGTCCAAGCAAGGACTAAATCGTAAATTCAGAAAGTTATGACCAAAAGGGATAAAAATGGAAGAGTATACAAAGAATTCCAAGAAAATCCTAAAAATATAAAATAATATTCTAAGGCTCTTCTGTGAAGAGAAAAGACGAAAATACCCCTGAGGTAGCTTAAAGGGAAGTTATGAGGTTGTGGCCGGTAAAAAGTATACCGTTTGAGGTAATTATTTAAAATAGCAAGAGACCTCAAAAATGTATACAAAAATGAGGTTAAATGGTTGAAAGGTTGTACTAATTTATAAAATTAGTCCCGCAACCAAAAGGCCAGTGGAGTGGCTTTAATAAATTAAAGAGCCGGTTTCGTTGATAAAAGGGCATTTTGGTAAATAAATTTTTATGCAAGGCTTAAAGGGAGTGTTATGGCCTAAGAAAATTCATAGATATTCTCTAGAATTAAAGAGAATTTATGGAGCAAACAGAAGAATTTTCTGAGCTCTGGAAGGCCTAAAGGAAGCCGGAGAAACGTGGGCCAAGTAAATTCGGAGGAATTAAGTTTGATCCAACGGCTAGGATCTAATCTCCCATCTACTCCACCACTTTCATGACACTTGGCATCTTTTAGAAGGTTGAGATAAGCATGATGCAAGAGGATGATGCAATGATGATGTAAAAGTCAACTTGAAGTTTCAAAATTGCCCTTACCCTTTCTATTAGCCACCAAGGGTATTTTGGTCCACTCAAGCCAAAGTTTTGGCTATAAATAGGCACTCCTCCCCTCATATTTTTGGCCAAGCAAGGATCTATGGGGGAAACTCTGCCGTCTTGCATCTAGAGAGAGAAAGAGCTATTTCTAGTGAGAGAAAGTCCACCTAAGTTCAAGCTTCAAGATCAAGGTATGTGATGGTTATAGCACCTGATTTTATCCCTGTTTCGGATTAGTTACTGTGCGTATCTGGTTCTGAAATTTTGCATGCTTAAAGTACACTCTATGACCTTTGAATCCATGGTAGAACACTTCATTTGGATATGAGTATGATTTATGGTGATATTTCAAAGTTAGGGTTTGAAATCTGGAAACAGTGTTGAACTTTTGGAAGAGTTTTGACTTCCGTAAAATTCTGGTGCTGTTAGACATAGAATTGGTTCCTGAAACTATTTTTCCTTTAACTTTAACTTAAGGAGATTTCAGAGAGACTTAGAACCACTCAATTTTGATTTTTCTAGAATTAATTATGAATTTTCAAAGTTGAGCAAAAATTCTGGAGATTCTGCGTGAACAGTGCCCGCGAAGCATAAATTCCAAATTTGATCTAATTGAATCTAAGGCCATCTAAAGTGGTCCTAATTGACAAGAAATATATCTTAATTATAGGAAATGATAAGATTTATGTTAGAGAAGTTAGAAAGAAAACCCTAAGAGCAAGAGAAAGGGTTGAGGTTCAAGAGAGCTAGTCTTGAACTTTATGTAATCTAGTGGTCCTAATGGATTATATGATCATTATGGTTATGTTTAGGACCTTTGGAACATCCAAGAGGATGTTTAGTGATGTTCATCTGAATGCCCACATGGTTGGAAAGTCAAGGAAGTCAAAGGAAAAGTAAGTGGAAAGCTTGAGATGCAAGGTAGTGAACTTACCTATTGTCATTGCTTGATGTTATATGCTTGTGTGTTGCCGTGTACATGTTATTGAATGTTATTGTGACATGTTTTAGCTACTCTAATTGCTATTCATGATGAGTAGATTATGTCTCCATGGCCATGCATCAAGAAGTTAGCTTTGAGCATGCTAATATGTCACTAATTAACAAGAGAATACACAAGTTACGTGTAGTACATTAGCATCCATCTAGCATGATTAATATGGTACTGTTTGCTACTGAAATTCTCCCGAATCTCACCCCTCTCTAACCAACCATATAGGCCAATCAATGATGGGCAATAATGGCATGAGAAGCAAGGAGAAGAAAGTGGAGAATTATTGATGTCAATGAATTATATTATTATTCATTGTGTAATTCTCTTATTATGTAATTTATGTTATGGACGCATATGATGCCATGTATTTAATTATAATATTTATGTCATGTATGGAAATGTATGAGCATGAATGGGAAAGAGTAAGCCCATGTTATGTATGCCAAAGAAATAAAAAGAATTAAAGTAAAGAGATGTTAAGGGATAAAACGTATGTCCTAGAGCAGTGAGTTTGTAGCTCTAGTTTGACCTACCAAATGAATGAGTTAAGTCACAAGATTTGGCAGACTTGTAGTACATGTCCCAAGCTTTAAAAGGAGAGGTAGATCACCTCAATTGGATGTGTATACAAGGAGATACAAATTTCCAAAGTTAAGGCACAGAATCTGAAAGTTTTAGATTTTTGAAATGAATAGTAATATCTATTGATTTAACTGTACAAATTGGGCAAGGATAAGTCCAATTGGATATTTTTTTCCTTAAAGAGCATCAAAATAGCTTTTAGTAGAATTTTAGATTACCCCAATATGATTTTATGGAATTAGTTATGAATTTTTGAAGTTGGACCTATAATCTGGGAATTAAACAGTGAATAGTAACCCGAGTAATTATGTTGGAATTTTTAAATCCTCGGGCTTGTGTCATGATCTGCTTGAACTATAACGCTTACGAATGCGTACTCTGAGGGGCTAAAGGCAGGACGTTTCAATCCTCATATTCCAAAATATGAGAGGGATATGGCTGGTATTCTTCTATTAAGAAACATGGAATAAGTCATGTATCTATTTAAGATTAGGGGATAGGGCCAATTCATAAGCTACCGGCTTAAATTTTAACAAAATTTGGAAGGGTCTTCAGTGTTAACTACTTCGTCTTAGGGGTTTAACCCATTCCTATGATTAGTGTCTCCAACCACAACTTCTAACGGCTTCCTTCTTCGGTTTGTATAGCTTTTCTGCCTATTTTGTGCTGTTGGCAATCTTTATCAATCATCTTTATTTACCCTCAAGATTGATTTACCATCCTTGGACTGTAAACTCTTCTTATCCTTAGTTCAATCCAACGCAATGGTGATCGGCACTTTCTGCCATATAAGGCTTTACATAAAGTTGTCTGTATGTCAGAATGATAACTATTATCATAGGCAATATCTGCCTTTAACAGGTGTGTTGGTATATTCAGCCATCCTTTTCTTTACCTTAAAGGTCTGTTTTCCTTTTTTTACCTTCTTATTTCATAATTAGCTTGCCTAAATGCATACTATTTAGGACTTATAGCTCTTGGCCTAATTGACAATAATAGTATATGTGAAAAAGTCAAGAGTACTCTCTCTGTACTAGTTAACAACTAGATGGAGCTTTTGTATCTTAAACTCATTCCTTGTCATCCCGTTGTCAAGCCTTAAAGGGAATCACCCTCACAGTGTAGGATGTTAACTCATACTTGTACCTCGAGAGGTATCACCCTCTTGACTTAGCATCTTCCCTTTAGGCTTGGTCTACCGTGACCTTAAGAGTTACTGTGCTTCATTATAAGCCTTTTCAAGATCTATTATGACCCTAAAATATTGTCCTTGTCATCCTCGTTATTTTCATCAACATCACCACTACCATTATCATCATCACTGTCATTTGCCATATTAAGGTGTCTAAGAGATCTTAGACCACGGGACTGAGTAATAAAATAAGTCACCTCCACTCTATGGATAACTTGACTGATTATTCCCTAAGGTTAATCACGGATACCGATATTGCCTTTTTAAACCTTACTTGATACTTCCTATCAACTTTAGAATTCTTAGCCTTTCCATATTTCCTTACCCCTTGAGTTTAGCTACTTTAGGCTATCTTCCCTTTTATTATGCCTTTTAAATCTCTCGATATTGGCTCACCTCTAGAGCCTATTAGCTTGTCACCATGATAATGCTAATTTGCCTTACTTTAGGACTCTGTAGTTCTTACTGCTTCTTATAAATTTGAAAAGTATCAGGAAAGGGCTTATATCATCATGTTTTTATTACCCATCACCTACTACAATACCCTATTAAGTTTGAGGAGTCTTATGTGTCTGCGTCATAATACCTTCTAATTACTCTTGACCAGTTTTACTCTCCTTAGGGTAAGATCCACTCTGTGCCTTGCCTCGGCTACTTCTCTTTATCCTTGTTAGAAGATTTGTCCTCGTGGGCGAATGTATTGCTCATACTAGCATACTTGGTAGTCCCCATTTCCAATATTATCGATAAAGGGTATATCACTATCAACTATATTCAAGCTATTCATTGTAATCTCTGCTGGGAATTGCTAGCTCTTGCAAGAGCAATATTAAATTTGTGACAGAGGGTCACATCTACTTTCGAAGAGGTACTTCATAGCCAAGACCTTCCTTGTATTCAATTTCTATCAGGGTACGCTTCTCAATACCATACCCCTATTAAGGGAGCCTCTCCACTTAAATTACTTAATTCCATAAGCAGTGGCATTCATTAGTAGGAATTTCATCTCTTGGCCTCCACACCAGCCTGAACATATTGGTTGCACACTTTTAAATGCCTTAGGGATACAAAGAGTATCATATAGTTCTTACATTATTAAGAATTTGAGCACTATTAAGCTCTAGGTATCATCAGGAACTTGCTCATCTTTCATTACATATCGATTTCCAGTGCAACTATTAGCTATCACATTCTCATCTATCCCATATAACTTTATCCTCAAGGAAGATCTTGCCTGACACTAACTTCCTTTACCTCTTGACCAATCACCCGTTATGGTCAGACATTGATCATCATACACTGATCACCTTATATAGCAAATATTTTATCATCTTGCTGTGTTGTATCCAGGTTAGGCATTTAACTCCTCATTTATTTTTCATTCAATATTATTAAATTCCTTGTCCCTCTTGGTTTATCATCCTTTAGGGATCTCTACATCTATTTAGGGTTTTAAACCAACCTTAAACATTTTACCTTATTACCTTACCTCTATCGAGGTTACATCGATTACTCGAGATTTAAGTTATCACTCTACTTCCTCACTGGGGTAAGGACTCCTACTTTTATTGGGCCTACTGTACTCCCAGCCATTTTATTAGGAGTTATACAATAAGAAGCCTTTAGAAATCAGACTTGTTCCTGGCATCTCCCTAGTAATAACTTTTACTTCCCTTATTCTGGTGGGGGTTCATTAATCTCTTTTAGGAATTTCTTCGAACATTCCCTTATCATTGGCATTTCCCTATTCCTCTTCTACCTCTACATACACTGGGACAAATACCATATATCCTTGGCAATCTCGCATCAAATATTTCTTTGTCTGTGTCTTTCTAGCAAAATTCAATCTTAGGCGACTTATCAAATCAATATCACGGAATGGCATACATATTAGATCAAGAACAGCCCAACAATATACACAACAGACAACATAGTGCAAGTACACACCAGAGATCCCTACTCTATTGCTAATGAGAGTGAAAACATACCAATCACATGACAATGTATTAACAGTAATACCTAATCATCTAGCATAATCATATAATGCAAATGAATGGCTTGTGCCCAAATCAAACATTGTAGTTCGTGTATTTGTTTATATTGATCATACCTTAGTTTTCCTTAGGCGACTTATGAGCTTCTTCCTATATTAGGGCTAACATTTGATCTTGGGTCTATGATCAAGAGCTGTCAATACCTTGCGAACACTCTATCGTAATATGTCTGGGTTTTCCATAGTGAAAGCATAAATTTTGACCTACTGTGCATAACTGATCTCTGTGATTTCTACCACAAGCTTCACAAGTTTGTGTCGGCTTAAGAGTATCTAGTTCTCTTTAACATATGCCCTTTTTGGGCTTTTATTAACATCTGATTGAGCTCAAATTATTAGTTTCTTTTCATATCATTATCCATGATTTTGTCATACTTTCTGGTCCTTTTTAATGAAAATTGTGCTTAACTGAGATTTATGGTTCTTACTTTAAGTTAGTGTCATTTTGAGGATTAAATTGTCATAATTGGTTGTTAATTGGATTCAATTGACTTCTAGGACAATTGATACTTCAATTTGTTACTTTTTTATTGTAGGACACTAAAGATTTGGGGCTAGAATTGAAGAACTCAAGGCAAAAGAAGCAAGAGAAGATCCTCTGCCTAAGTTCGCCGCGGCCAACATCTCACTTCGCTGCGGCGAAAACCCATCCGTGAAGACAGGTCTCTGCCATGTTTCGCCGCGGCGAACCTCTCGAAGCAGCAAATCTCAGACCCGACCATTTCGGGAAATTTTGACCTACCCATTCCCTAAAACCGACCCATGCACGTAAGTTTCGGGTTAAAAACCCTATTTTGGGTATGATGACAGGAGATGACTATCATTCAGCCCCCACCTTCGTATCTTTCATCCTCTTCTCTCATTTCCACCTCAGAAACCCTAATCCCATTTCCATTTCTCCCATCTGCTGCTGCCATGGCTGAAGAACAATACCTAGTTGGAGTTGATTCAAGAGTTATGACTAGCTAAGCTTCTCAACTCTTGAATATGGTGGAAGAAGCATGAGTTCACAAAGCTTTAAAGGGGAGTTAGCTTCATCTATAAGTTCTAGTTCTTTGTTTATGAATTTCTAGGTCTTAGGATTTGTAAATTTGGGCTGAACTATTTTGATTATGGTTGTAATCAATTCTGGATGATTGTTTTGTGTATTGGATTATTAGTGTTGAATTTGAGCTTCAATACATGTGGTTACATGTATGTTTTTATGCAACTCTTTTGATACTCTCTGTCTTGCATGGTAATGTGTGATTGTTGAGTTGATCTGGGCTTGCATTTAACCAAGTGCATTAATTAATCTTAATACACACACTAAGTGAGCTTAATAGGATCTTATGAAATGGATACCATTGATTAAGATCCTAGACTTAAAGAGTTCTTTAAGGTTTTTCATTTAGAAAACTTGGTGATTTCTACTCCCATACTTATTTTGAACTATGATTGCTTCAAAGCTATATTCAAGAGATTACATATCATTAACTTCACTTCATTACTACTATCTTAGAAAAATCCAAAAACATAGTCACTTAGATTTGAATTAATTGCATTTAGTTTTAGCATTTCATTAATGGATAAAAACACCAAAAACCCCTTTTTCATTACTCTGCATAGCATTAATCTAACTTAGACATCTAATTTAGGCTCCCAAAAGAGAACGACCCGAGTTTGCACTACTGCATAGCTTGGATAAATTTTGAGCGAGAACCTCTAAGCGAACGACAAGAAAAGGCTCTCTTTCAAGTGGCGCCGTTGCCGGGGAACCAAGAAATTGGTTCTCTAGGTTAGCTTGTGCTATTTGATTGTTGATTGAAGTTTTGATCTTTGTGGGTAGCATTTAGGATAGTTTAGTTGCATATTTGTTCATAGTATAGGTTTTCATCTTGCATAGCATCAAAATTTTTGGAAATACAAACAAATATACTGATTTTCTTGATTTTCAGCATCTCCCACGTTGCATCAGTGAAGTCCAGTGTCTGATAAGCGCTCTGTCAAATTTCGCCGCGGCCAACCTTTTGAATTTCTGAGGGAATCCTCTCGGGACTCATTCGCCGCGGCCAACCTGTTCCTTCGCCGCGGCCAACATCTTTGAAACACCAAAGGATTTCTCTCGGGACACTTTCGCCGCGGCCAACCCCTGATTTCGCCGCGGCTAACTCCCTGCAATCAGACATCTAGTCTTCTCTGCCAACGTTCGCCGCGGCCAACCACTGTTTTCGCCGCGGCCAACACTCTGAAAGTTTTTAAAACTTACATTTTGTTCTTATCTGTGCATACATACTCATACCCCACCCATACATACTCATACTCATCATTACACTTTCATACTCACTCCATACACTTGCATTCATCACATTGCATACTTTTATTTGACTTTGTGTGCTGCAAGTCAATTTTGTTACTTTTTCTCTTGTGATACTTATTTTGCATGCCACGAAAAACCAAGCTTGTGCCCTATAACCCTGAGATTGAGAGAAGACTCACAGAGATAAGAAGAGAGAAAAGAGTCGGAGGGACAAGTGAGTTGGTGGGTGAGCAAGAGAATATTTCAGTGGAATCTAGCCTATCCAGTAGTGAGAGTGAACCTACTGACCAAGAGATAATGGCTGATTTACCACAAAACCAACCTCATCCTAACCCCAATGCCAACCAAGTAAGGAATGGAGGAAATGGTGAACAAGAGAGAGTGGGAGAAAATAATGGGAACCCTAGAAGAAGAACAATTAGGGAAGCTACCACATCTGATGTTAACTTTGACCCATTTACTGCTGCATGTCCAAATTTTGAAGTTAACTTTGAGATTAAAGGCTTATTGATTAACTCTCTTCCTAAATTTCATGGCTTGACAGGAGAAGACCCATACCTCCATCTGCAATCTCTTTCCATGATTTGTCAGAGTATGAAGCCTGTGGGAGCATCGTTGGACCAAGTGCTATGGAAGGTTTTTCATCTATCCTTGGAAGGCAAGGCTAGGGAATGGTACATGAGCCTTCCAAGACATGTAGCTGATGCATACCATAGCTGGGGGAACTTAAGGAAGGCATTTTTGGAGAAATACTTTCCGGCTTCTCGTACTTCATCAATGAGGAAGGAGATTTATTCTGCCAAGCAAGACTACGATGAATCCCTCTACGATTACTGGAATAGATTTCAGGACCTACTTTCAAGATGCCCACATCATCAAATTCCGGATGAGCAACTGGTGCAGTACTTCTATGATGGGTTGAAGAACCAAGAGAAGGGTATGTTGGATGCTGCATCGGGAGGATCTTTGATAGACTCTACTGCTGCGGAGGCTTGGGATTTGATAAAGAAGATGGCCCTGAATCATCAACAACATGGGGTGAGAGATACTAAAGGAGTACATGAGATGGGAGCTGCTTCGGTGCACAGCAGAAGAATGGACGCTTTGGAATCAAAGGTAGATTCTTTGGGAAGCCAAGTGACATCTCAATTGTCTTTGATCACTGCTGAATTGAAGAATATGAGTGTGCATCGCCCATCCACTCCTATGGACATTACAGCGCCTAGTTGTGACACATGTGGATCAGTCATGCATATATCTAGCGTTTGTCCGGGCCGTTATGAGGAAGTGTCTGCAGTCTTCCAAGGCCGCCCAAATCAAAAATGGGACCCCTACTCCAACACTTACAATGAGGGATGGAAATCAAACCCTCGATTGGGCTGGAGGAATGATGATAGTAGACCTCCAAATAGATTTCAGAAGAGTGGAGGAGCTGGTCCATCTTCAAACCAGTTCCAAAACCAGTCTCAAGCCCTTGCGGTCCCACCTAAGGATGAAACGAATCAACTTCTACAGAATATGATGGCTTTAATGAAGGAAGAAAGGGCTGCCAACGCTACTCAATTCAACTCCTTAGCTTCACTAATTCAACAAGATTCATCCAAGAATGATGCTAGATTTAGTGCTTTGGAAAAGAGAATGGAGCAATGGGAGACTAAATCTGAGAACATAAACTCCTATGTAACTCAGTTATCCAACAACATGAGTGAGCAACAAGCTAGAAGCAGTGGCACCATTCCTTCCAATACTGTCATAAACCCAAAGGGTTTGAATGCAATCACGCTGCGAAGTGGGAAGCAAGTAAGATTCAGTGAAGAGGAAGAGGAATCAGTTGATGAGGAGATTGAGTGTGATAAGCCTCTTCTTACACATTCAAGAGTTAAGAATTCTGAGAGTGCAAAAGAGAGAGAATTGCTAGATGAAAAGAAGTCAACTCTTCTAAGTAGCAAAGGAGCAAAATCTGAGAGCAATTATGAGAAAGCAGCATCAAAGGAGCATGATGGATCATCTAAGCATGGAGCTGGTAAGCTGAATGATAAAGAGGTAAATCTCAAAGACCTTCCTTTTCCTAATTCATACTTGATTAGCAAAAGAAAGACTGAAACTAAGTATGAAAAAGATATTATTGATGTGTTTAGTAGAGTGGAAGTTAATATTCCTTTGCTTGATCTTGTTAAGAGAGTTCCTGCTTATGCTAAATACCTTAAAGACCTGTGTACCCATAAGAGGAAGTTTAGACCAAATGAAAGAGTCCAAGTGAGCTCCAATGTGTCTGCCCTGTTTAAACCTCAAATCCCTGTGAAATGCCAAGACCCTGGATCCTTCACCATCCCTTGCACAATAGGAAAAGTTTCTATAAGGGGAGCCTTACTAGATCTAGGAGCAGCTATTAATGTGATGCCTAAGTCTGTATACACTTCACTAGGAGTCAAGACGCTTAAGTCTACCACTGTAGTACTCCAGTTGGCTGATAGAAGTATTAGGTATCCGGAAGGCATCATAGAGGATATTTTGGTTCAGGTTAAGGATTTGGTCTTTCCTGCTGATTTTTATGTACTTGACATGTCCTCTGAGCTTGTCCATGACACCACACTGATTCTTGGTAGACCCTTCTTGAGGACTGCTAACACTATGATTAGCATGAAAGAAGGTACCATCACTATGGAAGTAGGAGATCATAAGGTTTGTTTTAACATGTATGAAGCAATGAGGCATCCTTATGAAGACTATTCTCTCTTGGGTGTAAATATGATTGATGTTGCTGTTGATGATGCTTGTTCTGAGTTTGAATTGCAAGATGATCCTCTAGTTCTGAACTTTATTCAGTTAATTCTGATGATGAGGATGACACTATTTCTTCTTTTTCATCCCTTTACTCTACACCTTCTTCTTGCTCATGTGGTGATAAAGATACATGCCTTGATTGCACTGTGTTTAATTGTATGCTTTCCCTCCCACATGCATTTTCTATTTCCTCCCTTGACTCCAAATTAGACTTTGATCCCTCTATTGTCAGCGATAATTCCCTTGGGGAAAGGTTTTCTGTTGCTATTTCAGATATAGAGGAAGAAGTCATGGAGGAGATTCCCTCTAAGGCAGTTGCTGTAGATCAACTAGAAGTTGGTTCAACGCTTGGAGAGGAAGCTATCTGCAAGGTTGAGGAACTCTCACTGATTGAAGGAAAGGGGAGTAATCTTTTCTCTCTTAAACTTCATAATTTGATTCCATCTATTGTGCAACCACCTACTCTTGAGTTGAAACCCCTGCCCCCTACTGTGAAATATGCTTTTCTAGAGTCTGATGAGCGATTACCGGTTATTATAGCTAACTCCCTGTCTAAGGTTGAGGAAGAAAGACTCCTTACTGTTTTGAGAGAGCATAAGAGGGCTATTGGGTGGACTTTAGCGGACATTCCTGGAATTAGTCCAGCCATTTGCACACATAGAATCTTGCTTAGTGAAGGTTCAAAATCAGTGAGACAACCCCAGAGAAGACTAAACCCCCTGATTCTTGATGTGGTTAAGAAGGAAATTACCAAACTTCTAAGTGCTGGGATCATCTATCCCATATCTGATAGTGAGTGGGTTAGTCCAATACATGTAGTGCCTAAAAAGAGTGGGGTTACTGTTATTAGAAATGATAGGGATGAGCTTATTCCTACAAGAGTGCAGAATTCCTGGCGTGTGTGCATAGATTATAGAAAACTCAATGATGCCACACGGAAAGATCATTTCCCTCTTCCTTTCATAGACCAGATGCTTGAGAGACTTGCAGGCAAATCTCATTACTGTTTTCTAGATGGTTTCTCTGGGTACTTTCAAGTACCTATTGCACCGGAGGACCAAGATAAAACCACTTTCACATGCCCTTTTGGTACCTTCGCCTATCGTAGGATGCCTTTTGGGTTATGTAATGCTCCAGGGACTTTCCAACGTTGTATGATGGCTATATTCTGTGAATTTTTAGAGGAATGTATGGAAGTCTTTATGGATGATTTTACTGTTTATGGTGGTTCTTTTGATGATTGTCTTGCTAGTCTTGAAAAGGTTTTGAAAAGATGCATTGAAAAGAATTTGATTTTGAACTTTGAAAAGTGCCATTTTATGGTCAATGAGGGGATAGTTCTAGGACATTTGATTTCTAAAAAGGGAATTGAAGTTGATAAAGCTAAGATTGAGGTTATATCTTCTTTGCCTTATCCTGCCTGTGTTAAAGATATTAGATCATTTTTGGGTCATGCGGGATTCTATAGGCGGTTTATAAAAGATTTCAGCAAGATTGCTTTACCTCTCTCCAAGCTTTTACAAAAAGATGTGAAATTTGATTTCGATGATTCTTGTAAAGTTGCCTTTGGTGATTTGAAATCTAAACTCATTTCTCCTCCTATTCTTGTTGCACCAACTGGACCATGCCCTTTGAAATTTCATGTGACGCTTCTAATTTTGCTGTAGGAGCTATGTTAGGCCAGAGGGAGGAGAAGCTCTCAAGAGTCATTGCCTATGCTTCGAAAACACTGGATGCAGCTCAAGTCAATTATACCACAACAGAAAAAGAGCTATTTGCAGTTGTTTTCGCTTTAGAGAAGTTTAGACCTTACTTGTTAAATTCTCATGTGACTGTTTTCACTGATCATGCAGCTGTTCGCTATCTTCTTAAGAAACCACAATCGAAGCCACGATTGATTAGGTGGACATTACTTCTTCAGGAATTTGACATTGAAATCAAGGATAGAGCCGGGGCTGAGAACCATGTAGCCGATCACTTAAGTAGGCTACCTGATGATACACGGGGAGTAGACTCTTCTGAACTCACCTGTGATTCCTTTCCTGATTCAGTATTATGTGCTCTAGCTGTTAAAGAGCCTTGGTATGCGCATATTGTTAATTATCTTATAACCGGACTCACCCCTCCTTTCATGTCTAAATTTCAGGCACAAAAACTTCAAAGCGAATCGAGGCACTACATCTGGGATGCCCCTCACTTATGGCGGATATGTAGTGACCAAGTTATAAGAAAGTGTGTGCCTAGTGAAGAGTTTGAGTCTGTTATTACAGCTTGCCATTCAATGGTTTGTGGTGGTCATTTCAGTGCAAGGAGAACATCTAGGAAAATTCTAGATTCTGGTTTTTACTGGCCAACCCTTTTTAAAGATTCTTATGATTTTTGTCGGTCCTGTGACAAATGTCAACGTTTTGGGGGGTTAGGTAAAAGACATGAAATGCCTCAACAACCTTTACTGTTTTGCGAAATTTTTGATGTTTGGGGGATTGATTTCATGGGTCCCTTTCCTCCGTCCTTTGGTTTTATATACATTCTTCTAGCTGTTGATTATGTTTCCAAATGGATAGAGGCTGTACCTACTAGAAAAGATGATGCCCAAGCGGTTTCTAAGTTTCTTAAGTCCAACATTTTCTGTAGGTTTGGGATTCCAAGGGCTGTGGTTAGTGATAGAGGTACCCATTTTTGTAATAAAGTGGTAGATAACTTGTTTTCTAAATTTGGTGTCACCCACAAAGTCTCCACTGCATATCACCCCCAAACCAATGGCCAAGCTGAAGTGTCCAATCGAGAAGTGAAACAAGTGCTGGAGAAGATAGTCAAACCATCCAAGAAAGATTGGAGCCTAAGATTAGAGGAAGCATTGTGGGCCTACAGAACTGCCTATAAGTCGCCAATTGGAATGTCTCCTTATCGTTTAGTCTTTGGCAAAGCATGCCATCTACCAGTAGAGTTGGAGCATAAGGCATATTGGGCAGTCAAACAATGCAACATGGATTTGCAATCTTCTGGGGTGGAGAGGAAGTTGCAGCTGCAAGAGCTTGAGGAACTGAGATTGGAGGCTTATGAGAGCGCTAGACTTTACAAGGAGAAGACAAAATTGGTGCATGATAAGGGTCTCCTACGGAAGAACTTCAAGGTGGGAGACAAAGTGCTGATGTTTAAGGCCAGATTCAAATTTAAGCAAGGAAAGTTCAACACCCGTTGGGATGGGCCTTACACAGTCACAAAGGTGCATAATTTTGGAATGGTGGAGCTTCTCGATGAGAAAACTGGAGCAAACCTTAAAGTTAATGGCCATCAGTTGAAGCTCTACCATGAGAACCAGAAACCCCCTTAGCTCCCTGGTAGTTTCTTTCCTTCACTCATTTACATGCTTTTGCTTAATTGTTAATCTTGTTATGTTGCATGCGTTGTATGTTGAATGAGTGTGGGGGAGAAACTCCCTTCAGTAGGAAAGTAGAGTAGTTATAGCTAATTTCAATAAGACTCCCCTGGTAGTTTTTGATCTCTCTCCTATCTTGTTTCATGCCTGATGAATTGGTGTTTTAAATGAATTATATGATTCAATTTGATTGAGGAATTTTATCTGTGGTATACTGCCTATTCATGGATTTGTTGAACACCTCTTGATCTCTTTTGAGGCATTTTAAAGTTTTTGAAATATCCAGCCTGGTCTGTTGTTGGTTGTTGTGTTTATTGGGTTTAAGTGTGTTTGTTTTACTCTGTGCATTCTGTGGTGTTTCGCCGCGGCGAAACTCGCCCGTCCTGTGTGTTTCCTCTCGGGACTGTTTCGCCGCGGCGAACTTATGTTTGGCCGCGGCGAAACGTCTTTCTTCCGTGCGTTTCTTCTCGGGCATTGTTCGCCGCGGCGAAATATAGAACGTGCCGTTTCTGTGTTGTGGCGTTTCGTTTTTGCTGACTTTTTTCCGCGTGTCTTTCCCTTTCTGCCCCCTATCTGAGTCGCTCAGCCCCCTTCGCCTGACCCCCCTTTTGGTCTTTTCCCATTCCCGCTCAATTAAACCCTTTCATTCCCCTCTAATTTCTTAAAACAGTCGGCCCCTCATTTTTCCTCTCCCTTCCCCCTGCTCTTCTTCTTCTTCGATTTCTGCTTCGCCTGTGCCTCGCGTGTGTGTGTTTCTATTTCAGCGCCGCCAGCCGCTTCTCAGTTTCCGTGTTCTTCCCTATCTCTTCTCCTCTCCCTTCTTCCATTTTTCAGTTCCCTTTATCCCTTGCTCCAACCGCGCATCCGTGTTCGTTCTCTCCTTCTTGGTATGTTCTTCCTTCTCCCTTGTTCTTACCTTTAGTTTAGTATAATTTAGTGGTTTATTAGTTTATTTGTTCTGGTTTTTGCTATTGGATTAGTTTGTGGTTAGTGTAGTTGCGTGGCCTGTAGGTTATCTAATGATTCATAGTGCATTGTCTTTTTAATTAATCTATTTGCTTAATTTTGAAAATTTTTAGTCCTCTGAAAACCTATGAATCATTAACTAACCATTTGCCACTGTTAGGTTTTAAGTTTGTTCATTTCTGTGTTGTTTAGGTTGTAGGTCTTTTTGTTGTGATTAGTGTTCTTTTTGTGTGTTGCTTCAGGAAATGCCTCGCACCAAAAACCCTGAACCTTTACCCGTGTCTGAGTCTGAGTCTGACTCTGAGGGACCCATAACCTATGACGGCATCTATAAGGTAGTGGACAAACGCCCCCTCCTTAGGGAGAGAGCCTTTCCCCTTGAACCATCCGACCATCCCTTTGTCAAAAGACTTCAGGAATCCCAAATGCTTGAATTGGCTCGCCCACGAGCTAATGGTAATGATGTCTTTGTCCGCCGTTTCTACACCTACGCCCGCCTTCATGGTATGCTATCCATTCCTTTCCGGGGCAAGCATGTGAACTACACTTTCACTATTTATAACATAAGAGACCACTACCGGCTTCCTGTAGTCCGTAATTCTCAGTACTCCCATTATCGTGATAACTATCCTTATGATGAGATCCTCCAGACCCTATGCCGGGATGGTGCCACTTGGCATCGTCCCCGCACTGCTGAACTGTACCTAAAACATTCTGATTTTCGGCCTGAGGCAAAGCCGTGGCTACACTTAGTCTGCAATAACATCCTACCTACTTCCCACCTCCAGAACCTCCCCAAACGCCAAGCTCTTATTGTTTTTCTCCTCATGACCGGCAAATCCTTTGATGTAGCTGAAATCATTCAATCCGTCCTCCATTATTCCGTCAATACCAAAAAAATCACCAATAGCATCGTCTTTCCCCATCTTGTTTCTGACCTTTTCCACAAGTGCGGAGTTCCTTCATTTGATGATGATAGCTACTTCGAGCCTGCACCTCTATTCCGGTTTGAGCGTCTTAAACTACCCACCATTCCACCCCACCCACCTGTCCACCCCGTTTACGATGTTAGTGCAGGCCAAGCCGCCACTGATCCAGCCGAGGAAGGCCCTGATGTTCCCGAACCCCCCCAGCCCATCACCTTAGACACGCTTGCCGATGATATTGACGAGCTGTCTGAGGAAGTTCATCAGATTCGCGTTACACTCATTCGGGAGATTAAGAGGCAGAAGGACCGTGATGCCCTCTATGAGCGAGAACGTCGCTACCGCCGCCGTTTTGATGCTTTGCTTGCGGATCGTTTGAACTTCGCTTTGCCGGCTGAGGAGGAGGAGCCACAGCACCATATGGGTATGGACGGAGCCGGCACATCGGGTGCAGGACCGTCAGGATCTAGAGCAGCTGACCCTGAGCATCTGTCTTAGTTTTCTGTTTTTGTGGTTTTCTGTTGTTTTCTTTAGTTCTTTTGTTTCGTGTATTGTTTTGAGGCTGGATTGTTTCTTACACTTTATGGTGCCTCATTGGTTTTTACGCTTGTTCACTTGGATGATTTCTGATTAGTTTGCTCTATTTTCACCTCTGCGCCTCCTTGCTCATATTTGCTGTCCCTAATCCCCCTTGTTCACAAATTGAGGACAATGTTGTGTTTAAGTGTGGGGGAGGTCTATATTGTGGATTTTAGCAAATGCTTCTCGTGCATCCATGTATTTAGATGATTTTGAGGTGTTTTTGAACTGATAGATTGGTTTAATTGTGAATATTTTGAGTTTAGTTGCTGAAGAGTTGAAATTGCACAGGAATTTTCGCTTTCTACCATGTTTCGCCGCGGCCAACTTCTTACTTTGCCGCGGCGAAGCCTCCTCTTTCACGAATAATAAGCCATTCGGGCATGTTTCGCCGCGGCGACCCTCTTGGTTAGCCGCGGCGAAACCCTAAAAATTTCAAAAAAAAAAAAATCTCTTTGCAATTTCAACTGGTCTTCAGAAAATTTTCCCGGGCTTAGAATCTTTATGATCCTGCAATTTTTTTTAAAAATGGATAGAAAGTTCAGAGTTTACTTGTGCTTTTAGAAAAATTTTCATGCTTTTAAATGAGGGTTGAACTTAGACTAGTTATTCTCATGTCTTTGACAGATAGTAAATGATGATGTGCTTTGAAATTATGACTATGTGGTTGTTAACTTTTGAGATTGACTAATTGAGATTTGAACCTTGTTGGAAGGATATTTTGGACCTTAAGTTATTGAATTGAGTGAATCTACTTATTTCATATTTCTCTAGAACTTGTTTTCATTCTTAATCAAAGCTTAGCGAATCAATTTTTGTAAAAATGATAGAGGCATTCGATTTCATACCCGCATTTCCCAAACACAAACCCAATCATTTTACCATTGCAAACCCTTTTGAGCTTTCATCTTTAGTACATGCATGCAATAAAAAAAAAAAAAACAGAGAGAGAAGTTGCTCATACGAAAAATATATATATATATATATAAAAAAGAAAAAGAAAAAGAGATATATGCAAAAAAAAAAAAGAAAAAAAGAAAAAGAGAGAGAAGTTGCTCATACGAAAAATATATATATACACACATACAAAAAGGGTTAGAAAAAGAAAAAGAGATATATGCAAAAAAAAAAAAAGAAGAAGAAGAAGAAAGAAAGAAATAAAGATATACATATTAAAAATAAGTAGCTTCTCTCCCACTTTTTATGTCTTAATAATTTGCATGTTCGTACTCATTTTCATTTTCATTTTCATTTCATTCATTCCGACTGACCTCCATTCTAAATTTTGACCCCTAAAAGTCCTCTTGATTTGCAAAGTTGTTTCCCATGGTGGAGAGGTAGAATTATTACAAGCCTATGGTAGAAATTGGATTGAGTAGACTTGGAGTGAAATAACCCTAAAGACAAGTGAGTTAAGAGTGAAACACTTATCCGTGAGATGGATCTTTCTTAATCAATCTTTTAAGTTAATTTTCCATTGTGATCGTTTTCTTAGCATATCTTTGTTTACTGATGTCAAATCCGTGAGAATTTCTTACTAATCTTCTGCTTTCATCTTTAAGCATGGTAGTGTTTCTCTTTGTGCTAGTGTCACTTTGAATTATTCTCGCGCTTTGTTCAGGAGTACAAAGGTCTAAGTGTGGGGGAATTTGATTGAGCTCAAATTATTAGTTTCTTTTCATATCATTATCCATGATTTTGTCATACTTTCTGGTCCTTTTTAATGAAAATTGTGCTTAACTGAGATTTATGGTTCTTACTTTAAGTTAGTGTCATTTTAAGGATTAAATTGTCATAATTGGTTGTTAATTGGATTCAATTGACTTCTAGGACAATTGATACTTCAATTTGTTACTTTTTTATTGTAGGACACTAAAGATTTGGGGCCAGAATTGAAGAACTCAAGGCAAAAGAAGCAAGAGAAGATCCTCTGCCTAAGTTCGTCGCGGCCAACATCTCACTTCGCCGCGGCGAAAACCCATCCGTGAAGACAGGTCTCTGCCATGTTTCGCCGCGGCGAACCTCTCGAAGCAGCAAATCTCAGACCCGACCATTTCGGGAAATTTTGACCTACCCATTCCCTAAAACCGACCCATGCACGTAAGTTTCGGGTTAGAAACCCTATTTTAGGTATGATGACAGGAGATGACTATCATTCAGCCCCCACCTTCGTATCTTTCATCCTCTTCTCTCATTTCCACCTCAGAAACCCTAATCCTATTTCCATTTCTCCCATCTGCTGCTGCCATGGCTGAAGAACAATACCTAGTTGGAGTTGATTCAAGAGTTATGACTAGCTAAGCTTCTCAACTCTTGAATATGGTGGAAGAAGCATGAGTTCACAAAGCTTCAAAGGGGAGTTAGCTTCATCTATAAGTTCTAGTTCTTTGTTTATGAATTTCTAGGTCTTAGGATTTGTAAATTTGGGCTGAACTATTTTGATTATGGTTGTAATCAATTCTGGATGATTGTTTTGTGTATTGGATTATTAGTGTTGAATTTGAGCTTCAATACATGTGGTTACATGTATGTTTTTATGCAACTCTTTTGATACTCTCTGTCTTGCATGGTAATGTGTGATTGTTGAGTTGATCTGGGCTTGCATTTAACCAAGTACATTAATTAATCTTAATACACACACTAAGTGAGCTTAATAGGATCTTATGAAATGGATACCATTGATTAAGATCCTAGACTTAAAGAGTTCTTTAAGGTTTTTCATTTAGAAAACTTGGTGATTTCTACTCCCATACTTATTTTGAACTATGATTGCTTCAAAGCTATATTCAAGAGATTACATATCATTAACTTCACTTCATTACTACTATCTTAGAAAAATCCAAAAACATAGTCACTTAGATTTGAATTAATTGCATTTAGTTTTAGCATTTCATTAATGGATAAAAACACCAAAAACCCCTTTTTCATTACTCTGCATAGCATTAATCTAACTTAGACATCTAATTTAGGCTCCCAAAAGAGAACGACCCGAGTTTGCACTACTGCATAGCTTGGATAAATTTTGAGCGAGAACCTCTAAGCGAACGACAAGAAAAGGCTCTCTTTCAACATCAAATCCTCTTTTCTTTCTGTTCCTATAGAAAGCTCCCTCACTCATCGTTCTTGCCAAAGGTTTATCAGCCCTCGACATTGCCCTAGCACAGTTATAGTAGTTTTGACTATTCTCGGTGATTCGAGGGGCTTCCACTGCTTTGTTGAAACTTTCAATCTACCTTAAGGCTACTTTTCCTTCTATTACATTTTTAGGCCTGTAATTATTTTCTCTGTCAATCACCATTTGCTAATCCTGTGTCATAGATAGGTAGGGTATTGGGATAGTTTTAAGGTATCTCACTACATATTTATCAAAGATTCATCCTTCACTTGCCTTACATAGGGGATGTTTGCTTCCTCCTCATCTCTTACTGATCTCAGAAGATACTTCCAAGAGAATTGATCCTCGAGTAATTCCTAAGGGATCGGGGTTTCATCAGTTTAGAGGACTATCTTCATATTCTTTCATCACTTATCAGTTCCCCTCTCTCACTTATAGATTGCCATCTATACTTAGGTCTCTGATGATCAATTCATCACTCTGAGGGTTTTCCCTAGAACAATATAGTCCTTAACTATCTACACATCTAGTATGCCTTCAAATGCTAGTGGATTATGCTTGTAAGAGCGTGTAATCCATTATTACAAAATGTCCAGTTCCCTTGCTAGTACTAGGATTGGGGTTGGACTAGTTGGGCTATCCAAGCTAAAACATCCTACCTTTAATCCCTCAGAGCACGCATTTGGAAGCGTTATAGTTCAAGCAATTCACAAAATAAGCCCATAGATTGAACTTTGTGATTGGTTCTCGGGTTATTGTTTACTAGTTAAATTCCAGATTTTCAGTCCAACTTTGAGCAATCATAACTCTTAGCACACACATCCCTTTTAAGTGATCTACTACTTGTTTTAAAGGTTAGGATGTGTACTTTAATCATGCCAAATTTCATGGGTAGAGTTAGTCATTTGCCATACTTCTACTTTGTCAATATTTTATTGCTCAATTAGGGATAGCTTATCCCCTAACTTGCACTAACAGTTCATGATTAAGATTTTCCATATATAATACCATTACATCCATACACTAACCATTCTCGTACATTCTCATAGCTAACTACACAATTCAACATCATCATTTATCATCACATGCCATCAATGGCACCTTTACAACATACATTGCTATATATAGTGTAGAACGTAATATAATACATTTCTTAAATTCTTTTCCTCTCTTTCTTGCTCCACTTCTTGATTTCTTCTCCTATCCTCTTGCACCTAGTATGGTTGGTTAAGGGAGGGTGAGATTCAGGAGAATCTCAGTAGCAAACATTACGGTTTATGCATGCAAGATGGATGCAAGTGTATGGCATGCTTTTGTGCCCATAACTTTATCATTCATGCATAGTGAAATGCCATGATATTCATGTTCACATAACATAATGCCAAGGCATGCTTAACATAAACATAGCAATCATAATTCAGCAGCATAGCTTAGTCACATCATGGCATTCATAGCACATACACACATACACATCAAACACACAAGAAAGGTAAGTTTGCTACCTTGTATCATAAGTTTTCTCTTGCTCTTCAACTTGCTCCCTTTTGCTTCCAACTGTTAAGGTTGCTTCCTCAACCTTTATCATTCATTCTCCTTGATGTCTCATGGCCCTAAATGCTCCAGCACCTCATTTCTATTCATTCATTAGAGCCATGGTAACTAACAACATCAACACTTTGTTTTCTTTAAGCTATATTAGCTTCTAACTTTTAAGCTTGATTTCCAACCTTCTAAAATTAATTCCACATACTATTGCCATACAATTTTGCATGTAAAATCCATTTCCAAGCTCAAAATAATCAAAATCAAACTCCTCCCTACTCAACCTGATCTGGCCGAACATTGGGTCTTAGGGCTCTAAATTCTATTTTCAATTCTAATGCTTCCAAACTTGTTTTTTCACCTTTACCCCACACAGTTTTTCATTTTTTATACATTGAAAGCATCAAAATCCAATCCTAGCCCCAAGAGCCAGCCCTGGCCGAAATATTACTTAAGTTACATAATCAAGAAATTCAACCAATTTCAATGTAAAACCACTTGATTCTTATTCCTTTCAAGCTCCCAAAAATCATTAAAATCCATAACCAAGCTCAACAACAACAAGGGTAGTGAAAGCTACATCAAAAACCATGAACATACCTTGTCCTGGAGCTTGATCTTATATATGACCGCTTGCCTTTCTCTCTCCCTCTTCTTTCTCTCTCTAGAATCTATTTTGTAAGAGTTTCCCCATAGGTCCATAGCTTGCATGAAAATGAGGGGTGAGGAGGGAGTATTTATAAAAAACAAGACTGAATCTGGGCCGTTGATCTTAAAAATATGTAGCTTGACTTGGACTGTCCCTTTTCTCTTTTAATCTTGTGGTGACAAGTATCCCATGACATCATGCTTACATCATCAATTCACATGCTTTTAATCCAACCGTACACGTGTCTTACATCTAGCCGTACATGTAATACCTTCTTTTCCCATCTAACTATACACTTGTCTCCTCCATATTCCTTCATCATTTTGGCATTAAAATAGGGAGGAAATTAATATAAAATTCGTGCAAAATACAACCCTTAGGTATTCCTCTACCTACCTTGCCATTTTGCACTATATAGGGTACTTTTTAGGGTCCTAACTTTCCCGGGACCACTGGGACATGTTATGTGTCACACCTTACTATTATATCCACTTAGGTTTCATTTAAAACCACTTTAGACTACATTGGATGGTCTTGGACTCAATTTTCTCCTTAAAAATGCTAAATTTCGAATTTTTTCTGTTCATAGGGTAAAAATCCAATTTTTCTGGCCCAACATCAAAAATTCATAACTTATTCTACAAAAATCCAAATGGGGTGGTTCAAAATTATACTTAAAGCTCTTTAAGTCCTCGTTCAAGGAAAAATAATCTCATGATCCAAATCCTTATGAAAAAGCGTCAGGTTTTTGTAAAATGCAACACTATCCATTTGCCAAAAGCCCTTTTTCCCAGATTCTGAACTTTAACTTTGAAAAATCATTCAAAATTCATATACTTGGCCATTTTTAACATATTAGCTATCAAATTGAAGCTGAGGACGTTATCTTTCATCATACCAAATTTCGTGATTGTTTTTAGGAGCATAATCAAAAAGTTGCACCAACATGGAAGTGTCAGTGTGCTTACAGCACTGTTAGCTTAATATATACATAACCAAAAAGGGTCCTCAAAATATTATGGCAAAACACCATACTTTAGCCTCCAATCTATAGCTTTCTCATAGTAATTTCAGGCCCTAAAATGTTAGATTATATTTGGGGGATGAGATTTTAAGAAATCCCAGTAGCAAGATCAATCAACCAAACATTAACATGCATCATTATAAAGTATTTCAACATTAGCTATCATAGGAGAACTAATCTTTTATAAATAGGCAACCTCAACATGCAAGGCCATGGCAACAAAAGCAAGGAGCAACCATATCACAACATCATAGTTCAACCATATAATAGCAAGCATACATGCCATAAATAACAATGCAAAATTAACATTAATGGCTAATTAGATCCCACTAACTTAATCCAATGCTTTTTGTTTTTCTTGTTGTTCTTTTTTGCTTCCACAAGTGCCAAACCCTAACATGGCAATCCACAAAAAGGGTAGCAAGAATCATCAACCATTCCTCATAAAATCAATAGCATAACTCAAGTAACTCCTAAGCCCCTTAAAGCTTTCATCTTTGTTCTTGAATTTTTTGAGTTGGTGAAGAGAGCCTTTTTATTGTTCGCTTTGGGGTTCTCGCTCAAAAATAAATCCAAGCTATGTAGTATAATGCAAACTCGGGCTGTTTCACGCTTGGGAGCCTTAATTAATTACCTAAGTTAGACTAAATGCCATGCAAAGTAATGAAAAGGGTTTTTTTTTTTGGGTTTTTAACATTTAACGAAATTTGCCAAAATTGAATGCAATGAAAACAAACCTAAGATACTATGTTTTTGGAGTTTTTAAGATAATAATGATGTAATGGAAGTGATTGATAGGAAATCTCTTGAAAATGGTTTTGTTGGCAATCATAGTTCACTTAAATATTGGGAGTTTCACAAATCCATTAGGTTTTCTTAATAAGAACCTCATTAACTCAATGAGTCCAAAGCTTTCATTAATGAACTCATTAATGAAAACTTTGTTTAGCTTCCCTAATGTGTAAACTTGGAATGATCATGCAATTGGCTCAATGTAACACATAATCAACTCAGTATCGAAACATAACCATGCAAGATAGGAGAGAATCATGAGAGTTACAATAAGCATATATACAACTACATATATTTAAGCACAAAATTCTACATCAATCAATCCAGATTACAAATATTAATCAGTAACCACTGATTACAGAATTAACCAAAGCGTCTAACTAAGACTTTACAACTCCTAGACCTAGGAAATCATAAACACATAGCTAGAAACTAAAGATTAAAACTAAAACTCCCCTTTGAAGCTTAGAAACTCATGCTACTCCACCATCTTCAAGAGTTGGAAAAGCTTAGCTCATCATAGCCTTAGAATCAGCTCTAACCAGAGGTAGATCTTCAGCCATAACAGTAAGGAGATGAAGGAAATGAAAATGGATGAAGAAGAAGTGTAGGAAAATGGAAGGTGAAGGAGATGGAGATGGAGGATTAGGGTTCTGTGGGAAAGATGAGAAGAGATGATGATAGAAACGTAGGTGGTGGCTGAATAATCAGGGTCTGACCTCACCATACCCAAAATAGGGTTTCTAACCCGAAAATGACATGTATGGGTCGATTCCTGGAGGTGGGTAGGTCAGATTTTCCCGAAATGGTCGGGTCTGAAATTTGCTGGTATGAGGGGTTCGCCACGGCGAACCATGGCAGAGAGCTTTGCTTCTTGACTGACGACATTCGCTGCGGCAAAATCAGACGTGTGCCGTGGCGAACTATGGCAGAGGCTCCTCTATGCATCTGGTGCCTTGAGTCTTTAATTCTGGCCCCAATCTCTAGTGTCCTACAATAAAAAGCAACAAATTGAAGTATCAATTGTCCTAGAAATCAATTGAATACAATTAATAACCAATTATGACAATTTTATCCTAAAAAAGACACTAACTTAAAGTAAGGACTCTTAATCTAAATTAAGCACAATTATCATTAAAAAGGGCCAGAAAATACCATAAAATCATGGATAATGTAATGAAAAGATAATAATAACTTGAGCTCAATCAAATTCCTCCACACTTAGACCTTTATACTCCTGGACAAAGCTCAAGAATAATTCGAAGAGATACTAATAATCGAAGGAACTAAAGATGAAAAGAGATTTGGAAGACTCACCTTAGTCGAATTCAAGTGTTGCAAGTAGCGATCAACCTCTCTCCTACTTCTTCTCTGCTAACCTCTCTTAGTTTATTGGTCAGCTGCCATTTTTGTACATGGTCATCCTGGCTAAGTTAACTAAGGGATTTATCAAGAATGGAGTGGAAGGTGGTAGTACCAGCATTCATGGCTTTTGATTCTAATAAGTAGCAGGACCATGTAATTTTAACATACTGTGAAAACAAAGTATGTTGACACCATGTTCCCTACTACGCTCTAGCATTCCATATTTAGTAGCATGATGTCCTCTCCTTTTTTACTCTAGCTTACTTGACCATGGTGAACTTTTGGTTTTTTTTTTAATTTTCTTGCTTGCTAATTCATGCTTTAGGAGAACCAAAAAGGGGACTGTATGGTGTTTGCTCTTGGTTGACATTGTTAGTGCACCTCAAGCTCAAATTGCCAACATGACCAACTGTAGAAAAATGGTATAGTTCTAATACTTGAGGGGTGAAATCAAATTTTAGAAAGGGAAGGTGAAATCAAACTTTGAAAAGCAAAGGTGAGGGGACGAGGAAGAGAGAGAAGGGGGGAGAAAGAGAAGAAAAGAGAAAGTGAAGGAGGAAGAAAGGGTGTGTCAGAGTGTGTAAAGGGATGAGTTGACCAAGATAGGAGAAGGGTGAGAGGCTAAGTTAGATAGGGGATTACATAGTAGAGTGGGACTTATGAAAAAAAAAACAAAGAAACAGATGTCAAGAACAATTGACGGCAATGGCATTTTAGAGCCATTTTTGGATCACCATATGTGTTTTTGCACCCAATATTTTATTATGTTACCCAGTGCTCCTTTTAAATATTATAATGGGTAAATTTAACCCTTCACCCTTTTTGTCAAACTCACAGAAGGGCATTTATGTCATTTTATTTTAGTTTTAAAATTTCAATTTAGGTTGCAACACATTTTTAGAATAATGCAGATTTAGATACCCAATTTGGGATTTACTAATTTCAAGGTTCTTTATGAGCCATTTTTCCTTTCCCTTATACTTGCATAATTTGAAGGGACAATGACTCATAAAGAACATGAAATTTGCAAAAACTCAGAATGGATGCGTCAATATTGCCCATTCCTGTGAGGGGGAAAAATTCCAAAATGAGATTTTGAAATTTAAGCAAAAACACACAAATTAATGCCCCTATTTATAATTTCTATTCCTAAAATTGGTAAAATGGATTGGAATATTGTTATTACTGTCGGAATTGGCCATTTACTCGATGTATGACCTTCTCTCATTTTCCCAAGTATTTAAGTTAAAAACACAACTTGTCAATTTCAATTTTGAAATTGATAAGATGAATTCAAAATTTGTAATTACCATGCAAAGTTTAGATAATTGAAACAAAATCAATCTTTCAGGTTATTCACAATTTTGATGTTTGTATTAACCACATTTCATTAGTCAATATCTATACATAGTTGTGAATGACATAAAAGAGAGGTCTTGTTTGTTGCAGGAAAATTATTAATAGTTGATAAAATATAGTCACTAAGTATACAAAAGTTAAAAATGACTTATAGTCTACAATTCTTTTTTGGATAATAATGTTAATGAAATTTGGTGGTTTGATAATCTCCCTTAATTTTAGAATGTCAATGGTTATGGGATTGAATCACACCTTCACTACTTGCCCCCAGAATATTCCATAGTAGGATCTTGGACAAGGGATTTTTTTGGGTAATAAATAGAGGTATTTTCATCATTTTTTATAAACTTCAAAATTTCAATTTAGGTTTATGCGCTTTTCTCCAATTATACATATTGAGATACTCTTTTAAGGTATCTATGGTGTGAGTGAAATAAATGAGATTTTGGAAGGGGAGGTGGGTTTTAAAAGTTAGAGTAGGATTTAAAACTTTTAATCAAATTTTTTTATTCTTTTATTCTGCATCTTTCCTTTATTAAAATTTTATAACTATATTTCTTCAATTTTTCTAATCAAACTCATTAAAATTTCCTTTTCCTTCCCTCCACTCTATTTACTTCATACTACCACACATAGAGTTAGGGATTTTACATTTTTTGGGTTCTTGTTTAGTTGTTGTAGGTATCTAACCACATTTCTTCTAGTTCTTGAATTTGAAGGAGTTTATTTAGGCCAGCTTCCTCCAAATTGGCATTGTAGCTCTTAACCGTCCAGTATGATCTATGCTCCAACTCCATCGAAATGTAGCAGGACTTCCCATAAATGATCTGGTACGGAGACATTCCTATTGGTGTCTTGTAGGTGGTGCAGTAGGCCCCACAGTGCATCATTTAGCCTCAAGCTCCAGTCTCTATTGGAAGGTTTGACAATCCATTCCAGGATGCATTTAATTTCTCTATTAAATACCTCATCCAGGCTATTGGTTTACAGGTGGTATAGGGTGGACACTCTATGGGAAGCCCCATATTTAGCCAACAAGTTATTGAGTAGCTTGTTGTAGAAGTGGGTTTCTTGATCACTAGTTAGCACTTTAGGTACTCCAAATCTACTGAAGATGGTAGACTTTAGAAATTTGGAAACCGTAGGTGTGTCATCCTTTCATTTGGGGATGGCTTCTGCCCATTTAAAGAGGTAATCTATAGCTAGGAGGATGGAGGTGTAACTGTGAGAAGGTGGAAAGGGTCCCATAAAGTGTAGTCCCCAAGCATCGAAGACCTCACAGAATAGTATGGGTTGTTGTGGCATTTTGTTCCTTCTACTAACCCCCACAAATCGTTGGCATTTATCACATACCTTACAAAAAGTGAATACGTCTCTAAACAAGATAGGCCAATAAAAACCTACATCTAGCACCTTCCTAGCTGTTTTTCTAGCACTAAAGCGCCCCCCACATAAGGTATCATGGCAAGCTTCCAGGATGGCTCAAGCCTCTACTTCAGGAATGCACCATCTAATTACTTGGTCAGTACATATTCTCCATAGATGCGGTGGATCCCAAATGTAGTAGGAAGCTTCACTTTTAAGCTTTTGAGCTTGAAAAGTAGTTAGGTGAGACAGGATCAGACAAGTAGCAAGATAATTAACTAAGTGAGAAACCACGACTGAGAAACAGCTAATGCACATAAAGACTGGTCAAGAAAGGAATCATAAATAATGTTAGAATCTAATAATCCCCTTGTCTTTAGTGGTAGCTTGCTCAAGTGATCTGCTACATAGTTGACATTGTCGGCTCTATCTTTCACTTCCATATCAAATTCTTGTAGCAGCAACATCCACCTCAAGAGCCTCGGCTTCAATTGAGGTTTGTGGAAGAGATATTTCACTGCTGCATAATCTGTAAATACAACCACCTTGGAATTTATGAGATAGGGTCTAAACTTATCAAGGGCAAAAACAATTGCAAACAATTCCTTTTCAGTAGTGGTGTAGTTTTTTTGAGCTGTATCTAGAGTTTTAGAGGCATAAGCAATCACTTTAGAAACAAAATTCTTCCTTTGACCCAACATTGGCCCCACAGTCAAGTTAGAAGCATCGCAAGAAATTTTGAAAGGAAAATCCTAGTTGGGAGAGGTCAAAATCTAAGGAGTAACTAGCCTATTCCTCAATTCATCAAAAGCAAGCTCACATGCATGGTTAAATTGAAAATCAACATCCTTTTGCAATAGTTTGGAAAGAAGTAAAGCGATTTTACTAAAATCCTTGATAAACCTTCTATAGAACCACACATGGCCTAAAAAGGACCTCAACTCTTTCAATTTGGTCAGGTAAGGTAAAGAAGTTATCACCTCTGCTTTGGCTTTATCAACCTCTATTCCTTTTTTAGAGATCAAATGTCCTAGTAACCATAAAATGACATTTCTCATAATTCAAAACTAGCATTTTCTCAAGCATCATGCTAAGATTTTGTCAAGACTTTTCAAACATTTTTCAAAAGAATTGTCATAAATAGTAAAATCATCCATGAACACATCTAATGCATTTTTTAATAAATTCACCAAAAATGGATAGCATACAGCATTAGAATGTGCTAGGGGCATTGAAAAAACCAAAAAGCATTCTTTTGTAAGCATAGGTTCCAAAAGGACAAGTGAAAGTGGTCTTATCCTGGTCCTTAGGGTCTATAGGAATTTGAAAATATCCAAAATATCTATCTAAGAAGCAATAATGACTCTTTCCTGCTAACCGTTCAAGCATTTGATCAATAAAGGGCAAGGGAAAGTGATCTTTCCTAGTAGATTCATTCAGTTTCCTATAGTCAATGCAAACTCTCCATGAGTTTTGCACCCTCATTGGGATGAGTTCATTGTTCTCGTTTTTAACTACTGTGATTCTATTCTTTTTGGGCATGACTCGTACCAGCAACACCAATTCACTAATATATATAGCATAAATAATTCTAGGCCTCAGAAGTTTCTCTACTTCTTTCCTAACCATATTAAAAATTAGAGGATTCAACCTCTTCTGGCTTTGTTTAATTGGCTTGGAATCCTCAGTCAGTAAAATCTTATGGGTATACATAGTAGAGTCAGTTCCCTTAATGTCAGCTAGTTGCCAACCCAAAGCCTCCCTATTTCTTCTAAGGATTTCTATTAGACTAGTCTCTTCATGTTCAGTTAAAGAACTAGAAATAATGACAGGCAATTTGTTCTTAGGCTCGAGATAAGCATACCTGAGGTTAGGAGGTAAATCTTTCAATTCTAAAGTTGGGGGTTGAATAATAGAGGGAATTAGAGTAGGAAAATCAACAGAGTTAGAGAAACTCCCCTTTGTAGACCCTTGTGGAATGGACTCGCCAACTTCACTTGGATTTACTATGCTTGCTTCAGTCCTATCGAATGTTGTACTAAGCTTAAGTTGGTTTATAGCAGTAACAACCTTAGGGTGGTTCACCTTCATACCTACATCATTATTAGAGATTAGATCATTCAAAACTCATAAGGTATGGGGTGTAATTTTAGAATGTGTATCAGCAGCAATTGAGTCAGAAAGTGTTAGCCCTTTAACCAAGGTTTTCAAAACATGAGGTGGTTAAGCAATTGAAGTCTGAAGTTCAGGAGATGAAATAGGGGGTTCAGGTCGTGGCCTCACTTCGCAGAGGCCACCCTCTTAACAGTTTAGGTCTGAGGTCACGACTTGAGAATCCTCAAGTCACGACCTCAACTCATAGAGGCTCATATCCTCAAATTTTGCTCTACTCTCAGCAATGATCTCATCTTGAATACCCATATCATTAGCTAACAAACTCTTTCCAAGGCCAATATCAATTGTAAACGCAGAAGTGGAATCAAAACTTGATAGGAAAGAAAAGTCTTAAGAAATAAAAAGCATGCTATTAATTTCTAAAGAATTAATGCATAGCACCTCATCTTTACAAGAGCTAGAAAATGAATAAACAAAAGAGAGGGAATTGAAGTATTCATCATATGTACTCAAAGATGAGTCAAGCTCACAAGATTCACCTAATGATGTAGCAGAAGAATTAATCAAATTAGGTAAACACATGTCATAATCATCATACATACACAGCTCATGCTCATCCCTAGCCTGCTTAACAGCTAAATCAATGGCATTTAAACCCATGAATGCAAAATTATCAAAGGGGTAACACATGGCTTCATTCATATTAAAAGTGACAACATGATCCCCTACTTCCATTTGTTATGCATCTATGTTTCATGCTTATAATGGTTTTGGAAGTTTTCAAGAAAGGTCTTCCTAGAATCAGAGTACTCTCATTTGCAAGCTCACTTGATATGTCCAAAACATAGAAATCAACAGGAAATACTAGGTCTTTTAACTTGAACCAAAATATCTTCTATGATTCCCTTGGGGTACTCGATAGACTTATCTACTAATTGGAGTACTACACTTATGTCTTTTGTCACACCTTACTTATATAGTACCTTAGCATTCATTTAGAACCATTCCAGACCATGTTGGATGGTCTTACACTTAAAAATTTCAATTTGGACATTAATTTTCGAAAAATTACTGTTCATTGTCCAGTTTTTAGATTATAGGTTCAACTTTGAAAAATCATAACTAATTATAGAAAAATAGTATGGAGGTGTTCTAAAATTTTACAGAAAGCTATTTCAATACTCTTTAAGGGAAAAATATTCAACTGAACTCATCCTCATTGATAACATACAGTTTATTGGATTAAGATTACTATTCGTTTGGAAAAATCTGGACTTTCCAGATTCTATGCCTTAACTTTGAAAATTCATATCTCTTCGTATACACATCCAAATTAGGTAATTTACCACTCATTTTAAAGCTTGGGATGTGCACTATAATTATACCAAATTTTGTAGCTTAACTCATTCATATGATAGGTCAAACTAAAGCTTGAAACTAACTGCTCCATGACCTACGTTTTATCCCTTAACATCTCTTTACTTTAATTCTTTTTATTTCTTTGGCATACCTAACATGGGCTTACTTTTTCCCATTCATGCTCATACATTCCTATACATGCCATAAGCTTTATAATTAAATGCATGACATTCACAACATAATTTAACATAGGAGAATTATACATTGAATATTAGTATCAATCATTAGCATCAATAATTCTCCACTTCTTCTCCTTGCTTCTCATGCCATTAGTGCCCATCATTGATTGACCTAAATGGTTGGTTACGAAGGGGTGAGATTCATGGGAATCTCAGTAGCAAACATTACCACATACATGCACAAGATGGATGCTAGTGTATGGTATGTAGTTTTTTCATAAACTTAAGTTAACTAGTGACATGCCATCATGCTTTATGCTTGGTATAAAAATGCATGGCCATGGGAACATATTAAAAATAGCATTTCCAGCAACAATCATCATGTCACAACATCATTCAAGCAACAAATACAAACCAACACATGAGCATACCATGTCAAGCACATAAAGGGTAAGTTCACTACCTTGCACCTCAAGCTTTCCTCTTCTTTTCCTATGACTCCCTTGACTTTCCAACCATGTGGGCATTCGGTCAACATCACCAAATATCCTCTTGGATATTCCAAAGGTCCTAAACATAACTATAATGATCACACAATCCATTAGGACCATTAGATTACATAAAGTTCAAGACTAGCTTTCTTGAACCTCAACCCTTTCTCTTAGTATTAGGGTTTTCTTTCTAACTTTTCTAATATAAATCTTATCATTTCCCATCCTTAAGATCCATTTCTTGTCAATTAGGACCACTTTAGATGGCCTTAGATTCAAGAATACCAAATCTAGAAATTTTGGTTCGCGGGTACTGTTCACGCAGAAACTCCAGAATTTTCGCTCAACTTTGAAAATTCATAATTAAATATAAAAAAATCCAAATTGAGTGCTTCCAAGTCTCACTGAAATATCCTTAAGTTAAATTTAAAGAAAAATAGTTTTAGGAACCAATTATACTCCTAACAGTACTAGAATTGTACGGAACTAGAAACTCTTCCAAAAGTTCAACACTGTTTCTAGATTTCAAACCCTAACTTTGAAAAATCACCATAAATCGTACATATATCGAAATGAAGTGTTCTACCCATGGATTTAAATCTTACAGAGTGTAATTTAAGCATGCAAAATTTTAGAATCAGATATGCACAGTAACTAATTCAAAATATGTATCAAATCAGATGCTACAGCCACCACATACCTTGATCTTGAAGCTTGAACTTAGGTGGACTTTCTCTCACTAGAAATAGCTCTTTCTCTCTCTAGATGCAAGGGCAGCAGAGTTTCCCCTAGTGTTCATTAGCTTGGCTAAATTGGGGGGGAGAAAAGTGCCTATTTATAGCCAAAAAGTTGGCTTGAATGGACCAAAATGCCCTTGGTAGCTAGAAGAAGGAGTAAGGGCAATTTTGAAAGTTCAAGTGGACTTTTGCATCATCATTGCATCACCTTATTACATCATCCTTGCATCATGCTTCTAGAAGAGGCCACGTGTCACAAAAATGGTGGAGTAGAAGGAAGATTATATCATAACTGTCGGATCTAAACTTAGCCCTTAAGTTTCCTCCTATTTTACTTGGCCCACATTTCTCTGACTTTCTTTATGGCCTTCTGGGGTTTAGATTATTCTTCTGTTAACTCCATAAATTCCCCTTCATTCTAGAGAGTATCTATGAATTTTCTCAGGCCATAACACTTCCTCTAAGCCTTGTATAAAAATCATTTACTAAAATATCCTTTTATCGGTATAATCTGCTCTTTAATTTATTAAAGCCATTCCATTGGCCTTTTGGTTGCGGGACTAATTTTATAAATTAGTATAACCTTTCAACCAATTAATCCTTATTTTTACGTACATTTTTGAGGTCTCTTGCTATTTTAAATAATTACCTCAAACAGTATACTTTTTACTGGTCATAACCTCATAAATTCCATTTAAGCTATCTCAGGGGTATTTTCATCTTTTCTCTTCATAGAAGAGTCTTAGAATATTATTTCCTATTTTGTGGGATTTTCTTGGAATTTTCTGTACACTCTTCCATTTTTGCCCTTGCTGGTCATAACTTTTTGACTTTACGGTTTTATCCCTGCTTAAGCCTAACCTCATAGAACCATCTCTTTGGGGCTTCTAAATTAATCTTTGGCCTATATCTAGCCTCTTTTCTCTCTCTGGGCCTTCGAGACTTTACTGGAGTCTCTGACCTTGATTATACTGAAGCCCCTAAAAAACTTTTACTTTGCAGTTTAGTCCCTGAAACTGCTTTGACTTCCTTTCTCATCTTTGGGACTTCTACTCAAAAAGGGTATGGTAGCCTATCTAATTCAGGCTACTTTTGATACCTCTAGGCCCAAAAGTCTGGATGTTACATCTTTGATGCCATTTATACCTAAAGCCAAATAAACCAACCAAGGCATGACATTTATAGCAGACCCTAAATCTAACAATGCTCCCTTAATGTGAACCTTTCCTATGGTACAGGGGATGGTGTAAGATCCAAGATCTTGGTACTTAACTGGTAGTTCAGCTTTGAATAAGGATGACACATTGGTACTCACCTGAATTCTCTCAAGAAGCCTAAACATTTGCTTATCATTACATAGTTCCTTTAATAGTCCTCTCAAGAATTGAATTATGGGCACATTAATTTCCAACTTGTTAAAAAGAGTGTAAGCATCAGTGGCAAATTCAGCATCAAACTTTTTCTTACCATAGAAATAAGCTTTAAGGAAACAGAGATCTTTAGCACTTATCTCCTTACCTGAAGGCTTAGAGGCTCCTTACATGCTCGTCTCTGCCTTGTACTCTTACTGTTTACCTTTGTAAGTGGATCTCTCCATAACGTGTTCATCTTCTGGCACAGGTTCTTGAGTTTCTTCGTCATGTGCTTAAGTTGGCTTCTCTTCTAAACTAGTTTGTGCTCTTGCCTTCTTCATGAGTTCTTCTTCTTATGAGCTTTCAGACTTTCCAAGTCTCATATGGGAAAGCAGACGGCTGTCAACATCTCGATCAACTTCAGTCTTATCTACCCTTTCACCCTCATAGCGAACCTTTCTACCACTTCGTAGGGTTATAGCATTGAGGCCCTTTGGGCTAATCACTATATTGGAGGGAATGCTTCCCCCACTCTTGGCTTGTATGTCATTGATCTGTTAGATAGTTGGGTCAAATGACTAGTGATATCAGTGTTCTTCAAGGCAAGCTCTTCCAATTTCTTGTGGATATCTGAGTTATCTTTCTGCATCCCTTGCAATATGGTAGTTATAGAGACAAACTTATCATCACTCTCCTTTATTCGACCCTCTATGTTTATCATCTGAGCAACCATGCTCTTCAAGAGTTGAGAAGTGCCATCCCATCTCAGTGGTTGAGATACCATAGCCTATTGTGGGGTTGTAACTATTGTTCTTGAAGGGTCTTGAAAATGGCTTGAGGAAGCTCTAGCATTATTAAACTGATTGCCTTGGAACTGATTTAATCTATTTGCTTCTCCTTCCCATTTAAAGTTTGGGTGGTCTCTCCAATCGGGATTGTAGGTATTTGAGTAGGGATCCCTTTTCTAATATTGCTGCTCTCTACCTTAGTACATTGCATTAACTTCTTCAACTAGCTTGAGGCAATTTGGTGTAGTATGCATCAGAGTGTAACAAACCCCATAACTTGTAGCCACTAAAGTAAGAGATTGTGGCTTGTTAGAGCGAAGACTTTCAACTGTATTTGTGAGCTTAGACATGTCTTGGGCTAGCTTGACTAAAAGTGGATCTCTTCCAGCTTTGTGATCCCTTAGATCCCTTGAGCCTACATGCTGTCGGTTGAGAGTAAAAGTTCTTACTAACTCCCATGCAGCTCGTGCTTCCATATTCTCTGGGGACCTATTTGCAGCAAAATGTAAGACTTGGGCATCATAGGGCAACAATCCATTATAGAAATACTGTACCAAGTGCTCCTCAAGGATTTGATGATTGGGGCACGGGGTAAGCATTTCTTAAAACCGGCTCCAGAATTCGAAGAATAACTCGAATGGTTCTTGCTTAGCCGCTGAAATTTTCTTCCGAGCAGCTGAAATATTAGTAGAGGGGAAATACTTGTCCAAAAATGCTTTCTTCAAACTGGTCCGTGACTCATAAGCATTGTCCACATAGAGTGGTAGGTTCATATACCATTTTTTCGCTTTTCCCTCCAAGAACAAGTGAAACACCTTCCATACGACATCATCAATGCTTGCCTCCACTGGCTTCATAGACAAACACTGCATGTAGAGAGTCCAGAGATGAAGGTACAGGTATTCTCCTGCAAGACCATGAAACTTAGGCAATAAGTGGATCAATTGACCTTTAATTTCAAAATCTGCATTAAAAGTAGGAAAAGCGTCAGGCATATGTTCAAAATTCCCATAAGATTGAGTTAATTCCTTGATAGTTCTACCTCTAGGTTGTCTAGGGATCCTATTCTAGCCATTATTCTCTCCCTGTCCCTCATTACCACTAATATTATGATTACCATTCCTATTTCCACCATTTAGAGGTATTTCGGCCATGATTTCCTCTTCTACTTCCTCACTCTCACTAGATAAATGGGATTGGCCTTGTAAAAGAAGTGGGCTACGGGATCCCATGTGTCTACCTCTCTTACCTCTACATGCTCTAGGCATGCACAGTTACTCAAAATCAAGCACAAATAGAGTGAACGAGAAAGTAATGTCAAAACTTTGATACTTACCAAGTGTATATGTCAAAACTGAGGCAAACTCAATGATTTCGAATAATGCTCAGTGAGTTTGAGGTGTATGAAGTGCTATACATTCTCAAAGTATGTGCAAAAAGCAAAGCTATGCAAAAGAGCAAGTCTGGACACTCAGAAAATACTTTTAGTGCAAAACCAGCTCAGGTCGTGACTTGAAGTATCCAGGTCACGACATGATATCATAGAGAGCAACCATGAAAGGAAAAGAAAATGAGGTTGCGACCTGAGAAATTCTAGGTCGTGACTTGAACAGACTGAGAGCAATACTGAGAAACAGAAAGCTGAGGTGGCGCATGTCACATCCAGTATTATGGCAATTAGAAATAAGAAATATTCTAAATAATTAAGGGCCAAAAATGATAAGGAGAATTAGAAGAATTTTCATGGAAAATAATTATTATGATTTTCCAAGCCAATTATGGAAATTTGACTAATTAAGGAAAATTGGTCAGATATAATTATAGAATAATACTTCCAAGCCTCAGAAAATTAAGGAAAAAAAAGGATAATATCCTTTGAGAATTATATGAGATTATAAAATTAGTTTTATGACCAAATTACCCTTAGAGAAATTACAAAAGAATTTAAGGGTGATTTAAGCCAATTTAAGGGATTTTATTTGGAAAATTCCAAATAAATATTTTTAAAGGGAATAAAATCCTAAGAAAATTTCTATGATATCCCAAGGAATTATAAGAGATTATGGAATTAAATGAAGACCCTCAAGTATCCAAGATTTTCCTAATACCTTTGGAAAGTGGAAAAACCCTAAAGAAAAAGAAATTAGTTTTTCTTTTTATTTAATTATTGGGAAATTAATTTTGAGACAAAGAGGGCAAGTTGGGAAGATAAAAATAAGGAGAATAAATTAGGGATCTGATAGAAAATAATTACAGAGGCCAAAATACTGTAATTATAGAAACGAAGTTAAACTTAGAGTCGAAGTGCACCGGTAAAGCAAGACTAGAGTCTTGCAATTCAAATGGTTCACAATTAGCCATGTGTCAAGCCCCTAATGGAGAGGATTTGAACTTGCCAAGTGTCATTCCTCAAATAGAGAGGATTTTGACGTTTGGTAATTAATTTCATTTGGATTTAGTTAATTATGAAAGAGAATGTAAGATTAAAGAGGGTAATGACACTTGGAATTTCATTTATGATGGTGGTTGGGATATTTTGGCTCATTAAACAAGCTCATCTCCCCTAATATTCAGATGTTATTTTGTGCAAGACGGAACCAAGAGAGAAAAGAGGGAGTTCAAAGGGAGATCAAGGGAAAAGCTACCAACTTGATCATACAACCAAGGATTCAAGGTTAGTTCTAGGTTCTAAATGGATCCTTGCCTTGTTTTCTTTCTTTGTATGGTTGAAAATTTTTGTTTCTTCTCTTCTTTGGGTGTTGGATGAAATGTTTCTTAGGTGGGGAAAGAAGTTTTGTTGATCATACTTGCTAGAACACTTCAAAACATGTTAGATCCTCGTAGTTGCAAGTGGTTGTGAGTTGATTTTTGAAGTGTTTTCTTGGTTGTGTACCATATGGACCATTTCAACCAAGGTAGTAAATGGACCTTAGGCTATGCTTTTCAATGTTTTAAGGCTTCCACGATGCTCAAAATGAAAAATGGTGTAGGGTAAACCAAAAGGAGCAAGTGTTGGAAGCATTAAAACCAAAGTTGTAATTTTGGGTTAAAGAACCATCTTGGTTCGGTCAAGAGCAACTAAAAGGAGAAGTTTTATTTTCCTAAATCTAAGCATATATTTGGAATCCACATGAAAAACCATATAGGAACAAGTTAAGAAGCAATGTTTAAGGTTAAAAGGAAACAAGTTCAAAAATAAAGAACAAAGGTGGAAGCTTTAAGGAGCAAGAGTCATATTAAGTTGTGTTCTTGCTTTTACTTGGTTTGGTTAATGACTTTTGCTGCCCTTTTCTGATGGATTGCCATGCTAGGGTTTGATATTTATGAAGGAGAAGAAGAGAAACAAAGAAAACTCAAGCTTTTGGAGCAAGGGAGCAAGTTGAACCTAACTACTAACATGGACTTGGCATTATTGATTATTGCATGATTAATTGCTATTATGTGGATGAACTTTCTTGATTGTAATGTGGCTGCACTTTGTACTTTCTTGCTTTAGCCTTTGTATGATTGAGTTTGCCAAATGATAAGCATGCTAGTTCACCAATAATAATTAATATAATTATGCATGTTAATGATACTTGTTGATGATATAGTTGGTTAATTTGCTATTGGGATTTCAATGAAATCTCATTCCCCAAATACAATCTAACATTTTAGGACCTGAAACATCTAAGGGCAAGCTACAGATTGAGGGTTAAAAGTATGGTATCATACCATATGTAGATTGAGGGTTAAAAGTATGGTATCATACCATAAAAATTCGTGGAAATTTGGGTTATGTAATATTATGTTAGGCAGTGCTGTAAATTCACTGACACCGTTACCTTTACATGACGTTTTGATTAAGTTCCTGAATGAATTTAATTACAAAATTTGGCATGTTTGTAGACCACGTTCTGAGCTTCATTTTGATAGGTAACACGTTAAAAATGGCCAGCTACACGATTTTAATGATTTTTCAAAGTTAAAGTTCAGAATCTAGAAAAAGGTTTTTCTAGATTAAGTTATGAATTTTTGAAGTTGGGCCAGAAAACTGGATTTTTACCTGATGAATAGTGAAAATCTGAAAACGAGCGTTTTTGGGATAGAATTGAGCCCAAGACCATCCAATGTGGTCTAAGATGGTTTTAATTGAACCCTAAGATGATACGATAGTAAGGTGTAACATTTTGGTATTAGAGCGGAGGTTCTGGCATAAGATAGAACACTCTGCTTAAGTTATTCATTAGATTTTAGGGTTAGATAGGAAGAACTGACACATCTTTACAGGAATCAGGATGGAAAACACCATGGATTGAGACCCTAGATTTGAGCCATCAGTCAATGATTGGGATCTTAACGTTATTGATCTCACTGAAGAAGAAGATCTGGTGGAATGGACTATGGGAGATGCCAGCCTAGGCCATTCATCAATGAGCTCAAATGCCTGTGCTAAGTGCTATCCTGAGCTGCTAGGGATCACTGCAGAACAGTTGTTGTACCTTCCCGGACTCGGTGACCTGATAGATCCTGTAATTGGCCTATACTAAGAACCATTAGAGCTAGGCCTTTACATTAGTCCATCAGACAGCCTGCCACTCCTATTGTACATCCATGCAACATTCCCGGACCTAGTATTGGACCAGTTATACCCCCAGCTCCTGAACACCTGTAGCACCTACAGTACCAGTCGTACCTGCCCCTACTCTGCCTAGTCATAAGATCCGTAGTATGGGTCAGCTGAGTAACCGGCTGAGGTTCCTAGGGCGTCACATCAGGAGGGATGTGGACACAGACCTGAGAGTACACCTAGACTACCTCCAGGGCATGAGAGAGTTGTACCAAGCCCGTGGACCAGGCAACCCTTACCTGGAACCTTTTGATTGGTTATGTGAGATAGTAGAGACCCTACCCAACACTCCATTTTGGACCCATGAGATCATCTGCCTGAACTACATACTTGGAGATGATGTGGAGGACTGGATCCAAAGCCTCGAGGGCTTTGTTATTGTTCACTTTCTGTAGACGACTAGACCCTCCTATTACTAACATAGGATGTATTTTGGTGCAGCTAACCATAGTAGGTTAGGCTAGCAGTGCTTGGTGTATGTATGCTTTGAACTACATTGTTGATGCCTGATGCTTAAATGTTGAATGATGTATGCTTCTCTTGTTAAATGAAATCCAAGCATGATATTTACTTCTTGTTCCTTATTATGCTATCCGGTTAGTTAAACACGATGGTTAGAACCCAACGAAACCCTTCGCCAGAGAGACCCCCAGTTCAAGATGTAAGGATCCCTCCCAATCCATTGCAAATAATTTTGGAATGTCTCGAGCAGCAGCAGAAGACCATCGAGGAGATGAGGACGGCACAAGCTCGCCAGGAACAAGAGAGGGATGTAGTGATAGCCGTAGCAGTAACAGCGGTAATGGCTAACCTCGACAAGAGGCAGCCAGAAGAAGAAGTCTCTGCAGTACAAGCATCAGAACAGCAGCAGACCCTGACAACTTCCAACAGTGGATAACTCGCTTTTGTAAACACAACCCGCCGTCATTTGATGGAATGTTTAATATTCAAGTGGCGAAAGATTGGATTAACCGTCTAGAGAAGATCTTCAAAGTATTAGACTGCTCATCAGAGCGAAAAGCCTAGATGGCGATATATAAGCTAGAGAAAGATGCCAACCGCTAGTGGAAAATACTGAAATTCTTCTGGGTGCTCGGAACATGAGGGTAACATGGGAAGTGTTCCTGGAGCAGTTCTATGAAAGTATTTTCCAAGATCCGTCTGAGATGAATGGGAAGTAGAATTTCTGACCCTGAAGCAGAGAGATGACGAGCCATTTGATGAGTATTTGGCTAAGTTCATCCGTCTCTCTAATTACTTAAGTTATCTCTGCTACCGAGATAACGAGAGGTGGACGACAGAGAAGATGATTCAAGGACTAAGGTAGTCCTTAAGGGAGATGATTGCTCCCAAATAATTCAAGTAGTTCAATAAGGCGGTCGAGGCTTGCCAAATCACGAAAAGCAGCTTAAACCATCATCTGATGGTCAAGACTACTCCCAGAGAAGAGAAGGGAGGTCAGGGAGGCCAGGGTGGCATCTCATCTAATGCAAGTAAGAAGAGGAAGCAACCATGGAACAATCACAAGAATAAGAAAGGCGGTAAGCCACTGAAGGGCAAGGAGTGTACGAAGTGTGGCAAGAGTCATGGTGATAGACTATGCATGGTTGGGCAGAACGTTTGCTACACTTGCGGCAAACTGGGACATTTCTCGAGAGAATGCCCACAGAACACTGAAAAGGCATGCCCACACACCTAAGGTTGAGTGTTTGCCCTCACAGGGGAAGAGGCCCAGAAGCCCCAGGAGATGATCCGAGGTATGATCATGATTAACAACTCCCTAGTGATTGCAATGTTTGATTCAAGTGCTAGTCATTCTTTCATCTCCTATGCCTGTGTTAAGAGACTTGGCTTGATTATGAATACATTACCGTATGATATACATGTGTCCATACCAACACAGAATAGGGTAATTACATCTGATGTGTGCTTGAACTGCATAGTTTGTTATGAGCACTGCTGTACTATTATAGACTTAATATGTATGCCCTTCCATGAAATTGATGTGATGATTAGACTAAATTGGTTATCATCCCACAATATCCTAATGGACTGTAAGAACAAAACCCTAATCTTACCCTCAAGAGATTTAGAGTTGAATCCGGAGGTTAGATTGAATTTCTTAACGGAAGCCTAAGCGAGCAAATGCCTACGGAAAGGTTGTCAAGGATTTCTCAGTTTCTTCTCGATGCAAGTAGAGGTACAAGAAGGGATAGAAGAAATCCCAGTTGTTAAGGAGTTTGCAGAAGTGTTTCCGACAGAGGTCATAGGACTACCCCCAAACAGAAAAATAGAATTCACGATTGACATCATACCTGGAGCAAGACCAATTTACAAGGCCCCTTATAGAATGGCTCCAAATGAAATGGCAGAACTTAAAAGGCAGAGAGAGGAATTACTTGAGAAAGGTTTTATTAGACCAAGCGTGAAACATCCTACCTTTAACCCCTCAAAGCACGCATTCGTAAGCGTTATGGTTCAAGCAGATCATAACACAAACCCGCGGATTTAAAATTTTAACATAACTACTCAGGTTACTATTCACTGTTAAATTTTCAGATTACAGGTCCAACTTCAAAAATTCATAACTAATTCCATACAAATTGTATTGAGGTGATATAAAATTCTACTAAAAGCTATTTCGATGCTCTTTAAGGGAAAAATATCCAATTGAACTTATCTTTATCCAATTCGTACAGTTTAATCAATAAATATTACTATTCAATTCGTAAAATCTGGAACTTCCAGATTCTGTGCCTCAACTTTGGAAATTCGTATCTCCTTGTGTACACGTCCAATTGAGATTATCTACCTCTCATTTTAAACTAGAGTTACAGGCTCACTGCTCCAGGACCTGCGTTTTATCCCTTAACATCTCTTTACTTTAATTCTTTTTTATTTCTTTGGCATACATAACATGGGATTTCTCTTTCCCATTCATGCCCATACATTTCTATACATGCCATAAGTATTATAATTAAATACATGGCACCATATGCATCCATAACATAAATTACATAATAAGAGAATTACACAATGAATAATAATATCATTCATTTACATCAATAATTCTCCACTTTCTTCTCCTTGCTTCTCATGCCATTATTGCCCATTGATGATTGACCTATATGGTTGGTTAGGGAGGGGTGAGATTTGGGGGAATCTCAGTAGCAAACAATACCACATTAATCATGCTAGATGGATGCTAATGCACTACACGTAACTTGTTTATTCTCTTGTTAATTAGTGACATATTAGCATGCTCAAAGCTAACTTCTTGATGCATAGCCATGGAAACATAATTTACTAATCATGAATAGCAATTAAAGTAGCTAAAACATGTCGCAATAACATGTACACGGCAACACACAAGGATACAACATTAAGCAATGACAATAGGTAAGTTCACTACCTTGCATCTCAAGCTTTCCTCTTACTTTTCCTTTGACTCCCTTGACTTTCCAACCATGTAGGCATTCGGTCAACATCACCAAACATCCTCTTGGATGTTCCAAAGGTCCTAAATATAACTATGATGATCATACAATCCGTTAGGACTACTAGATTACATAAAGTTCAAGACTAGCTCTCTTGAACCTCAACCCTTTCTCTTAGTCTTAGGGTTTTCTTTCTAGCTTTTCTAACATAAATCTCATCATTTCCCATCCTTATGATCCATTTCTTATCAATTAGGACTACTTTAGATGGCCTTAGATTCAAGAATAACAAATCTGAAAATTTTGGTTCGCGGGTACTGTTCACGCAAAAACTCCAGAAGTTTTACTCAATTTTGAAAATTCATAATTAATTCTAGAAAAATAGAAACTGAGTGGTTCCAAGTCTCAATGAAATATCCTTAAGTTAGCTTTAAAGGAAAAATAGTTTTAGGAACCAATTATACTCTGAACAATACCAGAATTATACGGAACTCAAAACTCTTCCAAAAGTTCAACACTGTTTCCAGATTTCGAACCCTAACTTTGAAAAATCACAATAAATCGTACACATATCCAAATGAAGTGTTCTACCCGTGGATTTAAATCTCACAGAGTCTACTTTAAGCATACAAAATATCAGAATCAGATATGAACAGTAACTAATTTGAAATAGGCATCAAATCAGATGCTACAGCCACCACATACCTTGATCTTGAAGCTCGAACTTAGGTGGACTTTCTCTCACTAGAAATAGCTCTTTCTCTCTCTAGATGTAAGAGTGGCAGAGTTTCCCTTATAGATCCTTGCTTGGCCGAAAATGAAGGGGAGGGAATGCCTATTTATAGCCAAAAATTTGGCTTGAATGGACCAAAATACCCTTGGTGGCTAATAGAAAGGGTAAGGGCAATTTTGGAACTTCAAGTTGACTTTTACATCATCCTTGCATCATCTTCTTGCATCATGCTTACCTCATCATTCTAGAAGATGCCAAGTGTCATGAAAGTGGTGGAGGAGAAGGGAGATTAAATCCTAGCCATTGGATCAAACTTAATTCCTCCGAATTTACTTGGCCCACATTTCTCCGGCTTCCTTTATGGGCTTCTAGAGGTCAGAAAATTCTTTTGTCTACTCCATAAATTTCCTTTAATTCTAGAGAATATCTATGAATTTTTTTCAGCTATAACACTTCCTTTAAGCCTTGCATAAAAATTCATTTACCAAAATCCCATTTTATCAGCAAAACCGGCTCTTTAATTTATTAAAGCCACTCCACTGGCCTTTTGGTTACGGGACTAATTTTATAAATTAGTACAACCTTTCAACCATTTAACCTTATTTTTGTATATATTTTTGAGGTTTCTTGCTATTTTAAATAATTACCTCAAATGATATACTTTTTACCGGCCATAACCTCATAAATTCCATTTAAGCTGCCTCAGGGGTATTTTCATCTTTTCTATTCACAGAAGAGCCTTAGAATATTATTTCCCATTTTCTAGGATTTTCTTGGAATTCTTTGTATACTCTTCCATTTTTACTCTTGTTGGTCATTACTTTCAGAATTTACGCTTTAGTCCCTGCTTAAACTTAACTTCATACAATCCTCTTTTTGAGGTTTATAACTTAACCTTTGGTCTATATCTAGTCTCTTTTCTCTCTCTGGGCCTTCGAGACTTTACTGGAGTCTCTAACTTTTTCTTTTTGTCGTGACCTCATATTTTTTTGGTTATTTTTCGCACAACTATAGTGATTCTTTTTTTCTTTTTGTGAATGCTATCTATGTGAGTTGCCAAGATAAGTAAAACTAAGAGTATGATATGTTTAAAATGTTAGGATTTTCTTTTTTAAGTTAAGAAAAAAAAGACAGAAATTTAAAAAAAAAAAAAATTGGCGGGCCTAAACGGGCCAGCCCGCGGCCCTACAGGGCCGGCCCGTTTATTTTTCGGCCCTACAAGGCTGGCCCTTTTAAGCCCGACTTCCCTTTCAAGGCTCCAAAATACAAGCCCGGCCCTCGACTTAAATGGGCTTAAACGGGCTGGCCCGACGGGCTCGGCCCGTTTTCCCGGCTCTAGTTGAAATCTCATGAGGAGAATTACCCAACCCATGACCTAGAATTAGCAGCGATAGTTTATGCATTGAAGATATGGAGACATTATTTGTACGGAGCAATAATAGAATTGTTCTGCGACCACAAGAGCCTCAAGTACCTCCATGATCAAAAGGAGTTGAATATGAGACAATGAAGACGGATAGACTTTCTTAAAGACTACAATTTCCAGATTAAGTACCATCCAGGCAAAGTGAACGTGGTTACAGATGCCTTGAGCAGAAAGGCAATGTAGGTAGCATCACTAATGATTAAGGAGCAGAAGCTGGTAGAGGATTTCAAAGATTGGGGTCCTCTATATCAAATGCAATTAGTAGAAGGAAATGGAGGTAGAACCTAGTTTACAGCTCTACTAAGCACAGTCGCAGGATTGGCTTGTAGAAATTCTCAAAGGAAAATTGTCTAGAGGTGAAACTAAGAACTTTGAAATTTCAGAGGAGGAGATATTAAAGTTTAAAGGAAGAACCTACGTTCCCCAAGTAGCCGACCTTAGGGAAAAGATACTAGCAGAAGCCCATAAGAGCAAATATACTCTTCATCCAGGAATGACAAAGATGTATCATGATGTTAGAGAGCTTTTCTGGTGGCCTGGAATAAAGAAGGATATTACAGAGTATGTGGCAAAGTCTCTCACTTGCCAGAAAGTAAAGATAGAACATCAGAAGCCTGCAGGAGAGTTGCAACCCCTAGATATCCCTGAGTAGAAATGGGATAGCGTATCTATGGATTTCATAGTAGGATTACGGATGAAAGCAGCTAAACATGATGCGATATGGGTTATAGTAGATCGTCTGACCAAGTCCACGCACTTCCTCTCTATGAATGTTAAAGATTCACCCGAAAAGTTAACGAGACTTTACATCAAGGAGGTTGTTAGGCTGCATGGTGTCCCAAACAGTATTGTGTCGGACTGAGACCCAAGATTTACTTCTAAGTTTTGGAGGTCCTTATAGAAAGAAATAGACACTACTCTTAGATTTAGCACAGCCTACCATCCCCAAACAGATGGGCAGATGGAACAAATGATTTAGACATTGGAGGATATGTTACGTGCTTGCCTATTGGATTTTGGTGCTAATTGGGATACATACTTATCGTTAGACGAATTTGCCTACAATAACAGTTTCTATTCAAGTACTCGAAGGGCACCATATGAGGCACTCTATGGGAGGAAATGTAGATCTCCCTTATGTTGGACAAAGCTTAGTTAAAGAAGCATCCTTGGTCCAGACATAGTAGGTCAGACTTCCCAACAGATAAAAGCTATTCAGCAACGACTTCTAACGGCTTAGAGTAGACAGAAGAGCTATGCAGATACAAGGAGGAGACCATTAGAGTTTGAAGTTGGTGATCACGTTTTCCTTAAAGTGTCACCAACAACGGGAGTTGGTCGAACCCTGAGGACCAAGAAGCTGAGCCCGAAGTATGCTGGACCATTTCAGATTTTGTCCAAAGCTGGACTAGTAGCCTACAAGTTGGCTCTTCCCCCGAAATTAAGTCAGATTCATGATGTCTTCCATGTCTCCTAACTGAAGAAATACCATCCAGACCCAACACATGTCATAAGCTATAATGACATTGTGCTCCAAGACAACCTATCTTTTGAGGTTAGACTAGAGCGAATCATTGATCAAAAGATCAAGCAGCTGAGGAACAAGCAGATTCCACTAGTCAAGGTGGTCTGGAAGGGTCTTTCCTCTGAAGAAGCTACATGGGAGATGGAGACCAAGATGAAGGAAAAGTACCCTGAACTTTTCTATTAAGGTATGCTTTAAATTTCGAGGACGAAATTTATTTAGGAGGAAGAAATGTCACATCCAGTATTATGATAATTAGGAATAAGAAATATTCCTAAATAATTAAGGGCCAAAAATGATAAGGAGAATTAGAAGAATTTTGGTAGAAAATAATTATTATGATTTTCCAAGCCAATTATGGAAATTTGACTAATTAAGAAAAATTGGTCAAATATAATTATGGAATAATATTTCCAAGCCTTAGAAAATTAAGAAAAAATAAGGATAATATCCTTTGAGAATTATATGAGATTATAAAATTGGTTTTATGACCAAATTACCCTTAGAGAAATTACAAAAGAATTTAAGGTTCATTTAAGCCAATTTAAGGGATTTTATTTGGAAAATTCCAAATAAATATTTTAAAGGGAATAAAATCCTAAGAAAATTCCTATGATATCCCAAGGAATTATAAGAGATTATGGAATTAAATGAAGACTCTCAAGTATCCAAGATTTTTCCCAATACCTTTGGAAAGTGGAAAAACCCTAAAGAAAAGGAAATTAGTTTTCCTTTTTATTTAATTATTGGGAAATTAATTTTGAGACAAAGAGGGCAATTTGGGAAGATAAAAATAAGGAGAATAAATTAGGGATCTGACAGAAAATAATTACAGAGGCCAAAATACTGTAATTATAGAAACGAAGTTAAACTCAGAGTCGAAGTACACTGGTAAAGCAAGACTAGAGTCTTGCAATTCAAATGGTTCACAATTAGCCATGTGTCAAGCCCCTAATGGAGAGGATTTGACCTTGCCAAGTGTCATTCCTCAAATGGAGTGGATTTTGACGTTTGGTAATTAATTTCATTTGGATTTAGTTAATTATGAAAGAGAAAGTAAGATTAAAGAGGGTAATGACACTTGGAATTTCATTTATGATGGTGGTTGGAATATTTTGGCTCATTAAACAAGCTCATCTCCCCTGATATTCAGATGTTATTTTGTGCAAGAGGGAACCAAGAGAGAAAAGAGGGAGTTCAAAGGGAGATCAAGGGAAAAGCTACCAACTTGATCATACAACCAAAGATTCAAGGTCAGTTCTTGGTTCTAAATGGATCCTTGCCTTGTTTTCTTTCTTTGTATGGTTGAAAATTTCTGTTTCCTCTCTTCTTTGGGTGTTGGACGAAATGTTTCTTAGGTGAGGAAAGAAGTTTTGTTGATCATACTTGCTAGAACACTTCAAAGCATGTTAGATTCTAGTAGTTGCAAGTGGTTGTGAGTTGATTTTTGAAGTGTTTTCTTGGTTGTGTACCATACGGACCATTTCAACCAAGGTAGTAAATAGACCTTAGGCTGTGCTTTTCAATGTTTTAAGGCTTCCACGGTGCTCAAAATGAAAAATGGTGTAGGGTAAACCAAAAGGAGCAAGTGTTGGAAGCATTAAAACCAAAGTTGTAATTTTGGGTTAAAGAACCCTCTTGGTTCGGTCACAAGCAACTGAAAGGAGAAGTTTTATTTTCCTAAATCTAAGCATATATTTGGAATCTACATGAAAAGCCATGTAGGAATAAGTCAAGAAGCAATTTTTAAGGTTAAAAAGAAACAAATTCAAAAATAAAGAATAAAAGTGGAAGCTTTAAGGAGCAAAAGTCATATTAAGTTGTGTTCTTGCTTTTACTTGGTTTGGTTAATGACTTTTGCTGCCCTTTTTTGATGGATTGCCATGCTAGGGTTTGATATTTGTGAATGAGAAGAAGAGAAACAAAGAAAACTCAAGCTTTTGGAGCAAGGTAGCAAGTTGAACCTAACTACTAACATTGACTTGACATTATTGATTATTGCATGATTAATTGCTATTATGTGGATGAACTTTCTTGATTGTAATGTGGCTGCTCTTTGCACTTTCTTGCTTTGGCCTTTGCATGATTGAGTTTGCTAAATGATAAGCATGCTAGTTCACCAATAGTAGTTAATATAATTATGCATGTTAATGATGCTTGTTGATAATATAGTTGGTTAATTCACTATTGGGATTTCAATGAAATCTCATTCCCCAAATACAATCTAACATTTTAGGACCTGAAACATCCAAGGGCAAGCTGCAGATTTAGGGTTAAAAGTATCATATCATACCATAAAAATTTGTGGAAATTTGGGTTATGTAATATTATGCTGGGCAGTGTTGTAAATTCACTGACACCGTCACCTTTACACGACGTTTTGATTAAGTTTCCAAATGAATTTAATTACTAAATTTGGCATGTTTGTAGACCATGTTCTAAGCTTCATTTTGATAGGTAACATGTTAAAAATGGCCAACTACACGATTTTAGTGATTTTTCAAATTTAAGGTTTAGAATCTGGAAAAAGGCTTTTTGCCTAATCGACAGAGGTGACTTTTACAAAAGCTTATGCTTTTTCTAATGGAATTGGCTCACAAGAATATTTTTACCTGAAAGACCATTCAAAGATATTTTTATAGAATTTTGAATTACCCCATTTTGATTTTTCTAGATTAAGTTATGAATTTTTGAAGTTGGGCCAGAAAACTGGATTTTTATCCGATGAACAGTGAAAATCCGAAAATTAGCGTTTTTAAGATAAAATTGAGCCCAAGACCATCCAATGTGGTCTAAGATGGTTTTAATTGAACCCTAAGACGATACGATAGTAAAGTGTAACAGCGACAAGCCACAAGTTAGGTCACGACTTAAGCATTAAGGTCATGACTTCAAAGATATGAGGTCACGACTTTACTTCATGGAGAGCTACTTTCGCAAAACCCTTAAAAAATTCACTAAGTTTTTTAACCAGATGCTTAACAAACTATGCACAGAATTCAAAACTTCAAGCAATTAGCCAAAATACTCAGGATCAAGTTAGAACAAAATGCAAAATGCTATGCAAGAATGCAAATGCCAAAGTATAGAAAAGTAAGATATTTGTTTCTATTTGCAAAACTTTTTATGCTATGAAATGTAAAAGCTAAGTTTAATGACTAAAACTCAACAAGAATCGACCCAAATCACAATGGTATGAAAAACCAATTACTAGGGAACCAATTTCTTGGCTCTTTGGCAATGACGCCATTAATTGGACTGGAATATCACCTTCCGGGTCATCAAAAATTGTGATTACACCATATAATGTAGTATAGGGTGTAACCAGTCGTTCTTCTTGAGGAGCGCTTTATTGGAAAAATGCCTAGTCTAAATTGGTAATAAAAAACATGATGATTTGGGTAAACAAAAGGGAGGGTTTCAACTATTTAAGGTGGTGCAATAAATGAAAAGTACAGAGAATTAAATGTTTTTGGTATTTTAATTGAATGAAGAAATATTTTGGATTAAAAGGGAATTATGGTGAAATAGTCTCTTGATAATGGAAACTCAGCTATCACTGCTCTTTAAAATGATTGGGAGTTTTAGAAAATCTCTAAGTGACGAGAGCCTTTTTGTCGTTCGCTTTGGGGTTCTCAATCAAAAATAAATCCAAGCTATGCAATATAATGCAAACTCGGGTCGTTTCACTTTTGGGAGCCTTTATTAATTACCTAAGCTAGACTAAATGCCATGCAATGCAATGAAATGGGGTTTTGGGTTTTTAAGATTTAAATGAGTAGTGCCTAAACTAAATGCAACGAAAACAAACCTAAGATACTATATTTTTGGTGTTTTAAGATAATAATGATGGAATGGAAATGAATGATAGGAAATCTCTTGAAAATGGTTTTGATGGCAATCATAGTTCACTTAAAATATTGGGAGTTTCACAAATCCATTAGGTTTTCTTAATAACAACCTCAATAACTCATTGAGTCCAAGGCTTACATTAATGAACTCATTAATGAAAACTTTGTTAAGCTTCCCTAATGTGTAATTTTGGAATGATCATGCAATTGGCTCAATGTAACACACCATCAACTCAGTATCGAAACATAACCATGCAAGATAGGAGAGAATCATGAGAGTTACAAGAAGCATATATGCAACTACATATATTTAAGCACAAAATTCAACATCAATCAATCCAAATTACAAATGTTAATCATTAAACAATGATTATAGAATTAACCAAAGTGTCTAACTAAGACTTTACAACTCCTAGACCTAGGAAATCATAAACATATAGCTAGAAACTAAAGATTAAAACTAAAACTCCCTTTTGAAGCTTAGAAACTCATGCTACTCCACCATCTTCAAGAGTTGATAAACCCTAGCTCACCATAGCCTTGGAGTCAACTCCAACCAGAGTTAAATCTTCAGCCATAGCAGTCAGGAGATGAAGGAAATGAGGTGGGATAAAGAAAGAGTGCAGGAAATGGAAGGGGAAGAAGATGGAGATGGAGAGGTAAGAGGATGGGAGAATAGAGGTGTTGGAGATGATAGAATGGAGTTATTGGTCGAAAATAGGGTTTCTAAGGGTTTTAGGGGTCCATCTGGATCGGATCATATGAGTAGAAGGTCCATTTTTGCGTTCTGGATCCGAATCTGACGTTACTGATACAAGAGAGTTTGCCGCGGTGAACTATTCCAGAGAGGAAATGTAGTGAGATTTTGAGAGTTTGCTGCGGCGAACTATTCCAGAATAGCCACTGATGCACATTTTCAGACTTTTTGCCACAGCACAGCATTTTCTTGGAAACTCTCGTGTTGTATAATGCTTTGGTCTTCAATCTTGGCTCTAATTCTCAAGTGTCCTACAATAAAAAGAAACAATTTGAAACATTAATTGTCCTAGAAATCAATTGAATACAATTAATAACCAATAATGACTATTTTACCCTCAAAAAGACACTAACTAAAAGTAAGGACTCTTAATCAAAATTAAGCACAATTATCATTAAAAGGAGCCAAAACCTATGATAAAAACCCTTAAAATGATATGAAATAACATAGAACAATTGGGTTCAATCACTAAGTCTGAAGAAAACCCTAAGTAATTACTTGGGTCCAATGTCTTAATTAATGAAAACCCACGTTTAATCAAAGTTAATTAACATCTCTTAAGACATTGTTAGAAACCACTTAAAGTGCAAATGAACGAATGATGCAAATGTCCTCAGAGAGTCAATGGACTATTATTGAATACCAAGCATACAGATTAATCACCAATGATCACTGATAATTAAATGAACACAAGGATTCAAAACTGATATATATAAATGATCCAACAATAATAGCATCTAATCCAAATACATTCAATAGTCTAAACAAAATATTTACAATCATAAATCAAGTTTGAAGCAAATGCAAAAATCCCTAAATCTAGAAATCTCTAACACAAAATCAAACACAAGTTTAGACCGATAACTCCTCTATTAGATCCTTGAGCTCAAGCTTTGTTCTCCATCACCAAGAGGCTAAGGGTTTAGCCTCTCTTGTCTTCAAACCGATCACAATTGCTCCAGGAATGAATAGCCATGGTTGATGCTAAAAATGGGGTTAGAAAAATATAGAAGAAGGTGGCTGAAGTGGTTTAATCGGTTTAAAAATGCAAAAAATGATGAAAAGATGAAGAAAAATGGTGGTTTTGGGTGTAAGAACAATGGAGGCTAGAAAGAGAATGGAATAGACTTCTATCCTTGCAAATCTGTAGAATGGGAGACTCCCTTTCGTGGTGACTGCCCCGTTAGGTGTAGAAGCTTAGAAACCTATTCTAAAATGCATAACTTCACTTAACGCACTTAGGTCACGACCTTAGGAGTGTCAAGTTGTGACTTAGGGGGCCCAAGTTGTGACCTCAGAAGTTTCAAGTCACAACCTAGGAAGACAAAGAGTTTTCATCTTAACTCAGGTCCAAAACACATAGTTTCATTAAAAAGGCATCTAGGTCGCGACCTCAGCCGTTCATGTCACGACCTGGGGAGGCAGAACACTACAAACTCTTGTATTTTGGTTCTTTTAACTTTGTGGCTCCATCAATGCTCCATCTTGGGTCTTGGATCCTTCTCCAATTGCCTGAAAATCACAACAAAGAGCTTTATAAAGACTAACTGATTACAAATCAAGGCAATTACAATTTAGAAGAGAAAAATGACCCTTTTTACCCCTTAACAGCAAAATGCAATGGATGACTCATGTAATCAAAAGGATATAAATGCATGCATAATGAGGGTAAAAGTGTTGCAAAACATTAGAAAACACTTGAGAAAATCATATAAAGATTGGGTTCTATCATTTCATAACCATAATAGCTTTCAGTCAACATCAATAAACATCCTCTTGGATATTTCAAAGTCCTAAACATAGCCATATTGATCACACAATCTATTAAGACTAAGAGATTACATAAAGTTCAAGGCTAACTTTCTTGAACTTAACCCTTTTCTCTTAATTTTTGGATCAATGTTTTAGCTTTGTAAAAATTGTTCTCTTAGGCTAATCCTACATAATTTTGCCCAATGAATCAAAATATGAACTTGGATTAATGAAAATCCAACTCCTTCCTAAAAATCAGTTTGGCTGAATAGGGGGTTCATAACTCTAAAAATTTCAACTTTGATTCTAATGCTTCCAACTTCACTTTCTTAACTTGTATCCACATAATTTTCCATTCTAAATCTATTGGAAGCATTAGAATTATAAAAAACAAATCCTAAAGGGAAGATTGAGATCTGGCTGAATAGCATCAATGGTTACCAAGACATAAAATCTTTCAATTATCATCACAAAACCATTTGAATCAAGCTATCACTAAAGCCTTTCAACTAGGTTTAACTCCAAAACTTCCTTCACCTAACCCTATACATTTTGGCCAGCACCTCATCTTAGGGGAGACAATATTTTCTAACTATCCAAACCAAGAAAACTAAGCAAGAAACAAAACAGAACAACCTACTAACCTTAGATCTAAGCTTGGTTGATCAAAGGTATGTGTCTTCCTCTTGGTTGGAATTCAAGAGACAAAATTGCAAGAGCTTCTCCTCTAATCCTCATCTTGGCCGAAAATGTAAAGGAGGGTATAGACAAAACTTTGACTTGAATGGACAAAAATACCCTTGGTAGCTAATAGAAAGAGCAAGGGCAAGCTTAGAAGTTTAAGTGGACTTCTACATCATTATTGCATCACTTTCTTGCATCATCCTTACAAGATTCTTCTAGAAGGTGCTAGGTGTCAACAATTAGGTAGAGGAGAAGGGAGATTAAATCCTAGCCATTAGATTAAAACTCAATCCTTAAGTTTCCTTGTAATCTACTTAGTTTACATTTCTCCAGCTTTCTTGATGGCCTTTTAGAGTTCAGAAAATTCTTCTGTCTATTCCATAAATTCTATTTAATTCTAGAAAATATCTATAAATTTTTTCAGGCCATAACACTTCCTTTAAGCCTTGCATAAAAATCATTTACTAAAATATCCTTTTAATGGCATAATCGGCTTTATATTTTATTAAAGCCATTCCACTGGCCTTTTGGTTATGGGATTAATTTTATAAATAAGTACAAATTTTCAACCATTTAACCTTATTTTTCCATACATTTTTGACGTCTCTTGCTATTTTCAAGAATTACCTCAAACAGTATACTTTTTACCGGCCATAACCTCATAATTTCCATTTAAGCTGCCTCAGGGATATTTTTGTCATTTGTCTTCATAAAAAAGCCTTAAAATACTATTTCCCATTTTTTGAAATTTTCTTGAAATTTTCTGTATATTTTTCATTTGTACCCCTGCTGACCATAACTTTCTAAATTGACAGTTTAATCCCTACTTGGACTTAACCTCATAGAACCATCTCTTTGAGGCTTCTAACTTAACCCTTAGCCTGTATCTAGTCTCTTTTCTCTTTATGGGCCCTTAAGACTTTACTGGAGCCTTTAGCCTTGATTATACTTCAGCCCCTGAAAACTTTTACTTTGTAGTTTAGTTCTTGAAATTACTTTGACTTCCTTTCTCATCTTTGAAATTTCTGCTAAAAAAGGTCTTAGTAGCCTACCTTCTTTAGGCTACTTCTAGGACTCTTAGGCCTAAAAATTGAAATGTGATAAAGAGTAATGATAGAAAGTATGCCTGAAAATTCTAAAACAATTCAAAATTTTTTTAGAAAATGGGACATGAGGCTTTGAGCCCTGTATGGGGTTGAAAATGGTAATTAAAAAAACCCTAAAGCAAATTAATGAAATTCTTATGGTTTTAGCTAATTATGAATATTTGGTGAAATGGAATTAGTTAACATATTTGGAGGCCTTAGATAATTGAGGAAAATGAGGATAAGTAGCTAAAAATTTATTACAGATTTTAAAAATAATTTTGTCCCTCGAAAGTGAAGATGTTGACTTTAATAGAATTTAAAGCCTTTATAGACGCTGTTCGAAAAAAGTCAAAATAAACCATCAAAAGGTTGACTTTTGACTTAAGAAATATTAGAGAAATTCCTCCCGATAAAAAGGTAGTATCATTGCCCAAAAACATATTCTCAGAGTTATGAATTGATAGAGAGAATTCGGTTAAGTTTACTTCAAAATAAATATTATTAAATATTTTAATGGAAGAACAAGGGAAGAACATCACTTCTTTAGTCATGTTATATAATATCATGTGAGGTTAATTGTGATGATAAAAGGGTACCAGAACATGTCTTAAGGTTGCCTAGTAAGTTAGGACTTGAAAAAGTACCAAATACAATGTAAAATCGTAAAATCGGTTGAGGAATAGTCAAGGGTATGAGGGAGCACAAGTTCCTTCCTATTTTAAGGTAAATTTAATGAGGAGATATGAATGGAATAATACATTTTGTTAAGGGTTAAATTTGGAAGAATGGAATTATGTAATAAAATATCATGCTTTCTTCGCATGTGCGTTAGGTGGCATGTGATGCGTCCCATAAGGTGGCACCTCTATTGAATGAAGGGAACACCTAAGAGGATTAGGTGGCAAGAATCAAGAAACTAAAGGACATAAGGCCAAAGAGATTAGATGAAAGGCCAAGATCAAGCCACACACACACAAGATCTTTGGTTAGGATTGAAGCAAATTTTTATAAATACCAATCCCTCCTATTCATATGGAGAAAGGAGAGGGAGAGATTGAAATTCAAGAGGAAGAAGGAGAAGGGAAACAACAAAAGAAACCATGCAAGATGAAGCTCCAAAATAAGGTATGTTTATAGTTTTTGATGTAGTTTCCATTACCTTTGTTGTTGTTGAGCTTGGTTATGGGTTTTATTGGATTTTGGGAGCTTGAAACCCTAAGGGGACATACTGTATGAAATTTATAAGTCTAAGGGAAGATGAAATTGATGATGGAATAAAGCTTAAGAGGTAGAAAAGAGCTAGAATCAAGTGGTTTAGTGTTCGGTTTGCAAGAAATCCAACTTCCTAACTTGTGTGAATTTTGGCCAAACTTAGGGTTTGAACTAGGGCTGGATTTTGGTTATTTTAATTCTTCCAGTGTGTTTAGAATGAAAAATTATATGGGGTAAAGGTGAGAAAGCAAGTTGGAAGTATTAGAATTGAAAATAAAATTTTGAACCCAAAAACCCTATGTGTTCAGCCAAAGCTGGTTCTAAGGGAAGGAGTTGGATTCTAATTATTTTGAACTAAGAAATGAATTCTACATGCAAAATTATAGGGAAATATTATATGGAATTAATTTTAGAAAGGTTAGAGATCAAGCTCAAAAGTTAGAAGTTAATATGGTTCAAAGAGAATAAAGTGTTGATGTTATTAGTTGCCATGGCTCTAATGAATAAATAGAAATGATATGTTGATACATTTAGGTCCATGAGACCTTAAGAAAGAGGAATAGCAAAGGTTGAACTAGTAACCTTAAGATTGGTAGCAAACAGGAGCTAAGAGGACAAGAGGAGACTTAAAGCTACAAAGTAGTGAACTTACCTTTCTTATATACTTGATGTGTATGCTTGAGTGTTGTTGTGCATTATATTATCTGATGATTGTTAGATTCATGGTTTTGATGATAACAAAGTAAGCAATTAAGTTTCTCTATATAATTAGAACTTTAATCTATTAATGTTCGATCAGTGGTTAATCAAATATGTGTTGGATCATTAATTGCACTTTCTAAGCTTATATACTGTTAAATTTTATCGATCACTTGTTAGATAATTCACTGTGTGAGATGACCTGATAGATAAATAGGATTGTTCAATCACTTTTCGATCATTGGTTAAATTGTTTCAACATAAGTGCTTTTAGGAAATTATCAATCACCTGATCGATAATTCAAAAGATCGAAAAGCTGTTAGTTAAAGAAGACAATCCTTCTCATGTTTAACAAAAGTTTATTTGATCATCTTATTGATTAAACCATTATCGAACACTTGAAAGATAATGGGTAAATCTCTTAAACTTACATATTATATTATTTAGAATGGTTCATGATTTATCGATCACTTTATTGATCATTGGTTTATCAATGACTTGTTCTAACATTGTTTTACAAAACTTCTCTTGTTAATTGATAATTTGTTCAATCAAGTCCTCTCTGACTTGTCTTATTTCTAGCTTTCCACAAACAATGATTGATCAAGTAATCGATCATTTGTTCATCGATCATTTAATCGATCATCAACATATCTTTGTGCAATATCTGCCCAAGTCCTTTTGAATTGTTTTCAGATCACCTGTTTGATCAAACCTTTATCGATCAAGTCTCAGATCATTGTGCCTAAAAGATTTTTTTCCATGATAACTAAAAAATTATCGATAAGATGTTTGATCAAGTAATTATCGAACATCTATTCAATTAATGTATCAACTCATTACTTTAAACTGCTCTTCATTGTTTTCTTTCTAAGAATATACTTTCATCTTATCTTTAAGCTTTTCTTAACCTTGTCTTTTTATCTCATATTCTTACATAAACTGAGAAAGCATGCATCTCATGTTTACAAGCTTTTTAACTAATTATCATATGCATATCTTCGTTGAGTTTATTTCATCATTATCGATTACTTGTTCCATAAACACTTGATCTATAATGTCTTTGATAAATGTTCTCTTTGTTTGAGTCTGATTCCATTTCTATTAATTGATAATGTTATCGATCAAGGGATTATCGATGAAGACTTCGATCGAGTTGATTAGTTTTACTTTTTGAATATTTGATGATTGATCCTATGATCTTCATTTGCTGTATCAAAACAAAGAATCATTATTTCTTCTATTATTTATTCATGTTCTTTGAACAAGAAAACTTATACCTGTGCAAAGAGACTTTTGTAGATTATGAAGCACAACGGTTATATTATAACTTTAACCTATTGTGTCAAAAGCATTTATTACGAGTAAATATTGTAACTATAGAACACACGAAAGTGATCTTCCAATGGCTACAAGCCCTTGCTTTTAACAGAAAACCAAAAGTCTCCAACTATAAATGGCAAGAAGAGCATTGAATAAAGGATAGAATAGCTACCATCTGTAAAAATTTACTCTCGCATTCAATACTCTATTTTTCATTTCTGAGCATCAGTGTTTATCACATATACTCTGTAAGAGAGTTTATATTTTTATTTACTCAATTCTAAGAGTGACTCAAGAGTGTGGACTCTTGAAGAGATTGTAACCTTATAGGTAGTAGGGGGAGTGATTGAGAGTGACTTAATTACTGTACTGAGGCACTAAGAGCCCGTTCAATCTTGGGAAGTTAGTGGAAATCTCAGAGGTGCTTTGAGGACTGGACTTAGGTCAAGTAGCTAAGACCGAACCAGTATAAACTCCTATGTCATTCCTCTTCAATGAAATCCTTCTAAACTTATATCCAGTGTTTTATTCGTTCATTTATTTCATTAAGTTAAATTTTTATATATCACCCAATTCACCCCCGTTTTAGGTGAAACTGCCACTCACATTTGGTATTAGAGCAGGTCTCTTTGCTAAGGACTTAACCATCTGAAGAGAGATCCAATGGTAGGATTTAGAGATAACACGCTACCTGAAGGATGCTCAACATTAAAACCACTAGGCTTCAACAGAGAAAACTTTACCTTCTGGAAGATGAGGATGAAGATTTTTATCAAAGCCACTGAATATGGGTTGTGGGACATGATAAAGCACGGGAACTATGTTCCTGATGATGACCTTCATCGTTCGCCTTAGAGTTCTCAATCAAAAATAAATCCAAGTTATGCAGTATAGTGCAAACTCGGGTCGTTTCAATTTTAGGAGTCTTTATTAATTACCTAAGCTAGACTAAATGCCATGCAATGTAATGAAAGGGGGTTTGGTTTTTAAGATTTAAATGAATGGTGACTAAACTAAATACAGTGAAAACAAACCTAAGCTACTATATTTTTGGTATTTTTGGATAATGATGATGGAATGGAAATGAATGATAGGAAATCTCCTGAGAATGGTTTTGATGGCAATCATAATTCACTCAAGATATTGGGAGTTTCATAAATCCATTAGGTTTTCTTAATAACAACCTCAATAACTCATTGAGTCCAATGTTTAAATCAATGAACTTCATTAATGAAAACATTGTTAAGCTCCCTTAATGTGCAATTTGAGAATGATTAATGCAATTGGTTCAATGTAACCTACAATCAATTCAGTATCAAAACATGACCATGCAAGATAAGAGAGAATCAAGAGAGTTACAAGGAAACATATATGTGACTACATATATTAAAGCACAGAATTCAATATTAACCAATCCAAAGTATAAATGTAAATCATTAACCAATGATTACAGTAACAATCCCAAGTTTCTAACTAAGAATTTACAACTCTTAGACCTAGAAAGCCATAAATCATAGCTAAAAATTGCAAACTGAAACTAAACACCCCTTTGAAGTCTGGAAACTCGTGCCACACCACCATTCTTCAAGATTTGATAAACCCTAGCCCTCCATAGCTTCAAGAAAAGCTCCAACCAAAGTGAATTCGTCAGCCATGGTAGCTGGGAGTGGAAGGAAATGAGATGGAATGAAGAAAAGGTGAAGGAAATGGATGGGGAAGAAGATGGAGGTGGAGAGGCAAGAGGATGAGAGAATAGAGGTGTTCTTGATGATAGAATAGAGTGATCTTTCGAAAATAGGGTTTCTAAGGGTTTTAGGGGTCCATCTAGGTCGGATCATATGAGTAAAGGGTCCATTTTTACTTTCTGGATCCGAATCTAACGTTCCTGATATGAGAGAGTTTGCCGCGGTGAACTATTTCAGAGAAGAATTTTAGTGAAATGTTGAGAGTTTGCCATGGCGAACTCAAAAGTTTGCCCCGGTGAACTATTCCAGAATAGTCACTGATGCACATTTTCAGACTTTTTACCACAGCACAATTTTCTTGGAAACTCTCATGTTGTGTAATGCTTTGGTCTTCAATCTTGGCTCTAATTCTCAAGTGTCCTACAATAAAAAGCAACAATTTGAAGCATCAATTGTCCTAGAAATCAATTGAATACAATTAATAACCAATTATGATAATTTTACCCTAAAAAAGACACTAACTCAAAGTAAGGACTCTTAATCTAAATTAAGCACAATTATCATCAAAAGGGGCCAAAATCTATGATAAATACCCTTAAAATGATATGAAATAACATAGAACAATTGGGTTCAATCAAACCCCCCACACTTAAACCTTTGTACTCTTGGACAAAGACAAAACAAAACCAAAGCAAGAGAATAGCATTAATACAAATGGGAACCCCTATGAATTCAAAGTAAGAAAGCGGTAGTGCCATTAATTCAACTCTTTAAACAAGCAATCATAGTGATCTAATTTAACAAGAAGGCATTAAAGTAGAGTACAGTCAATGCAATGGGAATGAACAAAAGAGAAAACTCAAGATATAAACTATTTCACTCTACTCACAAGTTTGGGGTAATTCTCTCTCAAATCCACTTAATCAACACTTTACCATAAGCTTGTTAAAATCCTACCTCTTCACTTTTAATACATGAATGCAATGATCAAGAGGGCTTTTAAGGTTATGATGATTGAAAGGGCTAATTGAAATAAGATGAGGTGAAAAGATATGAAATGATTAAGCACCAAGCATTTTAGAAAAGGTTTCCAACTAACGTTTACTCTAATCTCTTAAAGCACAACTTTGTTCTTCAAACCACCAATGAATTGCCTTATTTTGACATTTTATTCTATTGGTACCATTTTATTTTGATCTTTCTTTCTTTGGCTTTTCTCAAGCATTTTCTTCTATTTTGTTGCCTTTTTCTATTTTTTTCTCTCTTTTTTTTGGCAATTCCAAACCCAAGAAGACAAAGTTTAACACATCATGAATGGAATAGTAAAAATGTTAGAAACTTGAATGTATAATGCATGTCTTGGCACTTAAGAAAAGATGAAGGCTCAAATAGTTAGCAATAGAGAAAATCATGTGGGTTTGTGTTTGGGATGTAAGGGTTTAGAAAAGAATGCCTCTATCATGCTCATCACATTAATGCAACTAAGTCTTGATTAAGAACTAGAACAAGTTCTAGAAAGTGGAAAATGTAAGTGGATGCAACTCACTATGAATGAAAACCGGGCTCAAAGAATCTTCCAACAAGGCTAGATCTCAAATGCTCATGCACAAAGATTAATTGTACTCCAGATTAATCACAATACATTAACTCAATCAATATAAAAGCAAGCTTGAAGAATTGTGACCAATGAAACTAAAACAATCAACTTTAAACAAATAGTAATTCTCATGAGTATCAATACAAGTTCAAAAAACATTTACCAAAGTCCAAAAATACACAAATTCAAGGGTAAGTTAATTGAAGCAAAAATTTCCAAAAATTTTGACTCAAAATATTCAAATTAAGTTAAAAAATCAATCAAAATTTTGAATTTTTTTTTAGAAACCAGATTTTCAATAAACATAGGAAAACACAACATAATCAGTGAATATCAATCCCTCCCCCACACTTAAATCTTGCATTGTCCCCAATGCAAAACTCAAGTGTAACCCTAAACAAGAGAAACCAAAACCAAAAAGGAAGGAAAAGAAAAGAAAAGAAAACAAACTACTTTAACTACTGGCTATGTCCCCCTTACACTTCTCTCACAAAACAAGTAAATAATTCGAAAGATAAGAGTTAAGGAAGGAAAGGGACAACCTTTAGAATGAAATCTCTTCAAACTCTTGTAGGAGAAGTTCTCATCCCGGATGAGAAACATGCATTTCTTCAATGTGCTCACTTCTCCATCATTGATCTATCCTAATTGTGGTGGTGTGGAGTCCTGCAAGCAAGTAGAACCAAGAGCAGTACCACATCCAGAAATAGAAACATGAAGAGGATAAAAATAAAATAAAGACAGCTTAGAATTTAATCTCTCCAAGCAACTGTCACAACCAAGGAAATCAATAGTACTCCCATCAGTAGGAGTCAAATTTTTATTTAAATTTTTAAAATACCCAAGCTCATGCGAAGTGAAAGCTGAAGAATCCAACTAACAGTTGTTGGAGTACAGTACATCACTATCACATTCACAAGAGGTAGTGTTTGAAGGGAAGAAAAGAAAGAACAAAACGATTTATGCAAACTACTATTTACAATGCAAGATAAATCAAGAGGTAAATCACAAGATAAAACTTGTTGGAAAGACTTATTAATATTTATAATTTTATCAATTGAAACTTTAAAGCCTTTCTCAACATTATTAGAAGCTATGAACTCATTGGAATTATCATGAATTTGATTCTTAAGGCAATGGTTAGGTTCACATTCTTCCACAAAATCATCTTCTAGGCAATTCACATCAACATCATGCTTTATATTTTTAGCACTTTCAGTACTAGAAGGTAATGCACACACTTTACCAAAGTTCTACTTTTGCCACTTAATAAGTATATCATTTTTATTATCAATGCAATCCATGCATATAGTGTGAGCATTGCAAGAACAAGACAAAGGTTCATTCAAATCAAAATCAGTTTCACCATCCAATCTAGCACTAGAAAGAGAAGCATGTTCTTCACACAAAGAAGCAGTGACAGTGCAAGCAACATCATCAACTAAACAACTACTATTAGAAGTGGTCAAGTGAGAATTTTCATTTTGAAACATATAAGGGGATTCAACTATGATTTCCTCATCCACCTCATCATCACTCACATCATTAATAACTTCAACAGGAATAGCAGTTATAGCACAAGGGTTAATCTCCTCAAGAAGAGGAGCAATATTACCTGATGTAGGGCACAAGTCCTTGTGAGTTTGTAGATGTTCTTGCTTCATGTTAGCCTCTTGCATGAGTGAATCTAGACACTTTGATTCATCTTTCCCAATCTCAGACTCAATTTGTGCTATATCACTCAAGAACTTGCCCAATACACTTTGACATTTTTCTAACTCTTCCTCTGATTCCTTAGAGATTCTAGATATCTCTACCTCTTCAAGCAATCCATGGTAGTATGAATTCAAGCGGTCATAAGCTTCTCTTAAAAATCGTATCTGGTCCTTTATAGGAATAGTAAGAAATGGGTCAGGTTCACTAAATTGATGTTCATGAGATTAGGGAAGAGATTGGTACATGGATTGAGATGAGGGTTGATGGTAGTATTCATATAGCAAAGAAGGTGGTTCAAAGGAGGAATTATGTGGTGAGAATAGTTCAAGGTAAGAAGTGGGACATGGATGAAATGATGGTGATGGTTCATGAAATAGTTGGTGACATAAGGAAGGGTATTGGTGGTAGGGTTCATGTAATGGAATGTTTGGCTCATGATATAGATGATGTGATGGAAAGTGTTCAAACCATGGATTGCAGGGTGGAGGTGATATGAAACATCCTGCCTTTAACCCCTCAGAGCACGCATTCGTAAGCGTTGTGGCAAGTAGATCACGACACAAGCCCGCGGATTTAAAATTTTAACATAATTACTCAGGTTACTATTCACTGTTAAATTTTCAGATTACAGGTCCAACTTCAAAAATTCATAACTAATTCCATACAAATCGTATTGGGGTGTTCTAAAATTCTACATAAATATATTTTGATTCTCTTTAAGGGAAAAATATCCAATTGGACTTATCCTTGGCCAATTCGTACAGTTAAATCAATAGATATTGCTACTCATTTCAAAAATCTGGAACTTCCAGATTCTGTGCTTCAACTTTAGAAATTTTTATCTCCTTGTGTACACATCCAATTAATGTGATCTACCTCTCATTTTAAAGCTTGGGATATGTACTATAAGTTTGCAAAATCTCATGACTTAACTCATTCATTTGATAGATCAAACTGGAGCTACAAACTCGCTACTCCAGGACCTACGTTTTATCTCTTAGCATCTCTTTACTTAAATTCTTTTTATTTCTTTGGCATACATAACATGGGCTCACTGTTTCTCATTCATGCTCATACATTTCTATACATGCCATAAGCATTATAATTAATTACATGGCATCATATGCATCCATAACATAAATTACCTCGTAAGAGAATTGCACAATGAATAATGATATTATTCATTAACATCAATAATTCTCCACTTTCTTCTCCTTGCTTCTCATGCCATTATTGCCCATTGATGATTGACCTATATGGTTGGTTAGGGAGGGGTGGGATTCGGGGGAATCTCAGTAGCAAACAATACCATATTAATCATGCTAGATGGATGCTAATGCACTACACATAACTTGTTTATTCTCTTGTTAATTAGTGACATATTAGCATGCTCAAAGCTAACTTCTTGATGCATGGCCATGGAGACATAATGTACTCATCATGAATAGAAATTACAGTAGCCAAAACATGTCACAATAACATTCAATAACATATACATGGCAACACACAAGCATACATTATCAAGCAATGACAATAGGTAAGTTCACTACCTTGCACTTCAAGCTTTCCTCTTACTTTTCCTTTGACTCCCTTGACATTCCAACCATGTGGGCATTGGATGAACATCATCAAACATCCTCTTGGATGTTCCAAAGGTCCTAAACATAACCCTAATGATCATACAATCCATTAGGACCACTAGATTACATAAAGATCAAGACTATCTCTTTTGAACCTCAACCCTTTCTCTTAGTCTTAGGGCTTTCTTTCTAGCTTTCCTAACATAAATCTCATCACTTCCCATCCTTAAGATCTATTTGTTGTCAATTAGGACCACTTTAGATGGCTTTAGATTCAAGAATATCAAATCTAGAAATTGTGCTTCGTGGGTACTGTTCACGCAGCAACTTCCAGAATTTTTGCTCAATTTTGAAAATTTAATTAATTCTAAAAAAATCAAAATTGAGTGATTCCAAGTCTCACTGAAAGCTACTTAAGTTAAATTTAAAGGAAAAATAGTTTCATGAACCAATTCTATGCCGAACAGTACCAGAATTGTACGGAACTCGAAACTCTTCCAAAAGTTCAACACTATTTCTGGATTTCAAACCCTAACTTTGAAAAATCACCATAAATCGTACACATATCCAAATGAAGTATTCTATATATGGATTTAAAGCTCACAGAGTGTACTTTAAGCATGAAAAATTTCAGAATCAGATATGAACAGTAAATAATTCGAAATAGGCATCAAATCAGATGCTACAGCTACCACATACCTTGATCTTGAAGCTTGAACTTAGGTGGACTTTCTCTTACTAAAAGTAGCTCTTTCTCTCTCTAGATGCAAGAGTGGCAGAATTTCCCCTATAGATCCTTGCTTGGCCAAAATATGAAGGGGAGGGAGTGCCTATTTATAGCCAAAAATTTAGCTTGAATGGACCAAAATACCCTTGGTGGCTAATAGAAAGGGTAAGGGCAATTTTGAAACTTCAAGTTGACTTTTATATCATCATTGCATCATGCTTACCTCAACCTTCTAGAAGATGCCAAGTGTCATAAAAGTGGTGGAGGAGATGGGAGATTAAATCCTAGCCGTTGGATCAAACTTAATTCCTCCGAATTTACTTGGCCCACGTTTTTTCAGCTTTCTTTATGGCCTTCCGGAACTCAGAAAATTCTTCTGTCTACTCCATAAATTCTCATTAATTCTAGAAAATATTTATGAATTTTCTTAGGCCATAACGCTTTCTTTAAACCTTGCATAAAAATTCATTTACCAAAATGCCTTTTTATCGACAAAACTGGCTCTTTAATTTACTAAAGCCACTCCACTGGCCTTTTGGTTGCGGGACTAATTTTATAAATTAGTATAAACTTTCAACCATTTAACCTCATTTTTGTATACATTTTTGAGGTCTCTTGCTATTTTAAATAATTACCTCAAATGGTATACTTTTTACTGGTAATAACCTCATAAATTCCATTGAAGCTGCCTCAGGGGTAATTTCGTCTTTTCTCTTCACAGAAGAGCCTTAGAATATTATTTCCCATTTTTTTGGGATTTTCTTAGAATTCTCTGTGTACTCCTCCATTTTTATCCCTTTGGTCATAACTTTCTGAATTTACGATTTAGTCCCTGCTTGGACTTAGCTTCATATAATCCTCTCTTTGAGGCTTCTAACTTAACTCTTGGCCTGTGTTTAGCCTCTTTTCTCTTTTTGGGCCTTCGAGACTTTACTGGAGCCTCTAACTTTGATTACACTTTAGCCTCTTAAAACTTTTACTTTGCAGTTTAGTCCCTGAAACTGCTTTGCCTTTCTTTCTCATCTTTGGGACTTCTGCTCAAAAGGGGTCTAGTAGCCTATTCAATCCAAGCTATTTCTGGTACTTCTAGGCCCAAAAGTTTAGATGTTACATGATAAGTTATAATATTGTCCTAGTGGTGGATCTTGGTTTGGGTGCAAATGGAATGAAGAGGGATCGTAAGGGGAATATGGAAGTTCATTCATCCAATCATAGCTATGGTTATGGTGAGGATAAAGAGTATCATGTCCTTGATAAGTCCCACCATGTTCTTCATGATCAAAGTGTGGCTAAAGAAGATCTAATTCTTGCTGTATGGAATTAAATCCTTGAGAGAAATCATCACCCATTAGAGTGTTGTAACCTACAAAAGAGGAAGCGTAATCAGATGGACCTAAGTTATTATTGAACCAAGCCAAAAGAAAGCAAAACAATCAATTCGCAAAGAGTTTTTAAGTCTAACCTAAAAAGAAACAGGGTAAGAAGCTTAAAAAATTTTTTTAATAGGGGACCCTTTACAGCAGCGAAAGGAAGGGTTTACCGCAGCAAAGATGTCCAGAGGGGGAGAATGGAATCTGGTTCAACACGATACGCCACGGCAAAACACAAATTTGGCCACAGCGAAGGTGTCCCGAGAGGGATTCTCACTGAAATTTGATAAGTTGGCCGCGGCAAAACAAAGAGTTGGTCACGGCGAAGTCTCACAAATAGTGTGAAAACCAAAATAATACAGCAAAAACACAAAGCAACAGAAGCTCAAAAATGCAAAGAATGCTATGAACAACGGCGCCACTTGAAATCGCCTTGACTTGTCTTACTTACACCTTGGGGCCAATTTCAAAATTAATCCAATGATTGTACTATAGGCAGAATCTCGGGTCGTTTCACTTGTGGAGCCAAAATTATGATCCTAGATTAACTAAATGCCATGGTAATGCAAATTGAGCTGGAAAAGGTTGGGGGTTTTCATTAAGACTTGCAATTAAGATAAAATGCAATAGAATGTAAAAGTATTTTTGGATTTTTGGGAGATTAAGATGAAATGGATGGAAGTCAAGTACTGAATCAATTGATAAAACCTCTTGAAAATGGATTATTTGCAATCATAATTCTCTTAAGATTTGGGAGTTTTATAAATTTATTAGGTTTTCTTGATAACAACCTCAATAACTCATTGAGTCCAATACTTACATTAATGAACTCATTAATGAAAACATTGTTAAGCTTCCCTAATGTGTAATTAAGAATGATTAATGCAAATGGTTCAATGCAATAGAAAATCAACTCCTCATCAAAACATAACCATGCAAGATGAAGAGAATCAAGAGAGCTACAAGGAACATATACATGACCACATATATTGAAGCATGAAATCCAACATTAACCAATCCAAGTACAAATGTAAATCATCAACTAATTATTACAGATCAATCAAAGTCTTTCACTAAGAATTTACAAACCTTAGACCTAGGAATTCATAAATACATAGCTTGAACTAAGATGAAACTGAAACTCCCCTTTTTAAGCTCTTAGAACTCATGCCAATCATCCATCTTCAAGAGTTGGAGGAAGCCTAGCCACTCATGGTGTGCAGAAACATCTCCACCGAAATTGACTTAGTGTTGCCCATGGATGAGGGTGATAGTGGAAGGTGAGGGATTAGGTTTCTGGTGGGAGAGATGAGAGAAGATGAAGAGAAAACGTTGATGGTGGCTAGATGTCTGTGTGTGACCTCATTCATACCAAAAATAGGGTTTCTAACCCGAATATGATGTGTCTGGGTCGGTTCATGGAAGTGGGTAGGTCAATTTTTCCCAAAATGGTCAGGTCTAGACATGCTGATACGAGGAGTCCGCCGCGACAAACCATGGCTGAGGCTCCTCTTTTGCTTTGTGTGCCTTGAGTCTTCAACCTTGGCTCCAATCTCAGATGTCCTACACTGAAAGCCAACAATTTAAGGCATCAATTGTCCTAGAAATTAATTGAATATAATTAATAACTAATTATGATGATTTCACCCTAAAAAAGACAGTAACTCAATGCATGGACTCTTAATCTCAAATAAGCCCAATTATAGCCAAAGAAGCCAGAAAATGCAACAAAACCATGGATGATGTAATTAAAAGATAAGAATAATTTGAGGTCAATCAAATTCCCCCATACTTAGACCTTTGTACTCCTGGACAAAGCTCAAAAATAATTCAAAGAGATACCAGCACAAAGAGAAACACTACCATGCTTAAAGATGAAAGCAAAAGATTAGTAAGAAATTCTCACAGGAGTTGACAACAGTAAAACAAGGATATGCTAAGAAAATGAGCACAATGGACAATTAACCCAAAAGATTGATCAAAAGAGATCTATCTCACGGATAAGTGTTTTGCTCTTAACTCACTTGTTTTGGGATTATTTCACTCTAAGTCTGCTCAATCCAATTTCTACCATAGGCTTGTAATAATTCTATCTCTCCACCACGGGAAGCAACCTTTGCGAATCAAGAGGACTTTTAGGGGTCAGAATTTTGAATGAAGGCCAAATGAAATGAATAGAATGAGAATGAAAACAGAAATGAATACAAGTATACAAATTATTAAAACAGAATTGACCTAAACAAACATAAGTAGAGAAGCTACTTATTTTTATTTTTATTATTTTTATGTCTCAATCTTTTCTTTTCCTTTCTTTTTTTCTTTTTGTTTTTTTTATTGGAGCAACTCTCCTTTTTCTTCTTTTTTTTTAAACAGAATACAATAATGACAAAATAATTGCATGCATGTACTCGAGATGAAGGTCCAAAGGGGTTTACAATGGTAAAATGATTGGGTTTACGTTTGGGAAGTGAGGGTTTGAAATCGAATGCCTCTATCATCTTTACAAAAATTGATTCACTAAGCTTCGATTAAGAATTAAAACAAGTTCTAGAGAAATATGAAATAAGCAGATTCACTCAATTTAATAACTTTAGGCCCAAAAATTCTTCCAACAAGGCTAAAATCTCAATTAATCAATCTCAAGGGTTAAAAACCACATAGTCCTAATTTTAAAGCATATCATCATTTACTATTTGTTAAAAACATGAGAATAACTAGTCCAAGTTCAACCTCATTTAAAAGCATGGAAAGTTTTATAAAAGCATAAGTACAAATTGAACTTTCCATCAATTTCAAAAGGATGCAGGAGCATAAAGAATCTAAGCCAGGAAAATTTCTGAAGAGCAACTGAAATTGCAAAGCATTTATTATTTATTATTATTATTTTATCTTAAAATTTTTTTTTTAGGGTTCGCCGCGGTGAAGGCTCACAGAGAGCAAAACCTGGAGAAAGGGCCTGCTTCGCCGCAACGAAACATAAGTTGGTTGCGGTGAAGTAAGGCCGAGAACTAAATTAATGCTGACAAAAGGGGTTTCGTCGTGTCGAAATCAAATGTTGACCACAGCAAAAGGTGATAGAGAGCAATATTTAGTGCAATTTTAAACTCTTCAGAAAACCAAGTTCAAAATATTCACAATTCAACCAATTTATCAGTTCAAAAACACCTCAAAATCAAATAGATGTATGAGAATTATTTGCTAGGATCCACAATAGGTCCCTCCCCCACACTTAAACACAACATTGTCCTCAATGTTTAAACCGGTACAAGCAAACCAATCACAAAGTGAACCGGAAGTTGTGAAGTCCAATTGAAATTGAAGCACAACACATCAAATTCACAAAAAGAAGGGAGAAGGTGACAGGTTACATGCAAAACAAAGAGGAGAAGGAAAATAGCAGTTGAGACCAATGTAATTGTAACAGCAAAATGAAAAGGCCATCAGTAGCCGAATAGTTAAACAACATCCAATGTATCACAGAAATGAAAATACCAAAAAGCTTAACAAGTAGCCAGCGACACCGACTCAAAAGAAACATAAAGAACAAGAAACAAAACAAAACACAAAGAAAGAACTACTGCTGTGTCCTAGTATCATCCGCCCCAGACCCAGATGGTCTTATACCAGAAGTGCCCGCTCCAGATGTCCCAGCTCCGCTCTGAGGGTGTTCCTCTTTGAGAGGTAAGAGGAAGTTCAACTGGTCAGCAATCAGAGCATCAACACGACGGCTGTAACGTCGGTCTCAATCATAAAGAGCATCGTGATCCTTCTGCCTCTTCATCTCTCGGAGGAGGGTGACTCACAACTGGTGGACATGGTCTGCCAGCTCATCGATATCATCAGCCATGGTGTCCAAGGTGACAGGTTCAGGAGCTTCTAGATCTTCCTATCCTTCTGGGCCTTCAGGAGCTGGTGCATCGGCTGCATGTACTACGCTAACATCATAAACAGGGTGGATGGGTGGAGGTAGTCCAATGACAGGCTATTTAAGGCAGTCATATCGAAACAAAGGGGCTGGCTCAAAGTCGCTGTCATTGTTGTACTTAGGGACATTGGCAGCGCGAAAAAGGTCAGTGACTAGGTAGGGAAAAATGATGTTGTTGGTGAGTTTGGGGGTGTTGATGGCATCATGGAGGGCTGAGTAAATGGTGTCGGCTACATCAAAGGATCGGCCAGTCATGAGAAGGTAGATGTAAAGGGCTTGGCGCTTAGGAACATTGGCTAGGTGGGTGGTGGGACTAAGTTGTTGCAGACAAAATGCAGCCAAGGACAAGCCTCAAGTCAGAACTCGGATCGCTTAAGGTATTGCTCAGTAGTGTGGGGGTGATGCCAAGTGGCTCCGTCATGACACAAGGTTTGGACCACATCATCAAAAGGGTAGTTGTCTTTGTAAGCTGAATAACCCGAATGGTGACAAGGGGGAAGGCGGTAATGGAAACGGATGTTTTTAGCGGTAAAAGAACGGCGGACAAGGACATTGCGAAAGTCAACGATCATGGAGCCATGGAATCGGGCATAGGTGTAAAAATAGCGAACAAAAGCGTCATTGCCCATAGAACGCTCTTGGACCAAACCGGTCGATTGGGAGGCATAGAGCTGGCGGACAAAAGGGTGATCAGGGGGGTCTAAAGGAAAAGGTCGTTCCTTGATGAGAGGTCTCTGGTCAACCTTTTTATATAACTCCTCAAAGGTATACTCACCCCCAGAATCAGATTCAGACACAGGCGCAGGGTTCTTAGTACGAGGCATACTCTGAACACAAGAAACAAAATACACTAAACAAAGACCAAACAGACAACAACGAACACTACCCCAGAAAAACCAGAATCACAACCTAGACAGTAGCAAATGGCTATGTAATGATTCATAGGTTTTCAGTTTATCAAAAACTTTCAAAATTAAGTAAAGAGATTAAAGAAAAACAAAATGCACCATGAATCATTAGATAGCCTAAGAGCTACGTAACTACAAACTGAGATCAAAATAACCCAACCCAACAACACAAAAGTAGAACAAAACCAACAGACCAACAACTAAACTAAACTAAAACAAAAGAAAGAACAAAGGAAGAGAGGAATAATACCACAACTAAGGGAAATCTTCAGCGCTGAATGAGGAAAGCAGAGGAAGAGAAGGAGTGAATGCAATACGGAGATGGGATGAGAGGCTAGAAAACTAAAGAGGGAAGAGATAATGGGAGAAGAGGAATGAGGGAGAGGGGCGACTGAAGAGGATCTGAAGGTGAGGGCCAACGATTTCTGAAAGAATATGGAGAGGGGGCCGACAGTTTCTGAAAGAATATGGAGAGGTGGGTTTAATGGGATGGGGAAGGGAAAAGACAAAAATGGATTTAAGAGAAGGGAGTGGGTTGGCAGAAATAGAGGGTAAAGTAGGGATTTCACATGGAAAATAGGGTTAAAGTGAAAAATACGTTGCGCTGAAGCGGCGGCTTCGCCGCGGCAAACCCTTCTTGAGATGAAAAACAAAGGGAGAAAAGGATGTTTCACCGCAGCGAAGGTTGGAGTTCGCCGCGGTGAAAGGTCATAGAGAGCAACCTAACAGACAAAGGACCACTTCGCCACGGGGAAGGCTTAGGTTTACCATGGCGAAGTGTCACAGAGACGCACAGAACAACACAAAAGCACCTAAACAACAGAGAAACACAACACACAAACAACAGAGGCAGCTGGATACTTCAAAAACTTTAAAGTGCATCAAAAGAGATCAAAAGGTGCTCAATAAGTCTATGATTAAGCAACATACCACAAACAAGCTTTCTCAATCAATCTGATTCATATAATGCATTACAAGCACCACATTACCAACAAGCACAAAATGAGATAGGGTAGAGATCAGAACTTGCAGGGGGTCTTATTCAATTCAAACACAACTACATTACTATACTACTGAAATGGTTTCTCCCCCACACTCATTCAACATACAATGCACAAAACATAGCAAGATCAATAATTAAGCAAAAGCATGTAAATGAGTGAAGGAAAGAAACGACCAGGGAATTAAGGAGGCTTTTGATTTTCATGGTAGAGCTTCAGTAGATGGCCATTAACTTTGAATCTGGCCCCGGTCTCCTCATGTAGCAGCTCCACCATACCGAAACTGTGCGCTTTAGTGACTGTGTATGGCCCATCCCATCTGGTGTTGAATTTTCCTTGCTTGAAAGTGAACCGAGCCTTGTACAACAGCACTCTATCGCCTTCCTTGAATTCCTTTCTCAAGATACCCCGATCATGCACAAATTTGGTCTTTTCCTTGTAGAGTCTGGAGTTCTCATAAGCTTCAAGTCTAATCTCCTCCAACTCTTGCAATTGCAGCTTCCTTTCCATACCAGAGGACTCTATATTCATGTTGCACTGCTTGACCGCCCAATATGCTTTGTGTTCCAGCTCCACTGGCAAGTGACATGGCTTTCAAAAACTAGGCGGTAGGGAGACATGCCAATGGGCAATTTGTATGCAGTCCGGTAAGCCCATAATGCTTCTTCTAAACGTGAGCTCCAGTCCTTCTTGGATGGCTTAACCATTTTCTCTAAAATATGCTTCACTTCCCTATTAGATATTTCAACTTGACCATTGGTTTGGGGGTGATAGGCAATAGAGATTTTATGAGTGACACCAAATTTGGACAACAGGTTGTTGACTATCCTATTACAAAAATGTGTTCCCCGATCACTCACTACAGCCCTAGGGATCCCATACCTACAGAAAATATGTGATTTTAGAAATTTATGAACAGTTAGGGCATCATCTTTTCTGCAAGGTATAGCCTCAATCCATTTGGATACATAATCTACAGCTAATAAAATATATACAAAACCAAAGGAAGAAGGAAAGGGTCCCATAAAGTCAATTCCCCAAACATCAAAAATCTCACAAAACAGAAGAGCTGTTGAGGCATCTCATGTCTTTTTCCCAACCCCCCAAATCGCTGACACTTCTCACAAGATCTACAAAATGTAAAAGAATCTTTGAAGAGGGTAGGCCAATAAAATCCAGAATCTAAGACCTTCCTAGATGTCCTCCTTGCACTAAAATGACCACCACAAACCATGGAATGGCAAGCTGAAATAATAGGTTCAAAATCCTCCTCCGGACACACTTCCGTATCACTTGGTCACTGCACATCCTCCACAGATGAGGGGCATCCCATATGTAATACTTTGACTTGCTACGAAGCTTTTGTGCCTGAAATCTAGACATAAAGGGAGGAGTGAGTCCAGACATGAGATAATTGACAATATTAGCATACCAAGGCTCTATAGTAACCACAAACATAAAGCTAAATTGGTAAAAGAGTCACAAGTCAAGTCCGGAGAATCTACTCCCCTTGTGTCCTCCGGTAGCCTACTCAGGTGATCGGCTACTTGATTCACTGCCTCGGGTCTATCCTTAATCTCAATGTCGAACTCCTGAAGCAGTAAAGCCCATCTGATCAATCTTGGTTTAGATTGTGGCTTTTTGAGTAGATAGCAGACAGCTACATGATCTGTATACACAACCACTCGAGAATTGATTAGATATTGTCTAAACTTGTCTAAAGCAAATACAATGGCAAACATTTCTTTCTCAGTGGTGGTATAGTTGACTTGAGCTGGGTCAAGTGTCTTAGAGGCATAGGCTATGACTCTAGATTGCTTGTCCTCTTTTTGGCCAAGCATAGCACCCACTGCACAATTAGAAGCATCGCATGAGAGTTCAAAATGTAAATTCTAGTTGGGTGCAGTCAAAATAGGAGGTGAAACAAGCATAGACTTAAGAGTATCAAAGGCATGTCTACATTTTTCATCAAAATTAAATTCAACATCCTTTTTAAGTAGAGTAGAAAGGGGCAAGGCAACTTTACTAAAATCTTTAATAAAGCGCCTATAAAATCCTGCATGCCCAAGAAAAGATCTCAAATCTTTAAGACAGGTGGGGTAAGGCAAAGATGAGATAACTTCAATTTTTGCTTTGTCAACCTCAATCCCCTTACTAGAGATGAGGTGACCTAACACTATGCCACTACCCACCATGAAATGACATTTCTCAAAGTTCAAAACAAGATTTTTGGCTATGCATCTCTCTAGAGCCTGCCTTAGGCTATTCAGCACTGATCAAAGCTCTCCCTATAAACTGTAAAATCATCCATGAAAACCTCCATATTGTGCTCTAAAAGGTCACTGAAATCGCCATCATGCACCTTTGAAAGGTGCCTGGAGCGTTGCACAGCCCAAATGGCATCCTTCGATAAGCGAAGGTACCAAAGGGGCATGTGAAGTTGGTTTTGTCCTGATCCTCGGGGGCTATGGGTACCTGAAAATAGCCGAAAAGCCATCTAAAAAGCAGTAATGTGATTTACCAGCCAGCTAGTCTCTCCAACATTTGGTCAATAAAGGGAATGGGAAAGTGATCCTTACGTGTTGCATCATTAAGTCTCCTATAGTCTATGCACACACGCCATGAATTTTGCACCCTTGTAGGAATTAACTCATCCCTTTCATTCCTTACTACTGTTACCCCACTCTTCTTTGGCACAACATGCACCGGACTGACCCACTCACTATCAGAAATTGGATATATTATCCCAGCACTCAACAGTTTAGTAATTTCTTTCTTAACTACATCCAATATGAGAGGGTTCAATCGTCTTTGGGGTTGTCTCACTGGTTTTGATTCCTCACTCAGTAAAATTCTATGTGTGCACACAGCAGGACTAATTCCTGGTATGTCCGCTAGTGTCCAACCTATTGCCTTTCTATGCTCCCTCAAACAAACAAGAGTCTCTCTTCCTCACTCTCAGACAGTGAGTTAGCTATAATAACAGGTAGTTGTTCATTAGACTCAAGGAAAGCATATTTCAAAGTAGGGGGTAGGGGTTTCAAGTCAAGTGTAGGTGGTTGCACAATAGAAGGAATCAATTTATGAAGTTCAAGAGAGAACAGATTACTCCCCTTTCCTTCAACCAATGATAGTTCCTCAGCCTTGCAGTTAACTTCATCTCCAAGCGTTGAACCAACTTCTAGTTGATCTACAGCAACCACCTTAGAGGGATTCTTCTCCATGACATCTTCCTCCATATCTGAAACAACAACAGGAAACCTTTCCCCAAGGGAATCATCACTGACAATAGAGGAATCACATCCAACTTGGAGTCAAGGGAGGAAACAGAAAATGTATATGGGATAGAAAGCATGCAATTAACCACAGTACAATCAAGGCATGTAACATCACCACCACATGAACAAGTAGAAAGTGTAGAGTAAAGAGATGAAAAGGAAGAAATGATTCATTCTCATCAATAGAATCATCAGTGTAAAGATCAGAATAGAAAGAGTCATTTTGCAATTCAACTTCAGAGCAAGCATCCTCAACAACAATGTCTATCATGTTAACCCCCAAAAGTGAATAGTCCTCATAAGGATGTTTCATTGCTTCATACATGTTAAAAGAAACTTTATTATCACCCACCTCCATTGTTATGGTGCCATCTTTCATGCTAATCATGGTATTAGCAGTCCTTAAGAAAGGTCGACCAAGGATGAGTGTAGTGTCATTTACAAGTTCAGAAGACATGTCAAGCACATAAAATCAGCAGGAAAAACCAATCCCTTAACTTGGACTAAAATGTCTTCTATAATGCCCTCAGGATACCTAATAGTCCTATCAGCTAGTTGGAGCACAACAGTAGTAGACTTAAGAGTCTTGACTCCTAGAGAGGTGTACACAGACTTAGGCATGACATTAATGGCTGCACCTAGATCTAACAGGGCTCCCCCTATAGTAACCTTTCCTATAGTGCAAGGGATAGTGAAAAATCCAGGGTCTTGACACTTTACAGGAATTTGGGGTTTAAACAATGCAGACACATTAGAGGGTAATTGGACTCTTTCATTAGGTTTAAATCTCCTCTTTTGAGTACATAATTCTTTTAAGACCTTAGCATACTTAGGAATCTTTTTAATCAAGTCAAGCAAGGGTATGTTTACTTCTACTTTTCTAAATGTCTCAAGCAACTCATGATCTTGCCTCTCCTTACCCATTTTAACATTTTTCAAATAAGCATGAGGGAAAGGTAGTTCATTGATGTTTACCTCCTTACCTTCCTTGCTTGAGGCTCCATGATTGCTTGGCTCAGATTCCTCAGCTTTACCCTTGCCATCATGTTCTTTGGGGGCTTCTTTCTGCTTTAGCCTCATCTCCTTGGAGCTTTCAGAATTCTTGACCTTTGAAGATGCTTGTGGTAGCTCATCACACAAGATTTCCTCATTATAACTTCATCCTCCTTTTCTCTAAAATTCACTTGCTTCCCACTCCTAAGAGTAATGGCATTCAAGCCCTTAGGATTGATAACAGTGTTGGAGGGAATAGCGCCACTGCTCCTTGCTTGTTGCTCACTCATGTTGTTGGACAACTGAGTTACATAGGAGTTGATGTTCTCAGACTTAGTTTCCCATTGTTCCATTCTCTTCTCTAGAGCACTAAATCTGGCATCATTTTTGGAGGAATCTTACTGAATCAGTGAAGCTATGGAGTTGAACTGATTGGCATTAGCAGCCCTTTCTTCCTTCATTAAGGCCATCATATTATGCAAGAGTTGGTTGGTATCATCTTTAGGTGGGGTGGTTAGGGCTTGAGATTGGTTTTGGAACTGGCTTGAGGATGAACCAGCTCCTCTACTCTTCTGAAATCTATTTGGAGGTCTACTTTCTTCATTCCTCCAGCCCAATCGAGGGTTTGCCTTCCATCCTCGTTATAAGTGTTGGAGTAAGGGTCCCACTTCTTATTTGGACGGCCTTGGTAGACTGTAAATACCTCCTTATAGCAGCCTAGACATACGCTAGAAATATGCATAATCGAGCCACAAGTCTCACAACTAGGGGCAGTAATATCCATAGGGGGGCAAAGCAGTGATTACAGACAGTTGAGAGGTCATCTTGCTTTCCAACGAATCCACCTTTGATTCTAAAGTGTCCATTATTCTATTGTGAACTAAGTAGCTCCCAACTCGTGTACTCCTCTAGTATCTCTCACACCGTATTGTTGATGATTCAGGGCCATCTTCTTAATCAAATCCCAGGCCTCCTCAGCAATGGAGTCTATCAAAGATCCTCTGATGCAGCATCCAACATACCCTTCTCTTGGTTCTTCAACCAATCATAGAAATACTGCACCAGTTGTTCATCCAGAATTTGATGATGTGGGCATCTTGAAAGCATGTCCTGAAATCTATTCCAATAATCATAGAGAGATTCGTCATAGTCTTGCTTGGCAGAATAGATCTCCTTCCTCATTGATGAAGTACGAGAAGCCGGAAAGTATTTCTCCAAGAATGCTTTCCTTAAGTTTCCCCAACTGTGATATGCATCAGCTACGTGTCTTGGAAGGCTCATGTACCACTCTCTAGCTTTGCCCTCTAATGATAGATGGAAAACTTTCCATAGCACTTGATCTAACGATGCTCCCACAGGCTTCATACTCTGGCAGATCATAGAAAGGGATTGCAAATGAAGATATGGATCTTCTCCTGTCAAGCCATGAAATTTTGGAAGGAAGTTAATCAATAATTCTTTAATTTCAAAATTAAATTCAAAATTTGGACAAGCAGCAGTAAATAGGTCAAAATTGACATCAGATATGGTTGCTTCCCTAATTGTTCTTCTTTTAGGGTTCCCATTATTTTCTCCCACTCTCTCTTGTTCTCCATTCCCTCCACTGCCTCCATTCCTCACTTGGTTGGCATTGGGGTTAGGATTAGGGTGGTTATGTGGTAAATCAACCATTATCTCTTGATCAGTAGGCTCACTCTCACTACTAGATAGGCTAGATTCTACAAAAATGTTCTCTTGTTCAACCACTAACTCACTTGTCCCCTCAACTCTTTTCTCTCTTCTTATCTCTCTGAGTCTTCTCTCAATCTCAGGGTTAAAGGGTACAAGTTCAATTTTTCATGGCATACAAGAATTAAATCACAGAGAAAGAGCAAACAAAATTGACTTGCAGCACACAAGGTCAGATAAAAGTATGAGTTGTGATGGATGCAAGTGTATGGGTGTTTATGCAAGTGTATGGGTGAGTATGAGTATGTATGCACAGAAAAAGAAGCAAAAAGTATAAGTTTCAAAACTTGTCAGGAGAGTTCGCCGCAGCGAAAGTGTACAGAGGGAATCTGTGAGTTGAATTCAGAGAGTTTGTCGCGGCGAAAGAAGAAGTGTGCTGCGGCGAAGGTGTCCAGAGACGAAACCTTCAAATGTTCAGCAAGTTTGCCACGGCGAACTATCACAGAGAGCAACAAAAGTTATTGGAAGCCACTGATGCAAGGTGAAAATGCTAAAAGTGTAGAAAATCAGTATATTTGTTTGTATTTCTAAAAATTTTGATGCTATACAAGATGAAAATCTATACTATGAACAAATATGCACTAAACTACCTAAAATGCAACATAAAAGGATCAAAACTTCAATTGACAACCAAATGACACAAGCTAACCTAGAGAACCAATTTCTTGGCTCCCCGGCAACGGCGCCATTTGATGAGGACCTTCGTCGTTCGCCTTGGGGTTTTCAATCAAAAATAAATCCAAGTTATGCAGTATAGTGCAAACTCGAATCGTTTCACTTTTAGGAGCCTTTATTAATTACCTAAGCTAGACTAAAAGCCATGCAATGTAATGAAAAGGGGTTTGGTTTTTAAGATTTAAATGAATGGTGACTAAACTAAATGCAATGAAAACAAACCTAAGCTACTATATTTTTGGTATTTTTGGATAATGATGATGGAATGGAAATAAATGATAGGAAATCTCCTGAGAATGGTTTTGATGGCAATCATAGTTCACTCAAGATATTGGGAGTTTCATAAATCTATTAGGTTTTCTTAATAACAACCTCAATAACTCATTGAGTCCAATGTTTAAATCAATGAACTTCATTAATGAAAACATTGTTAAGCTCCCCTAATGTGCAATTTGACAATGATTAATGCAATTGGTTCAATGTAACCTACAATCAACTCAGTATCAAAATATGACCATGTAAGATAAGAGAGAATCAAGAGAGTTACAAAGAAACATATATGTGACTACATATATTAAAGCACAGAATTCAACATTAACCAATCCAAACTACAAATGTAAATCATTAACCAATGATTACAGTAACAATCCCAAGTTTCTAACTAAGAATTTACAACTCTTAGACCTAGAAAGCCATAAATCATTGCTAAAAATTGCAAACTGAAACTAAACTCCCCTTTGAAATCTGGAAACACGTGCCACACCACCATTCTTCAAGAGTTGATAAACCCTAGCCCTCCATAGCTTCAAGAAAAGCTCCAACCGAAGTGAATTCGTCAGCCATAGTAGCTGGGAGTGGAAGAAAATGAGATAGAATGAAGAAAAGGTAAAGGAAATGGATGGGGAAGAAGATGGAGGTGGAGAGGCAAGAGGATGAGAGAATAGAGGTGTTCTTGATGATAGAATAGAGTGATCTTTCGAAAATAGGGTTTCTAAGGGTTTTAGGGGTCCATCTGGGTCGGATTATATGAGTAAAGGGTCCATTTTTACGTTCTGGATCCGAATCTAACGTTACTAATATGAGAGAGTTTGCCGCGGCGAACTATTCCAAAGAAGAATTTTAGTGAAATGTTGAGAGTTTGCCGCAGCGAACTCAAAAGTTTGCCCCGACGAACTATTCTAGAATAGTCACTGATGCACATTTTCAGACTTTTTGCCATAGCACAACATTTTCTTGGAAACTCTCATGTTGTGTAATGCTTTGGTCTTCAATCTTGGCTCTAATTGTCAAGTGTCCTACAATAAAAAGCAACAATTTGAAGCATCAATTATCCTAAAAATCAATTGAATAGAATTAATAACTAATTATGACAATTTTACCCTAAAAAAGACACTAACTCAAAGTAAGGACTCTTAATCTAAATTAAGCACAATTATCATCAAAAGGGGCCAAAATCTATAATAAATACCCTTAAAATGATATGAAATAACATAGAACAATTGGGTTCAATCAGTTCCAATGAAAACAGTAGATAAACAACCAGTCACTAAAAGCCCAAGAGAGTTTGACGAAGAAGATAAAAGGCTTGTGTTGCTGAATGACAAAGCAATCAACATGCTAACCTGTGCCTTGAGTCAAAAAGAATACTTTTGGGTTTCAAGCGTGGAGACTGAGAAAGAAATATAGGAGGCACTGGAGATTGCACACGAAGGGACAACTGGAGTGAAACAAAACAAAATCAATACTCTAACCACAGAATTCAAATTATTCAGAATGAAAGATGGAGAGAGCATTTGGGATATGGAAGTAAGATTCTCACATCTCATCAATCACCTTGCTACACTCAAAAAGAAATATAGTCAAGAGGATCAAGTGAGGAAAATATTAAGTGGTCTCACAAAAGAATGGGAACTGAAGGTGAAGCTATTAAGGAGATAAAAGGAGAATCAATTGGCTTGGTCACTAAACTTTTCAGGAACTTAGCAGAGTATGAGAGCAAGCAGAAATAAAAGAAAGAGATAAATGAGAAGAATCATAAAGGCATTGCTTTCAAGGCTCAAAAGAGTACAGATGGCGATGAAGAGGATTTGGAGAATGAGAAAATAGGCCTCATAATCAAAAGGTTCAAGAAGTTCTATAAGAGCAGAACTGGAAGAAGGCTCAATCAAAACATAAAGCCTCCACATCTCAAATCGAGTCCAAAGACTCGATAATATGCTTCGAATGCAAGAAGCTAGGACATATCAAAGCAAATTCAACTGTCCAGATCAAAAGATAAAGATAAAAAGAAAGAAAAAGGCATTCATCATATTAATTTGGGGAGATAGCTTATCTGAAGAAGATGACAGTAACAATGAGGAAACAACCAATATCTGTCTCATGACACAAGAAGACGAAGATTGAGAGATCAATGAGGTAATCATTTCTGAACCTCCTTATGATGAATTACAATCTGAATACAATGCTTTCCATTCCAAATTAGTAAGAATAGCTAAAGAGTTGGTAAACTCCAAAAAGAAGATAAAAAATCTGGAAGAACAACAAGCGAAGCAGATAGAAACTACCTCCAACTTGCATAGAATGTGAATAGAACAAGAAGAAAACCAAGGAGCTCACCAAAACTCTGGAGAAGTTCACAAAGGGTAGTGAAATGCTCAAAGTGATACTAGGAGCTCAACGGGGCATAATGATAAGTCCAAGATAGGATATGATCCTACTCAGGATAAGAGAAACTAAAAGAAGAAATGTGGTGAACGATCATACCTAACATTCTTTAGAAACTCTATCCATTCTTCTAATCTATTTGCACTTTGTTCTTACTACAACCGTAAGGGTCACACAACCTTTTCTTATCATCACAAGAAAAAAAGAACCTACGGGACACTAAAATCAGTACTCAAAGGTATATATGTACCACGGACAAACTAAATTAACCAAAAATAACCCACGAAGGTATAGGTACCTAAAACATAATTTTTCTGTTACAGGTATGTCTTAAAGCATCCAGAACAAACAAGTGGTACATCGACAGTAGATGCTCTAGACACATGACGGGTGATAGTGACAAATTCTCAATGCTAAAACCCAAAGAAGGTGGTAAAGTGAGTTTCAGTGAAAATCAATCTGGAAAAATAGCAGGAATCAGAGAAGTAAGAAGTAACAAAGTGATAAAAGTCGAAAACATGTACTACGTTGAAGGTCTATGTCTCAGTGTCAATCAGAGTACCGATAACAACAATTGGGTGATTTTCAATTCAAAAAAAATACTTGATCATTAGCAAAGATGACCTACTACTCAAGAAAGAGAAACTGAATGTAAAACCCAAAGCTCTAAAGGACGATAACTGTTATACTATGCAAATTGACTCTAAGCTCTCTAAAAATTGCTTTATTAGTAAATATGAAGAAAGTTGGCTTTGGCATAGACACCATACTCATGTTATATGAATCAGCCTTTCAAATTAACCAAAGGGATTTAGTTATTGGCTTACCTAAAATCCAGTTGAACATGACAATATCTGTGATGCTTGTCAAAGGTTAAACAAACAAAGTCTCATTTAAATCAAAGAAGACAGTGTCAAGTGAGAGACTACTCTAAATGCTTCACATGGTTTAGTTAGTCTATCAAGAGTCAAAAGTTTCAGTGGAACTTATTTACTCTTATGATGCTGATGACTATTCAAGATTTACCTCGACTCTGTTCTTTCCTCCAAAAGATGAGACATTAGTTCATTCATTGTTTTTGCTAAACATGTTCAAAATGAGAAAGGTATTTTTGTTATAACATTAAAATCAGTACTCAAAGGTATATATGTACCACGGACAAAACTAAATAACCAAAAATAACCCACGAAGGTATAGGTACCTAAAACATAATTTTTCTGTTACAGGTATGTCTTAAAGCATCCAGAACAAACAAGTGGTACATCGAAAGTAGATGCTCTAGACACATGACGGGTGATAGTGACAAATTCTCAATGCTAAAACCCAAGAAGGTGGTAAAGTGAGTTTCAGTGAAAATCAATCTAGAAAAATAGCAGGAATCAGAGAAGTAAGAAGTAACAAAGTGATAAAAGTCGAAAACATATACTACGTGAAGGTCTATGTCTCAGTGTCAATCAGAGTACCGATAACAACAATTGGGTGATTTTCAATTCAAAAAAAATACTTGATCATTAGCAAAGATGACCTACTACTCAAGAAAGAGAAACTGAATGTAAAACCAAAGCTCTAAAGGACGATAACTGTTATACTATGCAAATTGACTCTAAGCTCTCTAAAAATTGCTTTATTAGTAAATATGAAGAAGAAAGTTGGCTTTGGCATAGACACCATACTCATGTTAATATGAATCAGCTTTCAAAATTAACCAAAAGGGATTTAGTTATTGGCTTACCTAAAATCCAGTTGAACATGACAATATCTGTGATGCTTGTCAGAAGGTTAAACAAACAAAATCCTCGTTTAAATCAAAGAAGACAGTGTCAAGTGAGAGACTACTCTAAATGCTTCACATGGATTTAGTTAGTCTATCAAGAGTCAAAAGTTTCAGTGGAACTTATTTACTCTTATGATAGCTGATGACTATTCAAGATTTATCTCGACTCTGTTTCTTTCCTCCAAAGATGAGACATTTAGTGCATTCATTGTTTTTGCTAAACATGTTCAAAATGAGAAAGGTATTTTTGTTATATCAATCAGGATTGATCATGGAGGAGAATTTGAAAACAATGAGTTCACTGACTACTGTGATGAACATTGGATCGACTAGAACTTCTCAACACCAAGAACACCTCAATAGAATGGAGTTGTGGAAAGAAAGAATAGAGTGCTCACAGAGATGGCCAGAGCAATGCTGAATGAAAAAGGAATCTCTCAAGTGTTCTGGGCAGAAGCCATGAGTACAGCATGCTACATCTCTAACAGAGCATACATCAAAATGTTACTCAGGAAGATACCGTACGAGCTATACAAAGGAAGAAAACCGAATTTGGCACATTTAAAGATTTTCAGAAGCAAATGCTACATTCACAACAACAAAGAAAATCTCGATAAATTTGATCTAAAGCTGATAAAGGCCTATTTCTGGTATACTCTAATCGTAGTAAAACCTATAGAGTTTTTAATAAAAGAACTTTTACTATTGAAGAGTCAATTCATGTTGTGTTTACTTAAACAGAGTCGATTTCAAAACCTCTAGATGATGACGTTGAGATTGTTCAAAGCTTTAAAAAACTGAGTCTAAACAAGTCTGTGAACAAAATGCCTTCTGTAAAAAAGCAATGAAAATAAAGATTATTCAATTAAAATGTTTTCTCAAGATAATCTAGATCAATCTAAGGCTTGGAGACAACAAAGACCACCCTCTAGAACAAGTCTTTGGTGAAGTTAATGAAGGGGTCAAAACCTGAAGACACAAGTGATCAATAAATTGCATTTCTCTACATTTATCTCAAACATCAAATCAATAAGTATTGACAAAGCTCTATTTGATGAATTCTGGATAACAGTAATACAGGAAGAGCTGAACCAATTTGAGAGGAATCAAGTTTAGGACTTAGTAACCCGACCTAATAACCAGTCATAAGCACCAAATGAGTATTCAAGAATAAGCTTGATGAATCTGCACAAATCGTCAAAAACAAAGCTAGATTAGTGGCAAAAGGCTACAATCAAGAAGAAGGTATTGATTACAAGGAAACATGCTCCAATAGCTAGATTGGAAGCCATACAGTACTCTTATCCTTTCCTTGTATAAAAGATTTTAAACTGTATCAAATAGATGTTAAAAGTGGCTTTTTTGAATAGTTATATTATGGTAGAAGTTTTCATTGAACAGCCTCCTGAATTTGAAGATCCAAATCTTTTGAATCATGTTTATAAATTGAAAAGGGCTTTATATGGTTTGAAACAGGTATCTAGAATTTTGTATGAACATCTTAGCAATTTTCCAATAGAAAAATATTTTGAAAGAGGCAAAGTTGATGCAACACTCTTTATCAAAAGAAATAAGAAAGAACTTTTAATCTTTCAAATTTATGTAAATGATATTATATTTAGTGCTACTAACGAAGATCTTTACGAAGAGTTTACAAAGTTGATGCAGGGCGAGTTTGAGATGCTAATGATGGGAGAATTGAACTTCTTCCTAGGATTACAGATCAAAGAAAAGAAGAATGGGATAGTTATATCCCAAACAAAGTATTTAAAAGAACTTCTAAAGAAATATGGTTTGGAACAGGCAAAGAGTGCAAATATACCAATGAACTCGACCATATCCTTAAACACGGACGAGAAGCGCAAGGACATGAATTTAACTAAGTATAGAGGAATGATTGATTTACTACTCTACCTCACAGCAAGCAAACTACATATTCAATTCAGTGTAGGGACATGTGCCAGATATCAATTAGCTCCCAAAGAGTCACATGAAGAAGCCATTAAGAGAATCCCCATATCTTATCAAAACATCTAATATGGGGATATGGTGTCTAAAGAAAGGAGCAAAATATCTCATAGGATACTCAGATACTGACCATGGAGGTTACAAAATAAACAGAAAAAGCACTAGTGGACAGTGTCAATTCCTCGGAGGTTGTCTGGTTTTATGGTCAAGCAAGAAACAAAACACGATGGCCATTTCTTCTATAGAATCAGAATATGTTGCCACTGCAAGTTGTTGTGCGCAGATTCTACAATTAAAATAGCAATTACAAGATTTGGGAATTAAGTTGAAGGAGATCCCAATTCTGTGACAACATGAGCATAATCAATTTGTCAAAGAATCCAGTCCATCATGACCAAACCAAACACATTGATGTTTAACATCACTTCATTCTGGATCATGTTAAAAAAAGAGGACATAAAAGTAGAATTCATTCTACCAAATATCAAATCGCAAACATCTTCACAAAGCCTCTCAACCAACAAAAGTTCAATTACTTCACAAGAGAATTGGGAATCGTAAATCCCAATGAGTTGTAAGAGATTCTATATTATTTCTTTATTTTGCATATTTGGATTTAATGTTTTGATGATTGGAAAGCCAACTTAAGCATAAAAGTATAAAAAAATTTGTTTTATAAGAAACTCTATTTTAACATTAAAAAACAGAGATAAACAGAGGAGAAGATGTTCAATGAGGAAATTGACAATTAAGCTTCAAGATTACTATAATTTATCAATCATCTGATTGATAACAACAATTATGGATCAAATTATCGATCAACTAAAGCATATGGAATCACATAGAGGAGGACAAGAAGCAAATCATCGATAACATGTTCGATAATCCAATTATCAAACATATGACCGATCATCAAAGAATGGATTTCACCTTCAACCGGACAAGCAACCAAATTGCTTAATCGATCACGTGATCGATCAACATAGGCAAGTATGACTCTTGCCAGTACAAATTATCAATAACATGTTTGATCATTGCTTGTTCGATAATTGTTCATTATGTTCATATGTTCTTCAAAATTATTGATCAGTTGATCAATCATGACTTGATCGATCATTCTCAGAATTTTAAGTTCAAAATTTGAAATTCTCTCATCAGTTACAGAACCCTAACTCGATAACCACTGTCCCTATTTCTCAATAACGGTCAAAATCCTTCCTATTCCTTTAAATTTCTTCCAAAACTCCTTCCAAAATCACTCTTCTAACACTTTAGATCACTCTAAATCCCTCCTTGCTCAAAAATCACCGAACATTTCTCTGCAAATCTATTCTACACCAAAAATGGCAAGAGTGAAGAGTGAAACAAGCCAGTGCTAGCCAAGAAGATAGCTCCGTAAAGCAAGTGCAATCCAAAGAAACTACATCATCGAGTGCCAAGAAGAAGTTCAGACCAAAAGTTAGGCAAGAAACACCAAAAAGGAGTGGCACACTAAAGATTAGAGCAAGCCAAATACTGAGCTCTTCACAACAAACTTCTTGGAAGAGAACAACTCATTTAAAATCAAAGTTGCCCGTAGTTTTTGAAGGGTCAGAAACTGAGTCTGGTGAAGAAGTATCAGTTCAAAAAGCTATGGACGCAGCCCTAAATATTTCAATTCCCAAGCAACCGAGGCACAAGAAGCAGAGAGTTAGCGAAGGAACATCTCGACAGGCTCCTGCACAAGGTATTCATTCTCAATCTACTATTGAGTTCTTAACTGGAAGGATGTGATATGGGCAAATACAAAACGGATTTTGCAACTAGAAAATTCTGCCCAGTAGTATCTGTTGATCTGAATAGCCTGAAAACCAGTAAGAAAACCTAGTTGGATCTGTCTGACCCAATGGAATACTATTTGAATTGGCTAAGCATTAGAGAGGAGTATTGTCCTAAGGTAGTTAGAAGATTCTACTGCAACATGGAATCCATAGAAGAATACAATAAGGAGGATAATTTGGTGAAAAACTATCTGACCACCAAACTTAGAGGCAAAACTATCACTCTGACCATAGCCAAGATAAACGAGTTCCTTGGAACTTAAGAACATGTCAAAGGACCTGACATGAATGCTGTGAAGGCATACAAAGTTCTGATATAGAGTAATGCTTATCCTGAAGAATTAAGCTTCCCTCCAAAGTAAATGTGTGATTATTATCGAATAATCCACTATATATACTCTAAGAGCATAGTAAACAAGTTTGGGAGCCTCTCTCATCTGAATCAAGATGATTACATCCTACTGGCAAAGATTATAAGTGGAGAGAAGATAAATATTAGAGCCCTGATTTATAATGAGATGAAGAACTTCACACTCTTCAAATCTAAGTCTACCCCTATCCCTTATCCCCAGCTGGCCTCATACTTCCTCTAGGCGCATAACATTGCACATTTAGAACCTGGGTAAGTTAAAGAACAAATTCCCATCTTTAGAATCAATTAGTTGAATAAGATACAAATTCCAATGCCCTTTCATCCATCACAGAAGAGGACTGAAAAAGGGAATGAGAAACAGCTAGTGCCAGTGTTTCAACAAGCCAAGATGAAGCCCAATCCTCTGCAGAACCCTCTCAGTCATCTGGACCTTCCTTTTATGGGAATACCATCCAAGGGTTGCTTCACACAGAGCTTAAAGAGTTTGAGAAGAGATTATATGCCACTGCTAAGAAGTATGAAGAGATTTCTGACAAGAAATTTGAAGGATTGTACATTGTTTTGGATCTCCATCGACAGGCTATAGCAGTGTTAGAAAAGGATTGTACATATTTGATGTTGTGGACAAGGAGCTTCAAGACTTAAAGAAGATGGTTACCTCACTCTCTGCCAACTTTTCTGCATTGAGCACATCTTTCAGTTATGAGGACCTCTTGACTCATCCAAGCTCACTCTCATTCCCTAAACCAGTAACCACCTTAGAACCCATGCCAGTCACCACAGTACCTTCCTCTACCTTACTTGCCAGAACTACTCTCACCTATCTCTCAAGCTCTCAGTCCAGTTTCTCAGTTATCACCCCTTATTTCCTTTTACCTTACCATCATTTTCAATTTCTCCCACCTCTTCCTCTGACGCTAACAAAAAGGGAGAGAAGAGTGAAACTTTAGATTTAGATTAATTTTTTTTTGTCTTTACTTTATGCCTTTTTAAATTGTATCTTGATAGTTTATGTTGATGTATACTGACGGTTTATCAGTTTCTTTATGCTTACTGTTTATCAGTCTTTACATTATGCATACTATTAGCTTATCAGCTTTTGAACTTACTAGTTATTCCGCAATTTATTTGCTTAGATTCTTGTGTTTTGTCATCATCAAAAAAAATGGGGAGAATATTAGATTTATGATTTTGATGATAACAAAGTAAACAAAGTAAGCAATTAAGTTTCTCTACATAATCAGAACTTTAGGTTAAGTGTTCGATCAATAGTTAATCGAATATATGTTGGATCATTAATTGCATTTCTAAGTTTATATACTGTTAAATTTTATCGATCACTTGTTAGATAATTCATTGTGTAAGATCACCTAATAGATAAATAGGATTGTTCGATCACTAGTTAAACTGTTTTAATATAAACTGTTTTAATATAAGTGCTTTCAGGAAATATTGATCACCTTATCAATAATTCAAATGATCGAACAACTATCAAGTAAAGAAGACAATCCTTCTCATGTTTAACAAAAGTTTATTCGATCATCATATCGATTAAACAGTTATCAAACACTTGATAGATAATGGGTAAATCTCTAAAACATACATACTATTTGGAATGCTTCATGGTTTATCGATCACTTTATTGATCATTGGTTATCAATGACTTGTTCTAACATTGTTTTACAAACTTCTCTTGTTAATCGATAATTTGTTCAATCAAGTCCTCTCTAACTTGTCTTATTTCTAGCTTTTCACTAACAATGATCGATCAAGTAATTGATCATTCGTTCATCGATCATTTAATCGATCATCAACATATATTGTTGTGACACATAGGTCTATTTAACGGTGTTAAGTTTAAAACCTAAGTCCTTCTAAAACTATAAGGACTAACATTTTAAATAGAGTAAACTTGAAAAACTAAAATTAAAGGTTTTTTAAACTCCAAAAACCAAAAACTAAATGAAATATTAATCCTAAAAATAAATATAGTTGGATAACAATTGAAACAAATATTTTAATCTAAAATTCAAAATAGAGTTTTCATTTTTTTTTCCTCGGCCAGAAAATTCAAAATCATGTACACCACGAACCCAAGAGAGCAAGAAGATCATTGGTGAAGAGGAGGGTTATCCAGACCGACAAGAACCAAGAAGCTTGGAAATGGCGACCCTTACATCACTATCTCTATCTCTCCCATTCCCAAAACCCTCTCCACACTTTCCTTCTTCTCCTTCGCTCAAAACCCTCCTCCCTCACAGACCCAAATGCTCCCGCTCCTTCACCGTCCGAGCTACCGAATCGGAGCCATCTACCTCCGATTCATCAGACCAATGGAAATCCGAGTCCGAACCCGAATCATACGCACCGACTTCCGACGATGACTTCGACACTCGCATGAACGAATTCCGCCTCCGGTACCGGAGCGGAACGGGGAAGAAAGCGGAGATGCGAAAGGTGAAGAAATCAAAGAAAGGGACAGCGTCGGTGTCGGGATCGGGAGTGTACCTGCCGCCGGTGCCGTTGAAGGAGCCAGTGTCGGGCGGTTTAAAGGTCGACATGGGGTTCAGTCCGTACAGCGAGCGGCTCAACGGTCGGATCGCGAGTCTCGGCCTGACGGCGCTGTTGCTGGTGGAGCTAGCGACGGGGAAGGGCGTGATCAACTACCACACTCCGGCAATTGTGCTGATTCAGATATACTTCGTGGCGGCAGTTTCCGCTCTTTATGTGAAGTACGAGAAGGAGAAGATCAGTGTGTGGCCTCAATCTTCACGTAATGAATGATTTCTTTTTGTGTAATTGCATTATATAATCAATGCCTATAGAATTTCATGCCTTCTTGTGCTTTTTTCGCTGACCATTAAGTCACTAAGATTACAGATTCGTTTCTATTTGTTGGTAGTTACAGTTAATAATACTCCATATTATAGACATTTGAGGGAGAAGCAAAAGTGTACAGTTTTCGTCGTAGATAATGTTTAGGGGAAAATGACTAAATAAGCCTGAATATGTATATTTCTAATTCATGAACCTAAGGGTTGCAAATAATAGAAGGGGGAAGTAAACCTAAAGTAAAAATTTGAAATTTAAATAAAATGACAAAAAAGCTCCTTTCTTTTTTATTTTAAAAACTTGAACCCCTCACCGAAACCAGGGACAATTGCTGGTGGCCGGCCCTTGCAATCGGCCGGCGTGGTGGTTGCGGTAGCGTTCTTTGTTTCTGGTAGCAACTTTTTTTTTTTTTTTTTTTTACCATTTAAGAAAGTGATAGAAGTGGGATTTGATCCCACCACCCTATAGTTATTTGGATCAACAAAAACATAAATAACCATTGAGCCACCAATAATATCATAACATCTTAAGGCAAAACAAAATATAAGTTAACTCATTTACTTTGGTTCCATCTCGTAATAACAATTTATCTAAGAATGATAAGTTTTGATTTAGAAATAATAAATCTAAACTTGAAATTCATAAGGCATTTTTTTCTTAATACATAATATGAAATAACATATAAATTAATTAAAAATGATGATAATTTATCTGGAAATGACAAGTCTTGATTAAGAGATGACAATTCTAAATTGAAGATTTACAAGGTGTGTGTGTGTTTTTTTTTTAATACGCAACAAGAAATACCATGTGAATTAACTAAAAATGACAACAATTTATTAGGAAATGACAAGTTTTGATTGGGAAATAACAAGTCTAAACTTAATTAACAAGGCATGTGCTTTTTTCTTGATATATAACAGGAAATAACATATGAATTAATTAAAAATGATGCTATTAATTCCAAGTCTAGACTTGTTATTTCCAAATCAAGATTTGTCATTCCCAGATAAATTGTTGTCATTTTTAATGAATTCACATGTTATTTCACATTATGCATCAGGAAAAAATGGTTTGTTAATCTCAAGTTAAGACTTGACATTTTTCAATCAAGAGTTGTCATTCCTTGATAAATTGTTGTCATAAACTGGAATCAGAATAAATGAGTCAACCTATATTTTGTTTTGCCTTATAATGTTAAGATGTCATTGGTGGCCTAATGATAACCTACCTTTTGGTTCATCTAAATGACTATGACATGATGGGATCAAATCTCACCCCCATTATTTTCTTAAAATAATTTCCCATGGCAAAAAAAAAAATTGCTGCCAGAAAACATTAAAAAAAAAACCTACTACCAGCCACCACGCTAGCCGCGCTGGGACCGGTCATCGGCAGAGGCCTCCAGCTAGGGGTTTAAGTTTTTAAAATAAAAAGGTATTTTTGTCATTTCACTTATATTTCAAAATTCTAATTTAGGTTTACTTTGCTCTCTGGCATTTGCAACCCTTAAGTTCTTAAATTGAGGATATACATATTCAGGCTTCTTTAACTGTCATTTTTCCTAATATTTAAAACAATAAAAATTTCCATTGCTTAAATACTACTTAGTCTCAAATAATATGGTCCTAAAATTCAACCCGAATTAGTTTATCAGATCAGTAAATTGGCGGATCAATCTCCTAGTTGGACGAGTTGAGAGTTTTGAATGGGTGAATTGATTTTTTTTTTTTTTGAGTTAAAAAAAAAATAGAGGCATGTCTTGTATTTATGCTTCAAAAATTTTATTTTGTTAGATTATGTTTCATTTATTTATAGATTAATTTCATTTTCAGTTAAATTAATTTTTTAGAAGTTACGTATAAGCAATTTTTTACGTACTTAGGGTTAAGGTGCAATTTTAACAACAAAGTTTACCTTAAAGGGCACTGGACACCATAAAATTTATTTAGATGCAAAAATATACATGAAGTTATCAAAAGGAAACATCTGGCACCACGTCGTTAATGTCTGTTAATTTACAGTTAGCAGGGCCCACGAAGTTAGTTTTAAGGTGCATTTTTAACATCAAAGTTTACATCAAAGGGCATTAGGCACTATAAAGTTTACTTGGATGTAAAAATATATATGACCTTTCTAAAAGGAAAAACAAAAACAAAATTCTCCAACTCCCATAAGCATCCATTAATTTTATTTTATTGGGTCCCACTAAATATCAATTTTTCTCTCTACTCATTCCTACTTCCTCTTCTCCTTAGTATAATGGACAAATTTAAAAAAAAATATTAAAGAAGTAAAACAATTGCAAAAATATAGCATAAAGCACATGATCTATCAAAAAATTTATAGGCATTATTTAATTATGTATTAGTTTATAAGCCAAGCAAATTAATTTAGAGAAAAACGATAAATATAATACTTTAAAGTAATTTATTTAATTTTTTAATTTCCTCAAATTAGTCTATTGTGTCCTATATTAAGGACTAGAGGTAGTACCTTGGTACATGCAATGAACCTCATATCCTAAAAGGGAAAGGCTTTGTTTTGTGTTAATACATATAAAAGGCTTGGAGGCAGAGAAAACGACATGACAAAAAGAGTGTGCGTGTTAACTATGATAAGAGAAAGATGGATCGACTTAGAAGTGGAAATTGATGGGGAGAAAATATAACATTTGGTGAGATCCAAAAGAATAAAATTAATGGACGTTTATGGGAGTGAAAAAATTGTTATTTTTTTCCTCTTAGAAAGTTCATGTATATTTTTGCACCCAAGTAAACTTTATGTTACCTAATGCCCCTTCATATAAACTTTATTGTTAAAAATGCACATTAAAACTGATTTCGTGGGCCCCTTTGATGGTAAATTAACGGACGTTAACGGCCTGGTGCTAAATGCCCCCTTTTGACAACTTTATATATATTTTTGCAACCAAATAAACATTATAGTGCCCAATGTCCCTTAGAGTAAACTTTGTTGTTAAAATTGCACTTTAACCCAATTTTTAATTATGATTGGATTGATCATTGATCTCATCCCATCCAACTATCATTAAGCCATTAACCTTTAAACACATTGACCATACATGTTAAAGGACTCGTTTTCGATACCTGTGATTTAACTTTTATTCCACTCAAGTGTCAACTGCCTCTCGAGGTGGCTCATGTAATTTGCATCCACATCTCGTAAGCACCCTTATATTATTACGAATCTATTAATGCATAATCCCTTCCGGTTGGAGCCCGATGCAATGGAATGCCTCCGTACATTGGCATTGCTAACTCTATTTTGTCAATACTAGAGTAAAAGTGCTTCTGGTTCTTATGTTCTTGAAGGTGGTTTTTGTTTGTGCGCAAAATTCTGATGCAAGGGTGTATAATCAATTAGTTTCGGAAATTTTTATGGTCCTTCTAAATGTTTCTAATAAATGCTTGTTTGGTTGCTTTGCAGAGTCCATCTAAATGCTTCTCCAGCCTTACTTTCTCCTCTGATGAATTGGGTAGCACATCCACAAAGCCTTCATCCTTAAACATTCGCCCTCTGCAGTTATGCCAATATGAAAGGACTATTATCTTTAAAGGGTACAAGGCAAACTAGTCTTCCTTTTGTCCCTCTTAGATTTGCTTCCCAGGGCTCTCTTTACAACAATTCCAATAGAAGTAACATATGGGCAACAATCTTTTCATGCTAAAATATCTTTATGCAATTCTGAGTCAGATCATTAATTTTCAATGCTTCACTAACACTAATAGAGATTTCAAACAAGTTACTTTTGGTCAATACTTTAAAGGATTTGGATGCCAATATCATTCATCAAGACATCGTTACTTTTGGTCAATACTTTAACGGATTTTGATGCCAATATCATTCATCAAGACATCATCTCTTTTTTGAAGTCTTTTGCCTTCATGCAACTCCCTCCCTACTGACTGATTTCTTTTCTTCTCTTAGGGTTTGTTTGGCTCAATGACAGGAAGAGGAGAGGAGGGATTTTAATGGAGGGAAGGGGAGGGGAGGAGAGTGAAAGGATTTTAATATTACCTCATTTGGATTTATAAAAAAGAAAGGGAGGGGAAGAGTTATAATATTACCTTGTTTAGTTCATGAGGAAGGAAAAAATTTTAATACCCTTATTTTAGTTAAGATATAGGCATAATAGTCATTACATAGCAAAATATAGGCATAATGGTTACAACATGACAAAATATTATCCTTTTCCTTCAAATCTTTTCAGTTTTGGAGGGGATGTTGGGAGGAAATTTTTTTTATAATTTCCCTCCCATCCTAAAAGTTGTGTTGCTAAACAAGAGGAAATAATTAAAATCCTTCCCCCTCCCCTCCAAATCCCTCATACCAAACACACCATTAATAATTTTCCTTGTTTATTTTTCTTTTTGGTTTTGCAAATGATATATGACTAAGTTATTTGTTAATATTATTTTAATTATTCATTAAGAAAATGTCTAGGTAAAATTGAATATGCTGTTAGAAAAATTACTTTCCATCCACCAAACACTATTAGTTATTAGAACAAAACATTTTGGTTTTAATTCTATGCAATTGCAATCCGATCTCAAAGAAAATTCACTGACAACTAAAGAGCATGTAATGACAATTTTTAATATATAAAATGATAACTGATTTATATTACTTGCTTGTCATTAGGACTTTTTGACAATTAAGGGCTTGTTTGATTTCTTGTTTTTGTTTTTGTGCTTTCTTATTTTATCTACTACCTATTATTACCAATGACAACTATCGTCTGTCAAAATACAATTTTTTATAGTTTCACATTTAAAAATTATTTCCAAAACTTGTTCTAAAAAACAATTTTATTTTGAAAACAAAAAAAAACAAAAACAAACAGGCCTTAAATTCTTTTTTCAGGACCTCATGGTTATTCTCCCTAAAATCTATAAAATAAATATACACCCTATAAGCTGTTCAGAACAGAGAATCGCGGGATAAATAGAATGTAAAAATAATTTACAAAGTGAGTGCATGCTTCAAAGAGGGTGCAAGATGGCTACTTCATAACATAATACACACAGTCAGCTAGGATTCAAATTTGAACCGATTTGATGGACCAAAAACTGCTGAACTGTATCATAAAATGTATATACTAATTAAATGCTCGTTTTTTCAAAAAATATTTTCAAGGGCCAACATCTATAAATACTAATCCCAATATATTAATTTGTTGATGTCCTTGAAAATATTTTATTTTATTTTTATTTAGAGAAGATACTAACAATCTAGGGTTACAAGTTGTATCAAACCCACAGCCTCCCACTTATCAAAAAGCTTTCATACCATTAAATTGCAAGACCATTAACATCTTAAAAAGAAAACAAAAACAAAAACCTCTTAATTAAACGGATTAAATCTTAGCTCAATTTTGTCCACCTTTCTCAATCCATCACCTCATCATAATTACTCAACAATATCTATACGAACAGCTATAAGAAAAAAAATATTAATTGCTCATCTCACAAGATGACGTATAAATAAGAACATGACAAACTCTCTCGATGACAAAAAAATCCTTTCTGCAGACATCGATTCTGTTTCTCGAGGCATAGATTATGGCATTTGTAACTGAATATGTTCTTTATTGCTTCATTTCTAGCTCAATTACATTAATTAGTCCTGTCCACGCCAGGAAAAGAATGCTAAACATTTTCAGAGCACTTAAAAATTTTCATTCAACTACAAAGCTTACACAGCCAATTTTCTTTCATTTGGCAATTTGTACCTTTTTAGCTCATATCATCGTTGGCTCTACTTACACATCTCTGACCTGAGACTAAAGTTACAAGAAAGCTCAGAGATAAGAAAACCTCTTCCTAGTTTGTTTTGAGATGCAACCTATTGCTACCATCTGGATTGTTGAGGGTTGCACCAGAATTTTTGCACTTGCTCTCAGATCTCAAAATTATGATATATTCATTTTCAAATAACCAACCTGGCTATAAAGGTGCCCTTGCCAAGAAATCATTAACAGCAAGATTGGCATCACCGTGGGCCACAGCATCTTCAGGTTCTGGCATGTACAAGCTAGAAGATGAAGCCTGCAAAACCACGATTATTGGCATCAAAGAAATATCACCCGACTAGAATATGTTCTTAAAGCTCATGTTATATCAACTAGACATGGAGTCCAACACATGCCAATCACTACTCATAACCCACTTATATCACATTGCTTCCCACATCTTTTAATATATAGATTATATGGGATATGGATTTCTCAGGTCAAGTAAACACGAGTTGAAGCATGTGATTTATTTACAGAGTAAGAATTGAGTGGAATGCAACAATTTTTAGTAACAAATTTCCAAATTAATAACTTCTAAACAATTTTTAGTAACAATTTTTAGTAACAAATTTCCAAACAGTGACCGACAAATAAAAAAGTCTGATTAATTCTTAGATTAACGTGAACTGGACGTGGTTTTCCATCGCACAAAATCTAAAGGTGAGTCGCTTTGTTTGCAGTTTATGAATAGTAAAACTTTCTATAAATTTCATTTTATAGATTTAGTCATGAGGTAAGAGACAGCCGTTACTCAATGCCCCCATAAATGCAAAAGCTTCACCAAAGTAAAAAGGCTGTGAGGGATTTGGGTCCCCTCAGTTGAGAGATATTAACCATTAGATTGTGATCTAACAGTGTTCAGGGAAGAGTTACTACTTACCTTGAGATATCATTAGATCACAATCTCAGTTAATGTCCCTTAATTGAGGCTTAGTTGAGGGGATCCAAATCCAAGCCTCTAAATATATTGCTGAGCTGAGGCTAGATTTTAAGCAAAAAGCTCATGTACTGCGGAGGTACTAGGTTTGGTCTGACTCAATTAGCAAACTTTGTAGGGGGCGAAGAGATAGAAGCCAAACATACTTTCGTATCAAGCAGCATTTCTCCATTGTTATCAGAAATAATTATGGCACCATGTACTTTCAACCATTCTACACACTCGTCAAAATCATCTGCATCCTTCTCATAACTTTCCCCATTTGTAGTCATTGAAGTTGAGAATCCAAGAACCTGAGCAACATATGAAACAGGCACAGTAGGACGGTATGCCCGGCACATGCAATTCACAGCTTTGTAACGCATCTTTTCAACACAAAGATCTGTGGAAGGGCAAAGAAAATTTTCAGTCTATTCCTTGTAAGAAAGAAGTTATGAATAAGCTGTGTCAAAAGAGATCAATTACAGGGTACCCACCCATAAGACAGGTGTTCAAGTTAGGAGCTGCTTTGTATAATCTGAAAAATGCAACATAGTTTCCAGAAGTTACAGCTGCCCGGACAGCAAGGGCATGTTTTACAGCCTCGTCCTCTTTTGCTTTGACAGACAATCTGGCATCATCAACATTTGACATTAGAATCCTAGGTCTTCTATCCGCATTGCATGATGTCAAATGAGCATGATCAGTGCCTAAGAACCACAGTTTCAGCCTTGACATCATTATGAATTATTTTTACAGCCTAGGGGGCAAATCCAGCTTCACTAAGGTTACCTTCAGACTAAGTTTTATACTAGATTTGAGTCTCTAAAGGGATAGGTCATAGCAAATTATTAGTAAATACAAAAAATACATCGATGTAATCAAACCAAGGGATGTAACTAACCTTGACATTGATGATAGGAGATCTCTGTTATTATTTGAATGCAATATAACACAAAGCAAGTTGTAAGCAGCAAATTCCATATGAGATCCCTCAATCCCTTCAGCATATAGAATTTTTAGCTGAGATTGGCACTGATATCACACCAAAAACAAAAAAAAAAAACAAAAAAAAGAAAAAAAAAATAAATATGTCAAACTTCGGTATCATGCAGGTAAATATCATCAACAGAATCATTAAATTAAGTTAAAATATTATAGTAAAAAAAAAATATTCTGAAACACCTATCTAATTCCACCAAGCACATTCCATACTATAGTTTCTGACTTTTATTTCAATTAAGCAATCGAAGACAAATATAGGTGTATATAGCTCTATCTAGGCCATTAATTGCAATTTTGGCATGTGAATAAATCATTTAAAATTCCACACAACAGTGAATAAGTAACTCAAAATGATCATGGTCACTGCTTCAAATTTAAAAATTGTCATAATTTATTAAAAAAAATACTACTTTTTGCATCTGTAAAAGCCATTGTCGACCACCTCAGATTTTAAACATATTTTGCAATGACAGTTTTATAGCATTCAGAACAAGCAACCTAATAGCAATCCCCAGGGTGAATATCAACTATCTACGTTCAGATTCGCTCAAATAGAATAGCACATGAATGACTACAATGTTATCTGAAAAATTTGATGGTGGATAAAGTCCAATAGCATGACTTCATTATGAATAATACATACGGATAATAATTGACCATTAAAAGAAATAGCAAAGAAGTCAAGAGAAGACAAAAGGAATTTAGACAAGTTAAATTAGAAACCATCAAGATATAACCTGATTATACTCAGGGAGGTCCCCAACTTCCAGTGCCAATCGGGCATGTGTTTCATACACCTAAGCAACAATTCAGAGAGTAAAAAGGTCAGAAATGTGGAAAATAACATACATCAAGATGAATGGGGGCAAAATAGAAAATAACAACATAACAAATGGAATGCAGAATAACAGCTACAGCTGAAATAGCTCTCTGAAGCAGCTAAGGAAAAATTAAAGGCGCCAACAACAAATCCATCTCTACAGGTTTAGCTAAACAAATATAAAAACACCAATGCAATTGAACCAAAAACAAAAAAGGAAAAAGAAAAAGTTCTCAGAAATAATGCACAAGGTTATAAAACTCAAGAATACCCTGACTGTTAGTTGATTACGTATCCGTTGTACTGTTAGGTCTTGACGGATTGACTTTAGCTGATCACACTTATAAAGGTAATTTTTCTGAGAATTTTGAACCATCAGTAGAGCTTTTTCAAGAACTTCTTCAGGTCTCACCTGCATTTTAACAATTACATAATATTTAGTTACCCAGATGCAGGGAGGGATCAGAAGATCAAGAGGGAAAGGGGTACTTACCGTGGCAGGATCAGGTGCAGATGTAAGGCGTAGGTAACGCTTCTCAATTTCCTGGCAAGTACCCTTCACAGTAAGAGCATCCCAGTCAATGTCCTCAACAGCTTTGTTGCCACCATCTTCAAAGCTTTTGCTTAGCACCAAGGCGCTAGCTCTTCTGTTGTAGAGGTTTCCAACTCCAGCATTTTTGGGTCTTAAGTGACTGTTTTCTGAACGATGCCCTTGTGCTAATTCAAATCGCTTAGAACGATTTTCTCGTCTCTTTCTTTCTTCTGGTGAATCTGCAAGAGCTATAGCACCAGAATAATACACTGCAAGACCTTGCTCGTTATCACTATCACTAGATGCATCACCATTTTCAGAGGGAATAGGAGCTTCAGCAAGACGCTGCTTCTTACACATCCTTTGAGGAGTCCTATTAGAAGTTCTCTGAAATACTGAAGTCCATTTATTATTCCTCAGACCATCCTCCTTGCTCTCCACTACCACCTGCATGTCATGCATCATATAAAGGACTTACTGCACGACTTCTATGAGAGAGACATGTGCTTGTACGAGTTGCCTTAGAAGTATTTACTTATTAAATAAACAATACTAGTGTTCTTCGAAACAAAGATAGGATCATACTATCAGCAAGTAGATACGCGCACACTAACAAACCTATGTAAGCTTGTATGAGTTTTGGGAACATCAAAATGACAAATGCCATGCTATCCATCAAAGGAACTTATTTAATAGAACTAAAATTATGTTTTTTAATAAACAAAGTAAGCTGAATAATCAAATTGTAGCAAAAAGAGAAAGGTAAAGCTTCAGTTCAGGATATAAATAAAATCAACCCTTAGTTTAAGCTTCTATACTCAAAGCCCCTATCACCAAGTGATCAGGAGTTTGATCATACCACACTAATTCACATAATTTAATTAAATATAAATAAAAGGTCAGTACGGAGACCCATACTTTGAGACCGTAAGAAAAAAAAGGGTTGAAAAAAATGGATACTCAGATTGTAAGAAAAGAAAGGTTGGGGAAAATAAAAAAGGCTGTGGTCTAATACAGAAAGCACAATAATGAACACCGCATAAAAGACATTATGAGATGCTAAAGCAATTAACACAAGAAAGGTTGGGGAAAATGAAAAAGGCTGTGGTCTAATACAGAAAGCACAATAATAAACACCACATAAAAGACATTATGAGATGCTAAAGCAATTAACACAACACAGGCTGATGACAGTTTAAGTCCTGCAGAAGAACTATAATATCATAGATCTAAATGATAAGGCGCACATACCAATTAAAAAAAAAAAATCTTCAGCAAGAACCTTCAAGTCCATAAACTACTCATAAAAGCCTACACTTACCTTTCTTTCCTTTTCATTATGAGCCCAATTGCTGTATTTTTCAGCATGATTACTGTTTGGCACCAGATTGTCAGCAGGCTTCTCCTCTGGTAATGGCTCCCACCTGCTTTTAGATCTTCTATTTGGACTTCTTTTATACTTCGGCATTAAGGAATCATTTGTGGAGCACTCTGAACTACTGTATGAGTAGAAGACAAATAATACTATCAATTGCAAAGAAATGACCGAGCCTAAGGGAGTTTGGAAGTAAGAGAAAACGCAAAACTAAGGACAAGCTGATGGCAATTTCCTTCTTCCTAGTTCAATTTTTTAAGATTAACAAGAAAAAGGATATCGCAGGTAGATTATCTTTACAAATTTACAAATTTATCCACGTTAAAATTCTAGGAAAAAAGAATAAATGATGTAAATATAATAATGAAAATAATTAGCTAATGATCCAAACCCTCACACTAAAGAATGCAGAAACATTAGCTTATATATGCATATAACCCTCAATAACGAGTCACCGTAACTAGAAGCACCAGATGTGCACTAATAACTACATTTGATTGACATCACACTTTGCAAAATAGATCAACAGGGGAAAAATCATACTCTTTATTGATCGCATCTGAATCAGGAATTGGAAATAGTGGCTCAATTTCCCAATTTTTTGTGTACAGGGTACCATCAGCAGTTGCCTTGGTGATAATCTGCAATAAGAATGACAAATCTAATAAGATTATTGAGCCAAAGTGCAAACATAAACAATCTTCCAAATGAGTTTGTACATTACGCTAATAAAGGTCAAAGTGAAAACAAACTAGAAGTAAACATCCACCCAAAAAACTATAATCATAGTGGGATTAGGCTATATTTTGATTTTATTTGGGCTTAAGATTTTAAAAATGTTATTTCTTGGCAGCACCACAGGTTTGGTTTCAGAAAAAAGATTTCACTCGCTTAAAGCTTCATCACTTTTGTATCCTTTGATTTGATGATATTAATAACATTCTAGTAATTAACAAGGTAGTAAAAACTGGACTAGTCACTGAACCAGTCGAGACAGTGGTTCAAGGGTTAATAGGTCAAATCAGGGTCAACTCAGAGGCAGACCAGTAATAATTAATATATTATAATTTAATTAAAACACATAAAAATATTTATATTTTAATTTTGAAAACATAGTATTCAGTCTTTAAATAAATGTATAAATTACAAAACATTTATATTAAGAACTTTCTTCTCCATTATTTTTTTTAATTTCTTCTCCTACCCATCACCCGTACATTCCTCTTGCTCTTTGACTTTTCTCCTAGTTATTCTCCCTCTTTCACGTGATCACTTGCCTCTCTCCTCTCCTCACGCATCACAAGTCTCAATAGTTAGTATGGTCTTTTCATTTACACTTGCCACGCTTCACCATTCAGAGCGAAAGGCAGCTTTCTTCTACATTTTGTTCTCTCTTTCTTCACCGGCGTCCATGGGTTTTCCGCACAAATCTAGTAAGTTCTTTATAAAGCATGATGGCAACAGTCTAATAAGTTGCAGGGAGATCTTGCCATTGAGAAGAACGACGGTGAGGAAACGGTCACAACGGCAACCAAGTTCAACTTTCAGAGCAGAATCCGGCGATGCTCTAGTCTATCTTTGTTTTTTTTTTTTTTTTTTAAGTTTCTGAGCATGGGAAGCTTTGGGAAAAGAAAAAACCCGACTAACCCACCCAGACCCATGAGTTGCCAGGGTTAATCCCGATTACTCCGAGTTAAACCGAGTCATGCCGGTTCATAGTGATCTCGGTTTTGTTAACCAACCAAACCGGACAAGTGACCGGTTCACCAGTTTCTAGTTTGAACCGACCGGTCCGGTCCGGTTTTTCATACCATGGTAATTAATTAATAAGAGTTCAATTAAAATTTATCCTTCATCCACCTATCCTCTTTGTTCCTTCTCAAGCATGTATCAGCACATTTCTCTAGTTATTTTCACAACTCTCCAATGCATCAGCTCTCGATCTCAACATTTTATCCTCCTGGCTCTTTTCACTCCCTCTCCCTATCATCATCATTCAACACTACTCTCCCACCTGTTCTCTCTTCCCACTCCTTTCTAAAGTTTAAACTGAATCTGCAACTTTTCCAAAGAATATGAAATAATATCAAAGTAGCTGGAGTAGCTACCTTCAGTGTTATTATAATCGTGCGATTCGGGATACAAATCTCACGATTCATTACAGAAAATACACTGGGAGATACGAATCTCCCAATGTATCTTAAGGGAGTCTGAATCGAGCCCTGAATGCGATTCACAACGGAATCACGTGAATCACACGACGCCGGTGAATCGCGCGATTCTGGGCAGTGTTGGGTGGCGCAGATCCGACCCGGACCTATGCGCGACTCGACACAATGAAACCGTCGTTTTATATATATATATATATATATATATTGAATTTTTGCTTTTTTTCCGGTTATATAATGAAGGAAATGACCCAACCCTATTTTTTTATTTCCCTGCTCTTCTTTTCACGTTTTACTCTCTATCTTGTGCCCCACGCTTCTTTTCTTCTCTTCTATCGGTTCCTGGCTGAAATTTAGTTTGCATATTGAAGTCTCGAGTCTCCTCTTTTGCTGGTTCTTTCTCTTCTCTTCTATTATGTGGTATTTTTTTCCTTTATTTTTTTTACTGGATATTATATTGGTGGGAAAAATGAGTCAGAATCAGAATAAGATGAAAAAAGAAGCTGACATTACATGGAAACATTGTGAAAGTGTTCCTCCCCATAGACTTATGGTTAAATGCAAATACTGTTCACATCAATGTTGGGGTGGGGTAGCCAGGATGAAACATCATTTGGTAGGAACCAGAGAAAATGTGAGTCTATGTACAAGTGCTCCCGATGAAGTTAAAAAGTTGTTTGTTAAAATGCTAGAAAATAAAGAAAAAAATAAAGATGCTATTAGTGTTGGAATATTTGAAGAAGCAACTGCTCAAGATGCTAAGGGGAAGGAAGACATCAAAAACTATCAAACAAAAAACAATGAACGAGATGGTAAAAGATAGAGATCTAGTAATTCAAGATATTTGTAAATGCATCTATGGTAATGCTTTACCATTCAATTTGGTAAGAAGTCCACTGTTTATTCAAATGTTAAAATTTGTTGGTGAATATGGTAGGGGTTTGAAACCTCCAAGTTATCATGAGATGAGAGTTTCTCATTTGAAAAAAGCTGTTGATAAAATTCAAGAAAGTTTAGTGAAGTATAAGAGGGATTGGGAGAAATGGGGTTGTACTTTGATGTGTGATGGTTGGACCGATGGTAAAAGGAGGTCTCTTGCTAATTTTTTAGTCAATAGTCCTAGTGGGACAGTCTTCCTAAAGTCAGTGGACACAAGGAGTGTGATTAAAGATGCTAAACAAATGTTTGAATTACTAGACAATATGGTTGAGGAAATTGGAGAGGATAATGTGGTGCAAGTTGTGACAGATGGTGCCTCAAATCTTGTGGCAGCAGGGAAGATGTTAGAAGAGAAGAGAAAAAAATTATTTTGGTCTCCTTGTGCAGCTCACTGCCTTGATTTAGTCCTTGAAGACATTGGGCAACTTCCGGTATTTTATAACACCATCACCAATGCAAAGAAAATAACAACATTCATTTATAGGCATACATGGGTCCTAAACTTGTATAGAAAATATTCCAAGGGAAGAGAATTAGCTAGACCGGCAGTGACAAGATTTGCAACAGCTTATCTTACACTAAGTTGCATATTCCGGCAAAAGAATGCTCTTCGAACCATGTTTGCTTCAAATGATTGGGTTTCTAGTTCTTTTGCTAGTAAAAGTGAGGGTAAGCAAGTGGCGGGCATGATTTTTGGGGATTCTAGATTTTGGAGTTCCATCAAATATTGCTTAAAGTGTGAGTCCACTTGTAAAAGTTTTGAGACTTGTAGATGGTGACTCTAAACCTGCTACGCCATGTATTTATGAAGCAATGGATAGGGCCAAAGAAGAGATTACTGACAATTTTGAAAAGAAGTAATCAAGGTATAAAAAGATATGGAAGATTATTGATACTCGTTGGAATTTGCAACTACATAGACCCCTCCCTGCGGCTGCCTACTTTCTTAATCCTAAGTAAGTTTTATACAATTTAAAGTTTAAAATTTAAATATTTATTATTTAATTGTATGCTAGAAAAAGATAACTTATTCATTATTTTTTTAGGTTCTATTATGATGAAAAATTTAACACGGATCAAGAAGTTTATTTTGGTTTATATGAAACTATTGAGAGAATGAATCCAGATAGAAAGACAAGATTTTTAGTTGATCAACAACTCGAGGCATTCAAATCTGCTAAGGAACTTTTCGGAAGGAGCATGGCAATAGATACTAGAAACAAAAAGCAACCTGGTATTATTCTCTAGTCTATACTATTTATAAGAATTTAATTTTTTAACCTTAATAATAAATCTGAATTTTGAAAAACATTCCTAATTATTTATTTTTTTTTTTTAGCTCTTTGGTGGGAAAGTTATGGAGGAGAAGGTAAGGAGTTACAAAAGATAGCTATGAGAATTTTAAGTCTCACATGTAGTGCTACTGGATGTGAAAGAAATTGAAGCACATTTGATCAAATCCATACTAAGCGAAGGAATCGCTTAGAACAACAAAGGTTGAATGCACTTGTATTTGTCAAGTATAACCTTCAACTTGAGATGAGACAGAAGATTAGAGAGGAAAAGGGAGAGACATATGATCCCATTTGTTTATCAGATATTGAATCTGATGATGAGTGGATCACTGAAAAAGAAAACCCGTACTTCCCAGTAGATGGGTCATGGATGGACATACATGAGAGTTTCACTCTTGATGAAGGAGCTCCAAGCAAGAAAAGAAAGAGGTATAATATTTTAAAACTAAATTTAAGTTGATTTTAGTTTAAATATATATCATCATACTTATTAAGTTTTCTTTTTCCCCTTGGGTCCAAGAAATTTGAATGCCAAAACCAATAGCAAGGGGAAATCTATAGTAGAACAAGAGAATGAGAATGAAGATAATGTTGAAGATGGGGAAGAAGAGGATGATGAAGAAGTGACATTGTTAATGGAGGATGATCATGAATTGAGTGACACTGATCTTGGAGATGACGAATGATGGATTGAATTTTATGTTTACTGACTTTAGTCTTTTTAAGTTAGGAGTTTGAATTTTGAATGGATTTTGGGGACTATTTATCTTTAAAATTTCATCTATTGGTTATTTCATTTTTTTTGGGCAGTGTATAGCACCTAATATTTACAAACTTTTAATATTTTTTTATGTGAAAATTACTTATACATTATCCTTAATAATTGTTCATGAATCTTATGATTCACGATATGGTACGATTCAAGATTCATAAAACCAGCTTTCCGATACACGATTCATATCCCGATTTGATAACCATGGCGACCTTGTCCAATATATGACATATTCAGTTGAATAATATCAAGGTTGAATTAAACTTCCGGCTTTCTCCAAGCTTCAATATCAGCATAGTGCAATATATAGAAGGTAAGGGGCAAAACAAAACTACTTTTACCCCTTTGTTTGAGAGGGGAGGGGGGTATGCAAAGAATTCAACTTTTTCTTGTTCCAAATAAAACTTACTTCCTTCATCACGGTCTGACATGCAGCCATTTGCTTATCATCTTTACATCGAGCCAAAGCTCTTTCAACATAGCCCCGCAAAGACTTGGGGAACATACCAGGCTGCACAGGAAAATATTTTAAGCTATTAATCAAATGATAGAATCACAGCCATCTTGCTTACAGCGCCAACATGATTTATCATATTCTTAATCGACTACTGAGAATAGAATGCTTCCAATACAAAATTTGGCTCTTAACTCCAACACTAGGCATATGATTACTAAGCCTTTGCATGAAATGGTTCCAAAAATAGATTCCCATGTCAACTAAGACTAGCTCTCGAATTTTCAATTAAGATGGCATTTAGCAAGCATATTGACATGATAATTGATCCACAAGTAGCTTCTCTAAATTCAAAAGCTTAACTTTCTAACTAGTCCTAGGCTTCTAGCAAAATGTTCGAGCATTTCTACGTACCTCCGTTCTTTCAGTGTAATAGGATTAAGTTAAATCAGATATATAAATAGATAGGTAAATGGCAATTGAAGCATATTTAACATCAATACAGTCAGTATCATTGGTTTGACAAATCTCACCTTAAGTATAGAATTGACAGCATCATTAGAGGGTACTTTGTCAGGTTGCTTTGGCAGTGAAACACTTATATAAGCAGGTTTGGGTGCTGCACTATTCAAAGTACTATCATTCTCAGCTTTGGGCAATCCTAAAGTCAAATTTGAAGCAATCCGAGGGTTTGTTGGAATCTGCAATTTGTTTACCCTTCTTGCATCCATAGATGGAGCAGCTTGTATGGGAGTTGAAGGCATCTGTTGAGGAGAAGGAAATTGTAAATCGGCTCCTTGAGAAGACGCAGTCTTCTGTTGATCCTGAAATTTATCATAAGAAGATTTTAAATCCAAAGGAGTTTGATAGTTTGGTTGTATAGTATTATTGTGGTGAATTTGAGAACTTTGAGCCCCATGTTTCCAGTAACCATCATGAGCACCATAAGTTACTGCACCAGGCTGACCACACAAGAAAAAAGAGTCAGTAAGTTAACCAAGGAAAAACTCCACCTCAACAAAATCATATGAAAATTTCCTAGAGCATCAAAGCCAAACAAGTCTAGTAATGTCGCACAATTATTTGTGCACTGTCATATCTCAGTCCCAGTAGTTGTCATATTTTAATATCAACTCTGTAAGGCATGCATAACATATAGCAATCAACTATAATACGATTTATCATATAAATATTATTAACAACAAATTCTCTGTAATGTTTAACTTTTGTCAGTAATTTAAATTCGCTATTATTAATTAATAGAATCTATTTTATGACTCTGTAAGGATTCTCCAAACCTGCAAAGAAGGCATGGTAGAGGAGTTAGATTCTGGCCTCCAATATGGAGCAGCATATGACTGCAGAGGCTGGCTATTAGGAGTTACATAGCCACTAGTAGTTGCAGGAATAGGACAACCTAAAGTAGATGAACTAGTGACAGATAAGTTCTCTGTCCCTGGTGCACAACTGACTTCTGTTTGGCTGTAATAGTCTGCCCACTGTTTGTATTGTTGCTGATACTGCAGTGATGTAGTTGCAGTACCAGAACTATAAGCAACTGTAGAATCTGGGGCGTAATTTGTATAAGGATGGGATGAATAATTCGGATAATTGCCATTATTCCACAGTGTCGTCTGATTTCCATAGTTGCTGTTTTGGTATCCACCAGGAGTCTGATAATCACCAGGATTGTAGTAAGTGCTTGAATAGCTTGCAGATCCAGCATAAGACCCAGTATTCTGAAAGGAGGAAAGAGGCTGATAAGGAGCACCTGTGTTTTGATATGCTCCTAAAGGCTGTGAGTAGGTATGATTAGGTTGCTGCTGATAGTTGTTATAGTAGCTTGCGTATCCCATGCTGCCATAACCATATGGATTAGAAGAACTTGGGTATGATGTGTATGCATTGTAATCTTGTGGTACATTAGCTGTTCCCAAATTTGATGAATTACCAGCAACTGATGATGCATTTTGACCATCTTGAATGCTTCTTCCAGGTGGCTGTGTTTGCTGATCATATTGGTAGGTGGGGTTCGAATAAACTCCATTTTCTGTGGAGCTATGAACAGTCCAAGATACAGCTTCAGGCCCAGTTGTTGAGGGGACATATGAAGAGGACTGCTGCTGGTTTGCTTCAATGTGTCGATTCTATTGAGAAAAAATGTGGGAGCAATAATTAGCATCAACAACATGAAGAACGCCAGCATCAAGAATAATACATCACAACCAAGAAGAACCTAAGAAATTTAATTGTACAACTGATGCAAAGATGCGAAAGCATTACAGGCCAAATAGCGTCAAAGAACAAAAAAGGGTATGAAAAGAGACAATAAGACAAATCAACAAAGGTATTTAGTCAACAAGTTTTCACAGTTATAACAGAAGTTGCAGTAATTGCAAACATTATATTGTGATCCAGTGATAGGTAATTACTCCTCTACGGATGACAAAATGACATGAATGCCCATAAATCCATTTTAGTTAAGATGTGAGGGCTAGCGGAAATTGTGGAGGTTAGCATTCCCCGTGTATGCATCATGCTCAAATCAAAATGTTTTAAAAATTTGTTTATAATGACAAGTCCTTCCAAAACAAAAGAGACAAAAAGTCACAGATTCATTAGCTATAAAAAGCTCTAAAATGCCTTTCTAAAATCCACAAAGGAAACCTCCTAGAATAACCAATAGCCGAAGCCCACAGAGGACAAGAAAATAATACCCCAAATTAGGTGCATAGGAAGAAATTTCTGATTCACCTTCCATTCTAACTAAAACAGCTTCCATATGATCATATCCCAGTGTAAATCCACAATTACCCCCAGCTCCCCCCCCCCCCCAAAAAAAAAAAACCCCACACATACGCACACAAGAAGGGGGAAAAAAAATTAAGAAAAATGGTTTAAACCAATAGTTGAAACCCAAAAAAAGGCCCATAAAACAACTCCCCCAAACTCAGAAGTGCGGTGAGAAACTTCTGATTAAACATTCTCACATTCTAATTTTAACCAAAACAGCTTTCCAATCCCATTGTAAATCCACAACAGAAATTCCCCCAAAAAATTTTTTTATTATACTAATGGTTGAAACCCATAGAGAGACCAAGAAAATAGTTCTCTGCCAAATCAGATGTGTATGAAACTTCTGATTGAACACTTGAGTTCTAGCGGGCCAAAGCTGCCACAAACCAGCCAGAACAGCACACTGTGAAAGAATTTTACGCGCCTTGTTTCCAACAAAACAAGTGTACTTAACGGTTAACAAACCCTCCAGCTTAGCTTGACACACCAATCCTCATGATCAATACCAAACCTATTACAAATTTCCTAAGCTGCTTTGCAATGCAATAACAAATTATTATCAGTTACTGAACCCCAAAAACTTCCCATAAACATGGCAGGAATATAGCTGTATTAGGCCTTCAAATTTCAAGCACATCATTTGTATACCTTCAAGGAAACCTTGAATCTCAACGCAAATTTATTTAAAAAAAAAAAAAAAGGAAGGAGGGAAGAAAATGTGCTGACATGGGGATCAAAACCATTACAGCATGGTTCAGAACCTTATGCTTAATAGATTAAAAATTAAAAATGTATATAAGAGTAACCAATTGACGCCTGTGTCGATCAAAATTAGTCTTAAACCTCTCTTAACTTTTCATAAGATGAATTTTTACAAAATAAACCGCTGAATTAATTAATTCTTGTCACAAAAAGTACCATAAAATTTGACACTAGTGTGAAATTGTATTGTGCCCTATTGCTTAATATTAAAATAAAGTACAATATAAATGTGAGCATGTTTGTGTATAAATCAACTGCAAGAAATTAATAATTATTTTGACTGGATACTTGTGGTTATTCAGTTTCCATACAATTTCATAACGATGACCAGCATAGTAATTACTTCTAATCCAATAGTTGGATCATGAAAACCAAATCCAACAGTAAAATATTCAAAGATATAAAATATGTCAAATCTTAAGTTAGTTTATGTTGACGCTACTTGGGCCTTGGGCCTTCCTTATTTAGCAGCATTTAATCAGATTTAATTTCCTACCAATCTCCTAGGATAATGGCAGATCTGATTTCGTTTTTGAATTTTGAATTTGCTAATTTTCCTGATTCTCCTCTGATTATGTAACTATGGACTGATCCTAAAATCTTCTAATAACCAAGAATTATTCCTATAAGTATTGTACAATGTCATTCGAATAAAACAATCTTTTCTGGCATCAAAACATTCATGGTATCAGAGCAATAATGATCCGGTTCGGCTTTGTGCTAGACGGGGAAGGCCAGGGGGGTTCAACCTCATCAACACACAACACCATGTCATTGATGAACCCAACTGTGAACCACCAAGTGCCAAATGATGCCAACATGTCTCAAATCACTATCCATCGTTTGAATGGACAAAATTACCTCCAATGGGAGGCCAGCGGCAGAAAAGGGAAATTTGGATATCTAAATGGAGCAACAAGAAAACCAGACCCCAAAAATGCAAAGTGCAGCATGACTCGATGATACAATCATGGCTGGTCAACTCAATGACCACAAAGATCAGTGTGAGTTTTACCTTGTTCAAATCTACTCGGGAAGGATGGGAGGCAGCTCATAACTAGACTAACTCAAACAAGGTCCCTTTAATATTACTAAGTATTGGACTACTCTAGTTGCTTTGCGGCAGCAACTAGATCAATACGACACCCATGCGTGGTCGTGCACAGCTGATGCTCATTTATATGCCAAGATCAAAGGAGAGAAAAGGATATATAAATTTCTTTTTGGACTGCAACCTTCCTATGATGAAATTTGAGGTAAAATCACGAACCAGGAAAAACTACCAAGCCTTCATGAAGTGTTTTTCATGGTAAAACAAGAAGAAAGTCAAAAGAAGCTCAATGCTCCAAGATAATCAAGTGGAGCAAAACCTGAAGCAAATGCCTTAATGGCTAAGGGCAAGAAGAATGGCAAATGGTGTGACCATTGCCAAAAATCAGGACATACTCAAGATGTGCGCTAGAAGCTACATGGAAAACCACCCAACCAAAAGGGAAAAGGCAAACCTGAGGCAAGAGCCCAAGCAACTGCGAACACAGATTCAAAAGAAGATCTTGGTAGCAACCTAAAGAAGGAGGAACTAGAATTCCTTTGAAGATTACTAGAGAAACATCACACCAAAAAGAAGCTAATAACTACGAGTAATGTAGCTTACACAGGTAATGCAGTCCTGGCCCTTAATATCGAGGTTCATCATAATCAAATATGAATAGTTGATTCTAAAGCCACTAGTCACATGACCGGTAACACTAATCTTCTTCAAAATGTTAAAGCATGTGAAACGATTATGTTCATAAAGTGGCTGATAGAAAATGCATTAGTTCATGGAATTGGTGAAGTTTGCATGTTTGGTGATATGAGACTTAAAAATGTTTTATATGCTCCTAATCTAAAGTGCAACCTGATTTCTGTGAGTAAAGCTACTCTGTCCCAATGCTGTAACATCAACTTTTCTACTGCTTTATGCTTATTTCATGACATGGAGTCAAGGAAGAGGATTGGCACAGCTAGGTCACTAGAGGGGCTTTATTGTGTGGATCATCATCAAAGCAAAGAGACTCAAGGTGTGACTTTTGCTGCAGGAAGGAACTCCATCAAGCAACTCTTGAATAAAGGAGCTGCATTATGGCATTATAGGTTAGGCCATCCAAGTCCTAATTATATGTCTAGAATGTTCCCCAATTCTATGAATAAAAATAACTTTTCTATTCCTTGTGAAGTATGCCAACTGTCCAAACATACGAAAAGCAATTACAAAGCCCATCCTCATACATTTTCTCACCTTTTTTACTTGTGCATAGTGACATTGGGGGGCCAACCCGCTTTTCAACCTTAACAAATGCAAAATGGTGACACTAAATGATGATCACACACAAGTCACTTGGGTGTTTCTCATAAAAGAAAAATCAAACCTTACTCAAACTATCATGAACTTCCACAAAATGATTATGAATCAATTTGACACATTAATAAAGTTCTGCGCAACGATAATGGGAGGGAACATATGAACTCAAATCTTCAAGTCTACCTCAAACAACATGGGATTATACACCAAACAAGCTGTGTAAACACATCCCAAGGGATAGCTAAAAGAAAAAATCGCCACCTTCTTGAATTGACCCGAGCCATTATGACAACCAATAATGTGGCTAAATTTTACTAGGGAGAAGCACTCTTGACAACCACACATCTCATAAGTCGCCTACCATCCAAAACACTCAACTTTCACACTCCAATACAAGTTCTATCTAAAAACTACCCAAACTCACACCTACTCAGATTCCCAAAAAGGTGTTAGGATGCATAGCATATGTCCATAATGACCATGGCAGCAAACTTGACCTTCGTGCCATTAATTGCATATTCCTTAGCTATTCCTCTAGCCAAAAGGGGTACAAATGCTACTCTCCCAGCTTCGAAAAGTTCTCTGTCACAATGAATGTTACCTTTGAAGCAACTCAACCCTACTACACCAAAACACCCATTTAGGGGAAGAGTGAACGGGAATGGGAATTTTTGCTTCTTGAAAATGAACTTCAACCTGCTCCAAACTTGACCACACCTACACCTGAATCCCAAACTACCATAAATCTACCTCAAGCCGAGCCTCTCCAACCTATTCTAGTAAATCTAGGCCTGAATTCAAACCCGGACAGAACTGAACAAGAGCCTGGTAATGCCATAAATGAGGAATCTGGTACCATGGACCCTAATGATCCAGAATCCGCAGAATCTAAAGGTGAAGAAGCCATTCCAAAATCTGCAGAATCTGAAGGTGAAGAAGCCTGAAGCTGAGACAAAGCAACACAATGAAGTGTCCTCTAGTCCTGAGCAACGCCAAGACTCAACTTCAACTCCTACTCCTAATGATCTTGGGTGGCCTATTGCCTTGAGAAAAAGGGTAAAATCCCGTACTAGACATCTTATCAGTAACTTTGTTTCATATGACCAATTGTCATCCTCCATGCATAGCTTTGTTACAAGGTTAGCAAGTGGACACATATCGGCTGCTTACTAAGAAGCCATAAGGGATCCGAATTGGAGAGGGGCCATAGAAGAAGAATTGAGGGCTCTAAATAAAAACCAAACCTGGAAAATAATTAAACTACCAGCCGGGAAGAAGACTGTTGGGTGCACGTGGGGTTTCACAAGGAAATACAATTTGATGGCACAATCAACAAGTACAAGGACAGACTTATGGCCTTGACTATTAGGAGACCTTTGCCCCTGTCGCCAAACTAAATACAATCAGAATGCTTCTATCTCTAGCTGCAAATTTAGATTAGCCACTACACTAACTTGATGTGAAAAATACTTTTCTAAATAGAGATCTAGAAGAAGTATACATGGATGTTCCACAAGGCCTAGTAGAACATAATAGGCTAGGGAGAACATGTAGACTCTACAAATCACTCCATGGATTGAAACAATCTCCTAGAGCGTGGTTTGAAAGATTTACTAAAGCAATTAAAAATGTAGGGTTTTGCTAGTAAAGCTTGGGCCGTGGGCCTCAAAACCCTAACCCTAATTAGTGTTGTAGCCTAAAACCCTAATTAGGGTTAGTTATTGCAATTTAAGTTTCAGATGTAATCTAGGATTTAGGGATATTATTTTGTTTTATCATTCAAACTAGTATCTTTTTGATTTTCCCAAAATTTCGACCTATCCCTAAGATTTTGACCTTCTGCCCTCATCTATATGGAGCTATTGTAACCTATTTATATTCTACTACTTCATTCGAATAAAATCAATTCAGAACCATAAGAGTTCTTCATGGTATCAGAGCATCGTGATTAGATTTGGTATGGGCCTGCCTCATGAAGGCCAAATAAACCCTAATCTAGCGTCAACAAACCCTACTGGTTTGGCAGCAAATGTGAGCAGCAACCTTAGTGCATCTGAGACCCATCCTTCCTCTATTACCATTCATCGCCTCAATGGTGAGAATTACCTACAATAGGCGGCTAGTGTGCAGCTGTTTGCCATGGGAAGAGGCAGATATGGATACCTTATTGGAGCTGCAGAACAACCAACAGCCACAGACGAAAAATATGCAAATTGGGAAGCTTAGAACTCAATGGTGCAAACATGGCTTATTAACTCTATGACTACAAAAATTGGTGCACACTTCTCCTTCTTTCCAACAACACGAGAAGTATGGGATGCAGCCAAAGATATGTTTGCTGCTGTTAAAAACAAGGTTGCCGTTATTGATATTGAATGATTTTTACATGATTTCAAGAAAGGCAACCTTTTAGCGACCTAATACTACACTGAATTGGTGTGACAGCATGTCGGCAATTCAGATGATTCACAACCTAGTTCATCATGACAGGAATAAACACGTGGACATTGATAGACACCTCATAAAGGAGAAGATTGAATCAAATATTATTGATCTTTCACACATAAAAAACTCATTTCAAGTAGTTGATGTTCTTACAAAGCCTTTGGAATGGCCCAAGTTTGAAAACTTCAGAGACAAGCTAGGCAAGTTGGATATCTACTTGCCAGCTTGAGGGGGAGTGTTAGTAAAGATGGGCTGTGGGCCTCAAAACCCTAACCCTCATTAGTGTTGCCACCTAAAACCCTAATTAGGGTTAGTTATTGCAATTTAAGTTTCAGATGTAATCTAGGATTTCGGGATATTATTCTGTTTTATCATTCAAACTAGTATCTTTTTTATTTTCCTAGGATTTCAGCCTATCCCTAAGATTTCGACCTTTTACCCTCATCTAGATGGGGCTACTATAACCTATTTATATTCTACTTGTGCAATTCGATGCTATTTTGTTCTTATTCGATATGAAAAACAGTGAGGTACATATATAGGCATGCGCCCTAACTAACCAAATCACTCAGGATACAGAACCAATGAAACAAATAAAATAAAATAAAATCTCCTAGAATCAGGGAACTTAAACTATTGCCGTCTATCTTCTATTTTCTTAAGTAAATAAAACCTAAACCTAATTAGGTTAATTTAGGCCAAGGCCCATATCGGCTCTAACACTCCCCCTCAAGCTGGTGAGTAAATATCCTTCGTTCCCAACTTGCTTTTGAGCTCATCAAACTAGGGCCTTGGTAATGCTTTGGTGAAGAAATCTGCTACTTGTCTGTGTGATGGAACATGCGAAAGATCAATTATTTTTGCATCCATCCTTTCTTTGATGAAGTGCTTGTCTATGTCCACATGTTTTGTCCTTTCATGATGAATAGGATTCCTGACCATCCCATAGCTAACATACTATCGCATCTTGGCCTGATCGGATTGCTAGGCACAAGTTGTAGCTCCTTCAACACTCTGAGTAGCCATAGCCCTTCACATACTCCGTGAGCAAGTGCACGAAGTTCTGACTCACTACTCCTAGATACCACCGATTGTTTCTTGCTTCTTCAAGTTACAAGATTTCCCCAAACCATAGTGCAGTAGCCTGAAGTTGATCTTCAATTAAGGAGAAAACCTCCATAGTCTGCATCGATATATGCATTATTTATTTCCAACTCACCACACTCTGCATCTGTATCACTTGTTTCTGTGTTGTTATGCCTGCTGTCCAAATTAGAATTTGAGTTTTCAAGGAGTTCTGGTGGTGGTTCTGGTATTGGTTGAGATGGAAATGGTGAGGCTGTTAAAACAGGGGTAGTACAAGTAGGAGTGGTTGATATAGTATCTTTGGGTTGAAGAAACTCCTATTCCTCACTACTCTCCCCCTGAATGGGTGTTTTTGGATGATAACTTTGGTTTTCATCAAAAGTTACATTCATGGTCACAAAATATTTCTTTAAGGGCGGGAAATAACACTTGTAGCCTTTTTGGGTGGATGAGTATCCAAGAAAAATACACTTGAAGGGTCTAAGGTCTAGGTTACCTCCATTATCATTGTGAACATAAGCAATGCACCCAAAAATTTTAGGTGGAATCTGAGTGTGAAGGTAGGAATTTGCATAGGTTTTAGCTAGGGTTTGGAGAGGGGTATCAAAATTTAGTGTTTTGGAAGGAAGACGGTTTATTAAATGCGCAGCAGTGAGTATGGCTTGCCCCTAGTAGTATTTTGGAACACTGTGTCAGTATTACGGATCTAGTTACCTCAAGAAGGTGACGTTTTTCCTTTCCGCTGTGCCATTTTGATGTGGGGAATTCACACAGCTCGTTTGATGAACAATCCCATGTTGTTTGAGGTAGGTTTGTAGATATGTTCCCATATATTCTCTCCCATTATCACTCCGAAGGATTTGAATAGAGGAATGGAACTGATTTGAGATCAGTTTGTGAAAATTTATTAATTTTTCAGGTAACTCAGATTTATCTTTCATTAGAAACACCCAAGCTAAGCGTGTGTAATCATCAATGAACGTGACAAACCATTTAGCATGTGTTAGAGAGGGAGTTCGAGTGGGACCCCAAATGTCACTGTGAATGAAAGAAGAAGGTTAAGTGAATTGATGAGAGTGGGGTGTGTAGACACCTTTAGTATGCTTAAACGATTGGCAAACTTCACAGGATAGAGATGAAAAATTTTTATTCAAAGAATCAGGTAACAATCTGGACATATACTTTGGGCTAAGATGTCCTAACCTATAATGCCATAATAACACTTCTTTATCAGTAAGAACAGATGGAAGAGATTTTCCAGTAGCAAAACTGGAAGCACTTGGTTGAGTCCACAATTGTTGAGCATCCACACAGTACAATCCCTCTAACATCCTAGCTTTGCCAATCATCTTCTCCGACTCCAAGTCCTGAAACAAACATTGAGTAGCGAAAAAATCAACATGACAGTGTTGAAATATGGCAGCTTTGCTCACAGATATCAAGCTACACTTTAAATCTGGTGCATATAGGACGGTTTTGAGAATTAAGCTTTCAAAGAGACATGCTTCACCAATACCATGAACCTTTAAAAATTTTCCATCTGCTACCTCTATAAACATTGGGAATGTGCACGGTTTTAAGTTTTGAATCAGCTTTGGATTTCTGGTCATATGGTCTGTGGCGCCAGAGTCAACTATCCACATATTCTCATGATGAATGTTAGTTTTTAGAGCAAGAATGACATTATATGTGTAAGCTATATTACCGGAGGCAACTAGTTGTTCTTTAGTCTCATTTTTCTAGGATTCTTCGGAGACATTCAATTTCCTCAGTACTGAGTTTATTACCATAATCAGAGTCACCTTTAGCTGTGGTAGCCCGTGAGTCACCTTTCCCTTTGCCTCTGTTTGCTGGTTTCCCATGAAGCTTCCAGCATACCTCTTTGGTATGTCCTGATTTTTGACAATGATCACAACATCTATTATTTTTCCGCCCTTTTCCATCATTTGACTGGCCACCCTTAGTGTACATAACACTAGAGTCAGACTCCAGCTATTGTGGTTGTATAGAGGTAGTAAGTTTTCGCCTGCTCTCTTCTTGCTTCACCATGAAGAATACTTCACGTAGGGAAGGAAGCTTTTCAAAGCTCATAATGCGTCCCCTGATCTCATCAAAAACAGGATTCAGACTTAGCAAGAACTTATAGATCCTTTTCTCCTCCTTGATTTTGGCGTAGAGTTGGGCGTCAGTAGAACAAGCCCATTCATACGTGTCATACATATCCAGTTGTTGCCATAATATTACCAGATTCGTCTAGAATTCTGTAACAGTTAGAGTGCCTTGTTTTAGTTTATCCAAGGCCGCCTCAATCTCCATGATCGCAGCATGATTATTGAGGGAGGCAAACATATCTCGTGCAGCCTCCCAAACTTTCTGTGCAGACTTGAACAGGGAGAAGCTTGCACTTATGTCTGTGGTCATTGAGTTTACAAGTCATGACTGGATCATTGAATCCTCTATTTCCCACTTTGCAAGCTTTAGGTCAGAGGACGGAGGTCGTTTCTCAGTGCCAGTGAGATAACCCAGCTTCCCTTTTCCAGTCACAAACAGACGAACACCCGCGGCCCATTGGAGATAATTCTGACCATTCAGCCGATGAATGGTGATTGACGAGGAGGTAGCATCGTTCGGCACTTGGTGGCCTGAACCCTGATCATTCGACGTTGCAGAGGTATTCAAGGCCAAGGAGTTCATGCCACCTTGACCGTCATTATCCAATCCGAATCCAAACTAGATCATGGTAGCTCTGATACCTTGTGCAATTCGATGCTATTTGTTCTTATTCGATATGAAAGGAGTGAGGTACATATATAGGCATACGCCCTAACTGACCGAATCACTCAGGATACAAAATCAATGCAAAAAAAATAAATAAATAAAATCTCCTAGAATCAGGGAACTTAAACTACTGCCATCTATCTTCTATTTTCTTAAGTAAATAAAACCTAAACCTAATTAGGTTAATTTGGGCCAAGGCCCATATCAGCACTAACACTACCACTTCATTCGAATAAAATCAATTCAAAACCATAAGAGTTCTTTAGGTTTTGTCCAATGCCAAGCAGACCACACACTTTCGATGAAGCATTCAACAGGTAAAATAGCTATCCTAATTGTATATGTTGATGATATCATTATGACTAGTGATGATGCAGATGAAATAACCAGATTTAAAAAGTCTCTAGAAAAGGAGTTTGAAGTTAAAGATGTTGAGGGTCTCAGATACTTCTTGGGTATGGAAGTGGCAAGGTCCCGTAATGGAAACTTTGTCTCTCAAAGGAAATATACCTTGGATCTATTGAAGGAAACAGGAATGCTAGGAGCCAAGCCTGCAAAATCTACAATGGCACCTATTGGCAAACTTGACAATAAAGAGGAAGATGAGAAAGATGGTAAAGCCACCATAAAGGATTGTAAAAGCAAGAAGAGAATCCAAAAAAGGACCCAATTCCTCTTGATGCTAAAAGGTACAAGAGACTAGCGGTAAAACTTCTGTATCTATCTCACACTTGCCTGACATAAGCTATGCAGTTGGTGTTGTTAGCAGATTCACCACTAAGCCACTAGAGGAACACATGAATGCAGTATATAGGATCCTGCATTATTTAAAAATGACTCTAGGTCGAGGACTCTACTTTGCCAAGGGCAAATCACAAGAAATAATAGTATATACCAATATACCAATGCTGATCATGCTGGGTATCTTCCTGACAAGTGCACTATGGTGTATGAAAATCTAGTGACATGGAGAAGCAAGAAATAGACAGTTGTCTCTAGAAGTAGTGCAAAGGCTGAACTGGCTTGTGGATATTGAGGATGCTAAGAGAATTGAAACTTGCATTTAGTGCTCCTATAAGATTGAGGTATGATAGTATGTCTACTATTGCTATGGTAAGAAGCCCAGTTCACCATGAGCGAACAAAACATGTAGACATTGACAAACACTTCATCAAAGAAAAAAGGGATGCTGGAATAATAGAACTAGCACATGTGCCATCACGTTGCCAGGTAGGAGACTTATTCACTAAAGCCCTAGCTTGATCACAGTTTGAAGAGCTCAGAAGCAAGCTAGGAATGATAGATATATATTCACCAACTTAAGGGAGAGAGTGTTGACGCTACTTGAGCCTTCAGCCTTCCTTATTCAGTAGCATTTAATCAGATTTAATTTCCTATCAATATCCTAGAATCATGGCAGATTTGATTTTGTTTTTGAACTTCGAATTTGCTGATTTTCCTTATTCTCCTCTAATTATGTAATTATGGACAGATCCTAGAATCTAGGATTATTTCTGTACGTATTGTACACTGTCATTCAAATAAATCAATCTTTTCCGGCATCAAATTATTCAGTTTATTTATAAAAACACAAATGTTTTAGAACTTCCTTTATGGTTTAAGGAAAAAATTAATCAGCATCGAAATATTAATGTTTTAGAACTTTCTTTATGGTCGAAGGAAAAATTTAATCAATATTGTCATAATATTCTAAGTGATTTACACTATTAATCTTCATTAACATATACATAGATATAATGGATGTTAAACCATATTATTCAAATCATTCTTGTACCAAAAAAAAAAAAAAAAAGGAAAGAATTTTAATTATCTCATCAAGATAATCACCCATTCTAGTTCATTTGAACTCATCCATACAAATCCCATTACTGTGTTGTGGGATTGTGGCATCCAACATGACTAAAAGCAAGTGTGACTATGTTTCATAAATAATATGGAAATTAAATACAGGGAACCTCAACTATATCATCAAGAGATGATCATGCAATCAGATGGTAACAAACCACACATATTACACAGATTTGACATTTAAGATGTTAATTATAATACACTAAGAAGACCTAAAAGTTTGGTCTTTCACAGAATTATGCTTAGTTTACAGTCTCAGTTCCATATAAACACTAAACTTCTACAATAAAATAAAGGGGTGCCCGAATAGTCCCTATCAGCAAAACTACTTTTTTATAATTGTGTAAGGGTCAACTCCAGCTGTTATCAGATCTTGTTGCTTAGACCATAAAATATGATTGCAAATCATGTCAGTGGTACACCTGTGCTTCCACAAAGCAGTGAGTTCTCCAAGGACAAATGTACAGGAAGGAATAGAGAAGGAAGAACCTCTTTTTAGCACCACAGGATTGGGCCAAAGATGACCCGTATTGTTCAAGGATTGTGACTAGCGCAGGACCCTATACCTTTTATATATTCATATTTATATTGAGTATTACAGGGAAGTAATATTCTTTCCTACTTTTTGGTGGCATGCCTAAGGTCCTAGAGGAAGAGGCAATGGCACAACAAATAGGAATGCTCTAAGGGCCTTAGGTCCCCAGAGAAGGCTACTGACTAGCCCCTACTACCAAGAGATTTCCCTAAGAAGGGTTGACCACCCAGAGAGACTACTAGTTCATAAAGGAATTCAAAACCTTGTGCATAAGAATGCAAAGGCTTAGCCTCAACTCCTACTCCACATTGATCGAAACCCCATTGCATATAAAATTAGAAATCTCATTATAAATAACTTCAGAACGAGACAATGACCAACATTTTAACCTTAATTTAAAGGAAGGAAAAGAATGCACAAGTATTGCAGCCAACAAACTTGCTATCATTTACATGCATAGTAACATTTTGCAAGACACATATTGGTGGCTCGAAATAAAATCAACAACTATTCATGGACCATGGATTGATGGTATTTACAGGATATATGACACAATGTCTTAGGAACAGTGATACAATAAAGGGTCTCTAAATAATCTAAACAATGTTGTGGAACAGTCCCACAGATTTCTTCAAGAAATACAAACCATTGAAAACTTCCGAAGTAATGCATTTTAGCTCTCAATAGAATATGGGTGAAAATTGAAAAGTTCAAAATAAGCATAAAGATCCACTAATTAGCAGGACAATTCCCAAAACCCTGCAATAATGCCGAAAGCAGTTTCGCTCACAGCCTTTACCGTGAAATAAAGTATTTCCACAATTCTACTAAGATAGACAAAGATACTTCACACATTACCTCGAATAAATGGGGCTCCCCAGGAGCTAACGTCTCAGTATTACTTCCTTCGTTCGTCATCTCGCGAACATCCTGATCGACCAAAGCAAAAGCAAGGTAAGAAAGCACACAAGTTGACTATGAAATAAATCAATTGCCCATGGCAGTTTTCACAAATTCCAACAAACCCTAATTAGCACACAACAGAGAGCAAAGGTTCTAACCTCCGAAAGCTCAGAGAAGGGAAGGTAACAACTACAACGATGCCAAATCGACGGATCAGATGCACATCGGACGAGACAGAAAATCAAAATTTTGGAACAGAGAAAATTTAGGAAAACAACAAAAATTAAAATCAAATAGCAAGATATTTAGGAATGATTAACAGGGTAGCAGACAGAAATTGAAAAAGCTACAGGGCAATGATTTTGCAATAAACTGCTATGAGGATTTTTGAGGGTTCGGTAAAATAATTTTTCTGTTCGGTTTGTGAGCCAAAAAAGAAAGAAAAAGACGAAAGGCGCTGAAGGGTCTGAACAACGGTGAGGCCGGTAAGACTCGTCTTCGGCAGTAGAGCCGTAGAGGAAGATAATTATTTTATCGTTCATGCAAATTGGGTATTTGATAATGATAATGATAATATATATGCATGTCTTATCATGATAAAATCTATTTTATTTATGGTCATATATTGACAGTGATGATTTCCACCAAAAAAAAAAAAACAGACAGATTTCTCGTGGGGAACATATAAAAATAGAGAGAACTCGCGATATTAAAAATAAAATTGGAAATTATGATGAGGATTAAGGTTTTTTATTATAACTGATTTTAGGCTTAGTCATCCCGTCTTGTCCCGAGACCATTCCCACCCTATAGGGGTTGAGACGAGACAAGACGTGCCCTTTTTTTTTTTTTTTACAAGTCGATGTAATTTGGGCCTAGATTTTTTTATGTAAATATTTGTTTTTTATTGGACTTCTGAAGATAAAAACACTAAAAAAAATATTATGTAAAAGGCTCAATTGTATAATGTAAAAAAAGTATAAAAACAATACTGCCAAAGAAGAACTATCATAAAAGAAATACTATATAATGGCTTTATTAATTATTTTATTGAAGAAGAAGATTTTATTGAGATAATATTGTAACTTGAGAGCTGAAAATCACTGTAAAGATAATTATTCTTAAAAAAAGAATTAAATAATCTAATAAAATTATTAATAAATAATTTTAAAAAAAAATCGGACGGTCTGCGTCCCGTCCTGTCCCCTCTCATAGTCATTATGTCTCAAAATTTTGTTTGTCATGTCTCATCCCAAATTGATCGGGACTGGGATGGGAGAACTTAAACACCCCTAGTTGTTATGAATCAAATCAGCCTATTCGATCTGTGTTCGGTTCAAACATTTACCAAAATCACAAGAAAGGTAAACAAGTTAAGAATCGGTCAGAATTGGTTAAAAAAAATGTTGAAAAATTAATTTGAGTCGACTTTCCTTTTTATATATACTATATTCGGTCCTTAATATAATAGCTAATTTAAGATTTAATTTGATCCTAAATATAAGACCCTAACTATTTTGGCTCTCATATTTATCCATCTTTTCTAAGATAATTATAGTAGTGGTTGCACATGTTAAAAGTTTCATTAAATGGTAGTTCTCATTAATATACATAATTAGCAAAACTATTTTATAGAAGACAACACATATTTATTACAAATAACTAACTGAACTAAATTTTCTAATCTACTCAAATTAGTCAACTAACTTTTACATTAAAGATCAAACTTCATATGTAGTGTTTTGAATTTTTAATAACCCAAAAATGTGTTATTGTGTTTTTATTTGTATTTTGGTCGGTTTTGTCTTCAGTGTCTTTGGAGTTATCCCCAAATATATGATTTTCTTGGTCTATTCATTTTGATCATATACATTCTAATTGCACAGTAGTTTCAATGTAGACAGTTGAATGGGGTATCATAAAAAAATCAACATACATATTTTTTAGAAATAATTAATTTAACTAATTTTATTTTAATAAAAAAACTTATTTAGTTTTTTTAATATTTATAAATTAAAACTCGAGAAAGTATAAGGTCTTCATAAGTTACACCCCTCACTTATGGTCATTGATAGAAAATGGTAGAGAAAGGAAAAGTAAGGTGAAAATGGGGAGGAATGGAGTTTTTTCGAGAAAGAAAAATAGAAGAGAAAGGAAAAATAGGGGAGAAAATTGTTAGAATGGTAGTACACCTAGGAAGAAGGTGAATTAGGTGATAATAAAATTTTAAACTTAAAAACAGTAATCGTAAACTAAAGGAGATCGAGTTAGAAGGATATCATCGTGAGGGTAAATCAAGATGCACATAGCAATTTACACTAGTTCGGTTTTAATCACTTGACCTATATTCAGTCCTCAGAAGGTCTCTTGGAGTTTTACTATACTCTAAGATTTGTAACAGGCTCTTGGTGCCATAATACAGCAATTGATTACTCTCAATTGCTCCCATTTACTACCCATAAAGTTACAACCCACTCAAGATTCTCATAATTTTGAGTTACTCTAGATGGAGTAATAAAAGTTTAAGTCTCTCTTTTCGAGTAATAAATGAACACTAAAGTATAATTGATGAACTTAATGAAACAGAGCAATAAATTCGATAGCGTAATTGTTCATTTTTCTTCTTTGCTCTATTGAATGCTATAGTTGATCTTCATTAACTATCCATTAGACTTGAAGTGATATTACCATTGTAAAAGCAGTTGTAGATGATGATAGCTTGTAATGGTTGAAGAGCATTTAATGTTTCTGACAAAAGTAGCTTGACAATGTCATTTTTTCATTGAGCCATTTAATCTTGCATTAACCTTGCTTGAACTTGTTATTAGCAACTCAGAGTAGTAAGGAAAGACAGAAGATGAACAATAAATAAATTTCAAACAAGTTAACTTTAATTTGCTCAAAGATCATATATTGATAACCTTATCAATAATTAGCTTTATCAATATTCTTATTGATAAATATCCAAAAAGAAAAGAAAACTAAGCTGTGAGAAATAATGAAGTTCAAGGCCATTTTATCATAAATCTTATCAATAAATTTTTGATTGAAAATAGATAGATTATCTTTGAATTTATTAAACAGCTGAAGACTAAAAAATGAAAAAAAAATCTACATTTACTGATAATCTTATCGATAAAAGCATTTAAAATAACCTTATCAAACACCTTCTCGCCAAAGAACTTTATTGATAACGTTATTGATAAGCCAAAGTATTTCTATTGGGATCTATTAAAACAACTATTCTGAAATTTGAGAGCATCCATTAATTGACGTTATCGATGAAAATCTCTTTTCCTCAAAGAACAAGGTGTTGTCGATAATCTTATTTATAATTATAGAGTCAACTTCAGCATCTAAGTTTTAAAAACAATTGAACGAAAAGGCTTTCTTTGTCATAGTCAAAACTTGAATAAAAACGATTGACCCAAAAGGCTTTCTTTATTATCATCAAAACCCAAATACTAACAAAAATAAAGTGAGTCTCACATCTCATTTTCTCCCCAAAATTTAACTCCACAAGTAGAGAGATTTTCATCCAAAAAATTCATTCTCATTACTACCCTCCCTAAAAGGTGTAAATGACATGTTCACCTTTTTGTTTATAATATTCCATGACCATGATGATAGTGTAAGATATTTTATTTTATAAGTATCAATTTTAATAGTATTATTAGTGACATTTTCATGATATCAATTTCTCATGCTATCATAGGGGGTGTTTGGATAGAAACAAAACTATGATTTCAGAAGTAATTTTACAGTCTACAAAGTAAATATGTGGAGGAGTTTGTCTCGATTTGCAAAAAAGTGCTTTTAAAACATTATGAACTCATCCAATCCCGTAGTCTTTCATTTTACTTGATTTTTATCATTTTATCAAAACATTAGATAATATATAATTCATTTATTTCCTTTTATTTTATTTTATTTTATTTTATCATTTTACTTGAATCTGGTGACAAGAGAAATAAGAATATACTAGGAGAGCACAAAAAACCTAGTAGTCTGGTCCAACCCAAGGTAGTTATTCCAAATATGCTCTTTAATAAAATCAAACCAACCTGGACGAACTGGTTGGTTGGGCTAGACTAAGTTCCTGACCAAGTGACCAAACCACTTGGACTAGTCTAGTTCGGTCCAAGTGAATACTAATTTTTTTTTTATATATTTTGTAAATTGGATGTTGATTTTTATTATTATGAAATATTTTTAGAAATTCCTATGGATTTATAATTAAATTAACATTTTGTTTATGAGTTTATATGATTATAGGTATTTTTTCATTGTCTTAATTATGTTTATCAAGTTAAAATCTTGAATCTCACAAAGAAAAGAAAAAAAGAAAAAAAATTGAGGTTTTAGGCTACTTGGACTGCCCAAGGTAATCTAGTGGATCAATTTTTTTTTTCTATATTTTGTAAATTGGATGTTGATTTTTATTATTGTTTATTTGCCACTAAGGACTTAAGCATGCTCTCATTATGGACGATTGTTAATTTATTGCTGAGGACTATTGGTCTAGATTGTTATGGATTGTTATTCATTTTTGGACTGCGAGTTTTCCTTTAAATAGCCAAAGGGCCTTAGAACTATGCTCTAATCTGTTTACATTCTTATTGAATAAGTAAATTCTAAGTTCTTACATTGTCGCTCCTTTGCCATCTAGCCATTATTATTGTGTTGTCATAACTATGTTAATCAGTTTGAAGACATGAGAGGCTAAATCTTTAGCCTCTGGGTAATGGAAGACAAATCTTGAGCTCAAGGACTTAATAGGGGAGTTATCAATCTAAACCAGTGCTTAATTCTGTGTTAGAGATTTCTAGATATAGGGATTTTTGCATTTGTATCAAACTTGGTTTATGATTGTAAATCTTGTGTTTAGACTACTAAATGTATTTGGATTTGATGTTGTTGATGTTGAATCATTTATATAAATATTGCATGTGGGAATCCTGGTGTTCAATTAATGATTAGTGATTATTGATTATTAATCTATGTGCATGATATTCTTTGGTTGTCGATTGACATTCTGAGCGCATTTCATCATTCATTCATTTGCACTCTAAGTGGCTTTCAATAATGTTTTAAAAGATGTTAATTAACTTTGATTAAAGTGAGTTTTCATTAATTAAGACACTAGACTCAAGTGATTACTTGGGGTTTCCCTTCAGACTTAGAGATTTCTAAAACCCCCATTCATTTTAAGAGCATTGATAGCTGAGTTTTTATCATCAAGAGACTAGTTTACCATAATTTCCCTTTAATCCAAAACATTTCTTCATTCATTTAAAATCCCAAAAATAATTATTTCTCTGCACTTTACATTTATTGTACAATCTTTAAAACAATTAAAACTCCTTTTTTTTCTTTGCCCAAATCATCATGTTTTTTATTACCAATTTAGACTAGGTTGTTTTCCAATAAAGCGCTCCTTGAGAAGAACGATTGATTGCATCCTATACTACATTATCTAGTGCAATCACAATTTTGATGACCCAGAAGGTGACATTCTGGTCCGATCAATGGCGCCGTTGTCGGGAAGCCAAGAAATTGGTTCCCTAGTAATGGGTTTTCCATACCATTGTGATTTGGGTTGATTCTCATTGAGTTTTAGTTTTTGAACTTAGCTTTTGCATTTCATAGCATAAAAATTTTTGCAAATAGAAACAAATATGTTGCTTTTCCATACTTTGGCATTTGCATTTTTACATAGCATTTTGCATTTGGTTTTGACTTGATCTTGAGTATTTTGGCTAATTGCTTAAAGTTTTGAACTTTGTGCATAGTTTGTTGAGCATCTGGTTGAAGAACTTAGTGAATTTTTCAAAGGTTTTGTGAAGGTAGCTCTCTATGACTTGAAGTCGCAACCTCATATTCTCGAAGTAGCGACCTTAGTGCCTAAGTCGCGACCTGACTTGTGGCTTGTCGCGACCTCAGCCTTATATTTTCCAGTATTGCTCTCGATCTGTTCAAGTCATGACCTGACTTGTACTAAGTCACGACCTCAGCTCCTTCTTTATTCAAGGTTGCTCTCTTTGCACTCAAGTCGCGACCTGGATTGCTCAAGTCGTGACCTGAGCTGTTTTTCCACTGAAACTTTTCTAAGTGTCCAGACTTATTTTTTTGCATAGCTTTGCTTCTTAGATTTACCCAGTGTGTATGAGGTGTATGATTTGAAATAATGTTTAGAACTGAAAGACCTACCTCCCAATCTCAAGTACACTTTTCTTGAGCCTAAGAATAAATTACCTGTCATTATTTCTAGTTCTTTAACTAAACATGAAAAGACTAGTTTAATGGGAGTCCTTAGAAGGAATAAGGAGGCTTTGGGTTGGCAACTAGCTGACATTAAGGGAATTGACTCTACTGTGTGCCTATAGGATCTTATTAACTAAGGATTCCAAGCCAATTAAACAAAACTAGCGGAGCTTGAATCCTCTAATCTCTAATGTGGATAGGAAAGAAGTAGACAAACTTCTGATCACTAGAATTATATACATTATATCTGATAGCGAGTGGGTGTCACCGATACAAGTCGTGCCGAAAAAGAGTAGGATCATCGTAGTAAAAAATGAGAATAATGAACTCATCCCAACTAGAGTACAAAACTCATGGAGAGTTTGCATTGACTATAGAAAGCTGAACGAGTCCACTAGGAAGACCATTTTCCCTTACCCTTTATTGATCAAATGCTTGAACGGTTAGCGGGAAAGAGTCATTACTGTTTCTTAGATGGGTTCTCTGGATATTTCCAAATTCCTGTAGGCCCTAGAGACCAAGACAAGACCTCCTTCACCTATCCATTAGAACCTATGCTTACAAGAGAATGCCTTTTGGTCTTTGTAATGCCCCTAACACATTTCAACATTGTATGTTATCTATTTTTGCTGAATTTATTGAAAAATGCATGGATGTGTTCATAGATGATTTTACTATTTATGACAATTCTTTTGAAGAATGTTTGAAAAGTCTTGACAAGATCTTAGCATGATGCATTGAGAAAAAGCTGGTTTCGAATTATGAAAAATACCATTTCATGGTTAATCAAGGTATCGTGCTAGGTCATTTGATCTCTGAAAAAGGAATTGAGGTAGATAAAGCCAAGGTAGAGGTGATATCTTCTTTGCCCTACCCTACCAACTTGAAAGAGTTGAGGTCCTTTTTAGGATATGTGGGGTTCTATAGAAGGTTCATCAAAGATTTTAGTAAAATTACTTTGCATCTTTCTAAACTACTACAAAAAGATGTTGATTTTCAATTTGACCATGGATGTGAGCTTGCTTTTGATTAATTGAGGAATAGGCTAGTTACTCCTCCGATTTTGACCTCTCCCAACTGGGATTTGCCTTTCAAAATTTCTTGTGATGCTTCGAACTTGAGTGTGGGGGCGATGTTAGGTCAAAGGGAGAATTCTATTTCTAAAGTAATTGCCTATGCTTCTAAAACTTTAGATGTAGCTCAAAGAAAGAAACTACACACTACTAAGAAAGAATTGTTTGCAATTGTTTTTGTACTTGATAAGTTTAGACCCTATCTTATAAATTCGATGGTGGTTGTGTTTACAAATCACGCAGCAGTGAAATATCTCTTCCATAAACCTCAATCAAAGCTAAGGCTCTTGAGGTAGATGTTGCTTCTTCAAGAATTCGACGTGGAAGTAAAAGACAGGGCCAGTAATATCAACTATGTAGCAAATCACTTGAGCAAGCTACCACTAGAGACGAGGGGAGTATTAAATTCTCATATTATCTGTTATTCATTCCCTAACCAGCCTTTATGTGCATTGTCTGTTTCTCAACCATGGTTTGCTCACCTAGTTAACTATCTTGCTACTGGTCTAATTCCTTCTCACCTGACTACTTTTCAGGCTCAAAGACTTAAGAGCAAAGCCTCATACTATTTGGGATCCACCGTACCTATGGAGATTTTACACTGACCAAGTGATTAGACAATGCATCCCTGAAGTAGAGGCTCCAGTTGTCCTGGAAGCTTGCCATGATACCTTATATAGGGGACACTTTAGTGTCAGAAAAACAACTAGAAAGGTGTTACATGCAGGTTTTTATTGGCCCACCTTGTATAGACGTATTCACTTATTATAAAGGCATGTGATAAATGCCAACGATTTGGGGGGTTAATAGAAGGAATGAAATGCCACAGTAACCTATCTTGTTATGTGACATCTTTGATGCTTAGAGGATAGATTTTATGGGCCCCTTCCCATCTTCTCACAGTTACACCTACATCCTCTTAGTTGTAGATTACCTCTCTAGGTGGGTAGAAGCCATTCCCACACGAAAAGATAATACACCTACAGTTTCTAAATTTCTGAAGTCTACCATCTTCAATAGATTTGGAGTGCCCAAGGGTTAATCAGTGATCAGGGAACCCATTTCTGCAGTAAGTTACTTAATAACTTGTTGGCTAAATATGGGATTTCCCACAGAGTGTCTACCCGTACCACCCTCACACCAATAGCCTAGCTAAGGTGTCAAATCGAGAGATTAAAAGCATCTTGGAATGTATTGTCAAACCCTCTAATAAAGACTAGAGCTTGAGACTAGATGATGCACTGTGGGCCTACCGCACCTCTTACAAGACGCTAATAAGAATGTCTCCATACCGGATCATCTATGGGAAGTCCTATCACATTCTGGTAGAGCTTGGGTATAGATCATACTGGGCAGTTAAGAGTTGCAATGCCGATTTGAACGAAGCTAACCTGAACTGACTCCTTAAATTCAGGAACTAGAAGAAATATGGTTAGATGCCTACCACAGCTCTAACATTTACAAGCAGAAAACCAAGCTTGTCCATAACGCTAACATCTTGAGGAAGAAATTCAAGGAGGGGTGACAAGGTATTAAGATACCAAGCTCAATTCAAATTCAAGAAGGGTAAATTCAAGACGAGTTGGTATGGACCTTACACTGTCATGAAAGTGCATGACTTTAGTATGATAGAACTAAAGGAGGAGGCCACAGGAAAAATGTTCTAGTGCAACGATCATCTCCTTAAGCTCTACGAAGAGCCTGCACCACCTTCTTAAGGCCAGGTCGTTCCTTTCCTTTACCTCTTACTATTCACATGAATTTACTTGTGCTTAAATTATCTTGCTGTGACTGTTTGAGATTGTAAAGAGTAGTAGAAGTAGTTTTAAATTATTTGTTTTGCTTGTTTTGAATAATCTCCCCTAGCCTTGAGTTTGGTGTGATTAGATGATTATGCTTCTTTTCTGTCACCACCACACACTTAATTGCATTCTTGAGTTTTCCTATCCTTGCACTTAGCTCTTTTCTTCTCTCTTGATAAGTGATATGTTATGCTTCAATCTTGAATTGAACTTCACAAGTTCTACCTTTGTTGTTTTTGTTTTTAGGCTTTGTGTTTTGGTTTGTGACTGCGTGCTGCAATGAGGACATTGCTTTGAGTGTGTGGGGGATGGAGGTTAAAAGTGGTTTTGTGAATTGTTTGTTGGGTTCTTCCTTGTTATGGGTGGTTTTGATGAAAAATGCCAAAATTTTTCAAAAATTTGAAAATTTGAAAGTTTTTCCTAATCTTTTATCACTTGTTTTCGAGTTTTGTATTGAATTATTGATAATCTGGTGATGATTGCTGAGTTAGGTTGTTATGGTAGGTATTTTGGTAAGTGGTTTTGGTATAGGTCTTTATTTTGAGGTTTTTCAGGGTTTAGGGAGTCAGAGAGCTCTCTGTGACCCTAGGTCACGACCTAGCTGTTTTCAGGTCGTGACCTGGAGGTTAGTCTGAGGAAAAGAGCTCTCGGTGTGCTGAAGTCACGACCTTACTGTCTCAAGTCGTAACTTGGGGAAGAAATTGGGTAAAGGTTCTCTACGAGTTGAGGTTGTGATCTCGTTATCTTTAGTTTAGGACCTGGAGCCTTTCTGAAACCCTAAATCCCCCTCTGTTTACTGAAGTCGTGACCTGAAATCCCTCAGGTCGCGACCTGACATGACAAGTCAGGGTTTTTTTGTGATTTCACCTCTTTACCCTTATTTGTTTCTACCCTAATTACCATTTTTCCCCTTGAACCTATCTTGGATTCCAGCCTTGTTCATCCTAAGGACCGAAAACCCTAACTCCTTCTTGTAAAATCACACAACCTTAAGCCAAACCTCCTTCCAGTCCCCTCTCCAACCTCAACGTTCCATCTCCTCTGAAGTTGCAACCTTTACCTTCCTAACCTTTCATTCCCTATTTTCTCATTGTTCATAACCATTCAGTACCTCCTTCAGCGTTAGAGTCGCGACTCCTCTACTCCTATTTAATGGTTTGCTTCCTCCATAACCAGTTATCTTGCTACTATTTCTCAGTCTCTGTTGATTTCTAAGTATTTCCACTCTGAAGTTTCACTCCTTTAATTTGAAATCAAGCCCACTATCCACTCTTGCATTCAGTTTTTCCACCCCCCACTCTCAAGGTTTGTTCTGTCTCCCTTTTTATTTTCAAGTTTTGTTGTTCTTTCTGGTTTTAGGTTGTTGTGTTTTATAGGGGTAGGTAGTGTTTCTTTTATTTAAGTTCTAGTTTTGATTGAGTGCAGCGTGGAATTCATGGTTAGGCAGCTATTAAAATGATTTTGTAACTGCTTGGGATCACATTTGTTGTAAATTTTTGGTTTGTGAATGAACTGGTTCACTCTGCGTTTCCTGAAATTTCTAGAACCAGGTCGCGACCTCACTGTTTTCAGGTTGCGACCTCAAGCCTTTTTGAACTCAAATTTTTTTCCCTCTGTCTGTTCAAGTCGCAACTTGAGCTCACAGAGGAGACTCTAAACCTCTGATTCACCCCTGTTGTTTCCAAACTGAAATTTCTCAATGGATTTTGCCTTTACCTGTAAAGGCTTTGGAAGAAATTGGATTTTGGGTAATTAAAAATTATAAGTGTTTGGGTTTTGTCATTATTTTCCTAATGGTTTTAAACTGCAAATGTCCCAATTCAAATTTTATATTTTGCTAAAATGAGTCTGGCAAGGGGTAACTATAGGCTTAGTGTGGGGGGGAGTGCTTGGTTTCTGGGCCTAATATAGGTTTTAGTTTCCTTTGTAGGGTTGTTTGTTTTGTATGTTTACTTTAGTTGTTTGTTGTGTGTTTGCTTTACGCTCAAATACCTCACACCAAGAACCCCAAATCTTCAAGCTTGAAAAGGCTTTGCCCTCGTGAGAAGACTAGACTTTCAAGGGAGAAAGCAGTGAAAATGTTTGCAAACAGGGGGTAGTACAAGAGTGACATTTCCTAGAGACTAAGAAGTATGACTTTTATAAGCTCACCATGGCGCGAGGTCTAGGGGAGCTCATGAAGAAGAGGAACAAGGCTAACTTGACTTTGGTAAGAGAGTTCTATGCTTGCTTTGCTATGGATGGATATATAGGGATCACCTTTAGAGGGAGTGAATGTTATTTTAGCCGAGATGCTATTAAGAAGTTCTATAAGCTTTCTAACATCCCTGTCTGTGAATACCAGTGTTGGAAGACCAAACTTGATCAAGTTCCCTAGAATGAGGTCTTCCAAACCATCGGGGTAGGGGGAGCTGGCTGGACTGTGAAGGAATGTAGGCAAAACATCTTCAAGCGTAAGAACATGAATGATGAAGCCAAGATTTGGCTGAACTTCATGACCTACAATGTGATCCATCAACCCATATTTTTGATGTTTCTAAAGAGGATGCACTCCTATTGTAGCTCCTTATGACCCAGTAGCCGGTTGACATCCCTATCATTGCCCTGGACCAGATTGGGCATTGCGTCAACAATGTCCGGACTGTTTTGGTGTTTCCGCACTTGATCATGGATATGTGCGTAGCACACAAGATACCAACATGTAAATGTAACTCTATCTTGGACCCTACCACGACTAGGTGCTATACTACCTCCAAATCCAATAGAGAGAGGAAGAGGGGAAAGAGGGTAATGGAGGAAGGTCTAGAAGAGGAGGCAGCTGAGGGTGGCTCTAGTTTCAATCTCCCCTCCTTGAGTGAGTAGATTACTGAGCTTGGTCAGCAAGTGATGAATCTGAGCGAGGAGTTCGATGCATACAAAGCTATCTCTATATCTCATGAGTTTAAAAGGTAGAGGTTTATGGATCCTCTGATATTGGAGATGACCAAGGCTCTTAAGGTCAACTTTTCCCTGGATGGATATGAGCAGGCTTTCTGGGAAAGCACTGTTCTTGCCACAAGCTACTTTAGTAGGGATGTGGGACAGTCCTCTGATGATGCTGCTGCTGCTAATGGGAGAAGGGGATGTTCAGGCAGGAGAGAAGATGTTGGTGAAGAGGAGAGAAGAGAAGTAGAAGACTGAGAGAGTAGTGTTGCTTAGAGTCTTTAGTTTTTTAGTTTTTCTTTTGTTTCTGTTGCTCTTCCATGCAAACAGTGTAATTGAAGGTTTAACTTTGATGTTTCTGATTTTAATCACTATGAATGGTTGGTTTTAATTGTGGTGGCTATTATTCTTTTTTCCTTTCCCTTCGACAGTAAGGACACTGTCAAGTTTACGTATGGTGGAGGGATTCATTTCCTCTTTGTTCTTGTCAAATTTTTTTGGCAATTTTTTTTCAAAAATCCAATTTTATCATCATTCTTTAGCTTTGAATTGATTATGGATGGTGAATTACTATGAATTAGATCAGCAATGACTATTTTGATGCTTACTAAAAAGGTTTACTTGTTAAAATTTGGCCAGGCTTTGAAAAAATTTTCGTTGGTAGTTTCTGTGACCTCAAGTCGCGATCTCACTGTTTCAGGTCATGACTTGAGTTGTGATTTTGACAGGGAAGGGTTTCTGTGACTTCAGGTCTTGACCTCACTGATTTTAGGTCATGACCTCACTGATTTCAGGTCGCAACCTCAGTCCCCTTTCCTAACTTGGTGCTCTCTGTGTACTCAAGTCGCGACCTCGCTGTTTTCAAGTAACAACCTGGTCCCTTTTTCTATGCATTACTTTCCTTCTCTTTGCCTTGTATAATGTTGTATAAAAGGAACCTTTTTAAGCTACCTTTGCATGTTTTTCAAGCAAATCATTGCCTTTTAATCTACCTTCATTGTATCAAATAGTTTTTCTTGAAAACCATGCCCATCCTTAAACTTTTAAGAATACTGGATTTTGAAAATGAATTCTATGAGACTTTATAGGTGCTTTTGAGATCCAAGCATGCTCTTAAGTGATTATTTTGATCTTTTTAATTATCATCCTATGGGTTGCTTTTGTGATAAGTGTCATAATGCCTCGTGACTAATGCATATTGATTGAAACTTCTGTTGAGATATGAAACTTTTATTGGAAGGATATTCTTGAGCCTTAACTCCTAAATTGAGTAATTATTCATGTCGTTTACGTGCTCTAGAACTTGTTTTAGCTCTTGGTCAAAATTACATACGCATTTATGATTTTGAATATGATAGAGGTATTCTTTTCTACACCTTTTACCCCAAACACAACCTACAAACATCTATCCATTATTTAACTCTTTTTATCCTGCACTTCCTTCATTTCGTCCATCATTTCGAGTGTTTAAACCATGATGATAATTGAGTAGATTTCATCTTGATAAATACGATTTCCTAACCTTCATGGGTTTTATTGGGAACTTCAATTTTGTTTCGGAAAAAAAAAAGAAAAAGAAAAGAAAGAAGGCAAAAAGAACAAAAAAGAGTAAAGAAATACTTTTTATATACATAAATTATAGCAATAAAATAAAGTTGAATAAAATATTCCCTTAGTGGTAGAAGGTTAGGATCTGAACTTCCTTGTTTAAGAATAGATCATATTTGACTCACACTTCTTTAATTCTTGACTCTCAATTTCACCGTTTTCTGTTCCATCTAGCCTTTCCATCACTACAACCTTAAAAGTCCTTTTGATTCTTTACATGAATGCTGAATAGTAGTGGAGATTTTAGAGTTATTATAAGCTTATGGTAGGATGTTGATTGCTTGAATTTTTAAGAGAAAAGAACCCCAATGAGGAGATCTTTGATGTTCATGCATTTAGAGTCAATTGTACTTTGTATCTAATTGCTTGGCATTATTCATGTTATCATTCTTGTCTCCCTAAAGGATGTTGATCGATTAGCTCTTAAGATCACTTTTAAACATGCTAGTTTCCTTAATTGTAGCTGTGCTTTCTTTGGAATGATTCAAGTCTTTGTCTAAGAGTACAAAGGTTCAAGTATAGGGGAGTAATAGAACCTTATCTTTATATGGTTTTCTCAAGTATTTTTTTATGTTTTGCAATACTTTTACCCTCGTTATGTATGCATTTATAGCTTTTTGATTATATTGGTTCATGTATTGCATTTTGCTATTTAAGGGGTAAAAATGGTTAATTTTCCTACCTTAATTGTAATTGCCTTACTTGTAATTAGTTAGTCTTCACAAAGCTCTTTGTTGTAATTTTCAGGCAATTAGAGAAAGACTTAAGACCCAAGATAGAGCATTGATAGAGCCACAATATTACGAGGACCAAAACACAAGAGCTGGAATGTTCTGTCTCCCCACGTCACGCATGGATTCCTGAAGTCACGACCTGGATGCCCTTTTAATGTAACTACGCATTTTGCAACTAAGTCAAGACTGAATGCTTTTTGTCTTCTTAGGTCGTGAGATGACACTTCTTAGGTCACGACCTAGGCTCCCGAGTCGTGACATGACACTCTTGAGGTCACGACCTGAGTGTGTTAAGTGAAGTTGTGCATTTTGAAATAGGTTTTTGAGCTTCTACACCTAAGGGGGTAGCCACCATGAAGACACATGCTCCCATTCTGCAGATTTGCATTAGGTTGAGCCTCCATCATCTCCTCTTAAGCCTCTGTTGATTCCATACCCAAAACCTTTATTTTTCTTCACTTATTCATCATTTTCTACAATTATGAACCAATCAAACCACTCAAACCACCTTCTTCTCCATTTTTCCAACCCCATTTTTAGCTTCCCTTGTGACTGTTCATACCTGGAGTGATTGCAGTCAGTTTGGAGACATGAGAGGCTAGATCTTTAGCCTCTGGGTGTTGGAAGACAAAGCTTAAGCTCAAGGACTTAATAGGGGAGTTATCAGTCTAAAGAGATATGCTTAATTTTGTGTTAAAAATTCCTAGATATAGGGATTTCTGCATTTGTATTAAATTTGGTTTATGATTGTAAATCTTGTGTTTAGACTACTAAATATATTTGGATTGGATGTTGTTGATGTTGGATCATTTATATAAATGTTTCAATTGGGAATCCTGGTGTTCAATTAATGAGTAGTGGTTATTGATGATTAATCTATGTACTTGGTATTCATTGATTGTCGATTGACATTCTGAGGGCATTGCATCATCTATTCATTTGCACTCTAAGTGGCCTTCAATAATGTTTTAAATGTTAATTAACTTTGATTAAAGTGAGTTTTCATTAATTAAGACATTGGACTCAAGTAATTATTTGGGGTTTCCCTTCAGACTTGGAGATTTCTAAAACTCCCATTCATTTTAAGAGTAGTGATAGCTGAGTTTTCATCATCAAGAGACTAGTTTACCATAATTTTCCTTTAATCCAAAACATTTCTTCATTCATTTAAAATTCCAAAAACAATTATTTCTCTGCACTTTACATTTATTGCACCATCTTTAAAACAATTAAAACCCCTTTTTTCTTTACCCAAATCATCATGTTTTGACTACTGATTTAGACTAGGTTGTTTTCTAATAAAGTGCTCCTTGAGAAGAACGATTGGTTACACCCTATACTACATTATCTGGTGCAATCACAATTTTGATGACTTGGAAGGTGATATTCCGGTCCAATCAATAAGCTGTTTCTTTAAATAGTTGTGTCGAAATTCTTTTCTATATTAAATTTGGTGAGTTTCTAGTCAGGGTATTACACATAACAGCATTATCACAATATATTCATAGTAATGACAGTAGCTATCGGCCAAATTCCAAACCAGATGCAAAAAAAAAAAAAAAAAGAAGAAGAAGCCAAAATACTAGAATTGAGGATGACAACAGTGTAGAGGAGACGAGGTTGAGGGGAAGGAAAACTAGGAGGACTTTGAGAATAAAAGGAAAAAAAACAAAAGGGAAAATGGGGGGAAGAAAATCAAGAAAATAAAATATCAGATATCAAAAAAAATTAAAGGGGCTAGGTACTGGATTCAGGTTCTTTGCTTAACCTTACTTATAACAACTTCATATATTAAGGACTAGAGAGGGTATAATCTTTATCACCAACTTTGCATTGCACAATACAAAAACATATATCAAAATGCAAGAAATATTTTTGGCCAAAAAAATGCAAGAAATATTGTTTATCTTTAAATAATATCAATGGGACACATTTTTTCCTCTATTATTATTTTTCTC